>NW_023270854.1:14918068-15102174 GCF_011800145.1 Mirounga leonina | reverse complement strand
ATAACATAACATAACATAACATAACATAACATAACATAACATAACATAACATAACATAACACAACATAATTAAGGGAGTGATGTCTCTCATCAGATCTCAGGTTCTCTCTGTGCCCCAGGGGAGGGGATTACACAGGCAGCTAATCCATAGGGAGGTCCATAACTTTGTGGAGCAGAGAAATTTCTTTATGTTTCCTACAAACTCTTAAGCACAAAAAGGGAATATTTATAAATAAAAATATTCCTTAAGATACATAAAGAGAAGCTTAACTGGATGCTTTGTTTTTCCTCCAAAATGAGATAAAGGCTTTAGGAGAGCTTATGAGTTCAGAATACATCATTTGTAATTAAATACTTTAAATATTTATCAAACCTTGGAGAGGGAGATACAAAATTTTTTAAGGTTAGAAATATCAGATGAAAAGATACAACGTGCAAATTTAACTACATATATATATAAACATTCTTTATGAGACTAAAGTTCATGTTTGATAAACATGTATAGTAAATAGGTAGGGGGTTAGTAGTTTTATATGAACTCATCATATAGTAAGTGAAAGACAGTCTTTAAAAAAAAAAAAAAACAGAGTAAAATAGCTGAGGGGGGCATAAATTCACCATCCCTACCATTTTCTGAATGTTTATTCATATGTCAATGGGCTCAGTGATTTATATCCATTATCCTAGTTTTATTTTATGTTATTATTTTTTAAAGATTTTATTTATTCATTTGAGAAAGAGAGAGAGAGCAGGAGTGGGGGAGGGAGGGGCAGAGGGAGAAGGAGAAGCAGACTCCTCGCTGAGCAGGGAGCCCCATGCAGGGCTTGATCCCAGGACCCTGGGATCATGACCTGAGCTGAAGGCAGACACTTAACCAACTGAGCCACCCAGGCGCCCCCCCATTATCCTAATTTTAATGCTTCGTTCGATATTGGTATCAGAGTTTTAAGAATGAGTACACTGATTCACAGAGGTTAAGTGCCATGAGTCCCAAGACAAGCAGGTGACAGAGCCCCTCCCAGCTAGTGCCAGGCATGACCTTGAAACTTCCTCTTCCACCTTTCTGCCTGCCCCCACTTAACTACTCCAAACGTGGGTTGTTAAGAAAGTTCATGTAGACTTCAAATAAATGGGGTAGGATGCTTCATCTCTTTATTTATGAAAGAATTTTAAACATGAGATGTCATTTTCATTTATCAAAGTATAAAGATCTTTCTCCCTCCTCCCTTGCTCATTTTAATTGGTACATATCTCAGCTTGGCTGATCCTCAAAAGACAATAGATTCAAAACTTACTTCATTTAATTGCCTTGGTTCCTATTTGAAAACACTGAGAGAGTATCAGGTAATAAAAATTCTACAACCTAGCATTCTGTTCATTGTCGTTAGCCACGGAGGAACCTGAGAACATTTTCCTTAAAGATTTGACAGGGGTAATTCTCAGGCCAGTGCTGTACAGATTAGGATATGGGGATTGTAGATTGTCTAGTTATCCTAATGATAGGAGGATACAAACTTTAGTTCTTTAGTGCACACTACATATTTGGGAGATGGTCCCAGGAAATGCTGGTAAGAGAGTAGAGAAAGGATTCAGGGAAGAGGGAGGAGCCAGTAAAGGCATATTCTGCCCAGCCGCCACTGGGGACCCCGGAGAATAGACTGTGTACACACATATTTCTTCTGTATGATCAGATTATAAAAAATTGCTATTTAGATATTTGGGTGGATAAAATACCCAAGTCCCCCATTTTATCCAAAGATAGATTTATCATTCGTGTCATGCTGCTCATCTGTGGACCCTCAACTGTCCATCGCTGCTAAACACAGAGGCTCGGTCCCCAATTCCATCAAGCTCATAAAAAGCCAGTCCTCTGCTTAACTCCACATGCAATAATCCTCCTGTGTAGACACAGCTCCCATCTAGGTCTCAATGAAATTCAATAATTGTGTTACTTTTTTGGTTTGTTTGTTTGTTTTCCTGGGAGAAAGCCATTTCCAACATCATGCACGGCGAAGCAGTGCATTAACACTTTTGGATACCGAGGTTTTGGCAACATTTTTCTCGTGCGCTATGAGGCAAGTATCCTGGAGAACTGATGGGCTTATTACGGGTTTGCTGACTGCACTGCATTGCTAGACAGAAGATTTTATATATAAGGTGTCAGGGCAAAAATGTCCCTGTGTTTCAGCTGCTTTATTTTTTCCAAGACCATTCACATCATGAGAAGTTATTTCAAAGCAGCATTTTACAAGGAAAAAAATAAACAAATGCATTGTAAATAGCATTTAATTTCCTGTAGGAAAATAGCTCAAAAATGGTAATTATGCAAAACACTGAAAAAAAAAATCCAGCAATCATTAAACAAGTTTCACTCTTTTGATAATAAATAGATGGACAGGATCTAAATGGCATTAAAATAATGGAAAATGTCATAGTTGGCATAACAGGCTTTTGTTGTATCAATATTTCAAAATATTACAAAAATCAAAATAACAAATTATGAACGATTGAGCTTGAAAATGTGAAAAGAATTATTACATATCCATGATAATGGGAATTAAAATCAAAGTTATTTTTACATATTTTTTCCCACAACATTCTTTGTCCTCTGGACTTTATATGTCATCAAATTCAGAATAAAAAGTCAAGAATATTTCTGATCATTGCCAAGAACTGCTTTAGGATTTCCAATTCCTTTATTGCTTTTATATTAAGCAAGTGAAATGAGTCTGTTTTGTTTCTTAAATCGTCAAAGTTGTTCTCAACAGTGTTTACAACAAAGGGATCTAGTCTCTTTGTCAAATATGCAAATGTTTATTTTAATTTAATGTGATGTTTCCAATTCAATTAAGAGTTTCCTGCAAGGGTGAATTGTTCTATGAATTAATTCTGATGCCTGCCCCTTTCTTATTACTTTGGGTCTCAATATGTACAGCAAGGAAAGTCCTTTAAAACCTGAAGTGCAGTCATTCTGTAGGAAACTTACGTTGCACATACTCATTAGGGTCACAGTAGTCTCATGGTTTTGAGTATCACAAAAATGCTTTGAGATTTTGATGAAATCTGTGTGGATCTATGTGTCATTTCCCTTGGTCATATACAATAAATGACAAAAATAATACATGCAATTTCAGTGGATCTGTGTCCTTTTAGAGTTCATGAACTTCATTTAAGGAACTCCAGTTTATTTTTTGCCCCCATGTGTGGTGAATGGGAATTTAGAATAAGCAAACAGGAAAGACAATTGAGCTATTAATTTTGAAGCGTGATGATGGCTTCACCTGCCTGCACTCTGTCTCCTCTTTGGCAAAATGAGGTGATTGAATGGGCTGATCTTGGAATCCATTCCACCTCTGACATTCTATAATTATACATCACAATTATAATGATGTTGATAATTTCTCTAGAACAGCCACCTTCAAATTGTGCTCTTCAAGCCATAGGGGTATTAGGAGGTGCTTAAGAGTTATCACAAGGTTGTTAATGAATGCACTGTATTTCAGACTGGCTTTAAGCATTCACACACTAACTAGATCAGTTCCTCTTGAATTTAATATATTAGACATCTGTGTGGGAGTTCATCTATATATTAAATGCTGTCTAATATGGTAACCACCAGCCACAGGAGGCTATGGAGCAACTGAAATGCAGTGAGACTGAGGAACTGAATTTTTAGTTTTATTTAATTTTAATTTAAGCAGTTCCTGTGGCTAGCTTCTAAGATGCTGGACAGGAAAACTAGAAATTTTTGAGCTCTATAACCTGCCTCAATTTCTCATTATTAGTAATCTTTTTTTCTTAATTTTAGTCCCCAGTTTTTGTATTTATGTTTTATTTATTATTTTAAAATTAAGATATAAGGGGTACCTGGGTGGCTCAGTTGGTTGAGTGTCTCACTCTTGATTTCAGCTCAGGTCATGATCTCAGGGTCATGGGATGGAGCCTTTTGTCAAGCTCCACGCTCAGTGGGGAGTCTGCTTGGGATTCTCTCTCTCTCCCTCTGCCCCTCCCCCTTGTGTTCACTCTCTCTAAAATAAATAAATAAATCTTTTAAAAAATAAAAATACAAAATAAATAAAATTGAGACACAGTTGTCATACAACATAATATACATAATGTCATATGACATAATTCAGGTTTCCAACATAATGATTCAATATTTGTATATATTGTGAAATAATCACCATAATATAAAACAAGTAAGTCATGGGTATATGATGTACAGCATGGTGACTATAGTTAGCAGTACTGTATTGCATATTTGAAAGTTGCTAAGAGAGAAGATCTTAAAAGTTCTGATCATTACTAGCAATCTTTAAGCATTAGCCGATGACTAATTAAAAGTGTTATTTTAGAGGCAATCCAAGCATCAAGTGAATAATTGCACTGGGTGACTGAATTGTTTCATAGTTAAAATCCTGAAGTTCTTTTGCTCAGATTATAAAGTAGGCACAGACTTTCACTGAGACAAATCTGGTTTGAATTCCACTTCTGCAGGTTAGTAGCTGAGGGTCCTATCTGCCAGGGAGTCACTAACATCTGTAACCCTCAGTTTCTTTGGTAAAGCGAGGACAATAATTCCAATCTCACAGGATTGCTGTGGGGATTAAGGAAGATCATTCGTATGAAGTTCCCAATGTAGTGCCTGGCTCATGAAATTTACTTTCGACCAATGTTATTTCACCTCTCTATGTCGTTATGTAACATGTCACTCAGGGAGGTTTAATTCAGGTTTTGAAGTGTACAGGTAAAACACGTCTTTAACTAGTAATGAGGATGGAAAAAATAAAAATGATCCAGATGGTGTTAAACTAGAGCTTTACTTTTCCAAATGTGACTTTTAATCTGATGGCCGAATGTCCGGGTATATCCCAAGACTGGGGAGACAAGGAGATGGAGAATAAAGATTTACAGTTATAGCTTAATATAAATAGTACAGCTTTGAATCTTGCAAGCCTAGCCACTGCCACTAGCAATAAGATTACTGTCAACTCCAGAATGGGCTTGTCACTGAGTCTTTGAAGACCTGGCCGGGTGCTGATGTGGACACACATTCCTTCCCCGATTTCACTTCGTCTCCAGCAGGAATATGTCACCTTTAATAGAGGCAAACTGATTTCTCAGGAGGAGAGGACAGGTGAACAGCACTGTGATTGTCCCTACCCTAGGGGAATTAACCCTAGGAGAATGATCCAACTTTCTCTTCTTAAATCAAAAAGATATTTCTTGGGTGTATTTCTGAGTAAGGAACACTGAAAGAAGACAACTTTCTGTTACCTAATAAATTTAGTGCTCTCAGCATCTTCTGACACCCACAAATGTGAGACTTGAACACAAATTTTCAGGTTATAAGTATCTTCCACTTACTTTTTTCAATAGCTTTTTGAATTTGAGTATAGTTGACACACAATGTTACATTAATTTTCAGGTGTACAACCTACCGATTCAACTTCTATGTTACGTCATGCTCACAAGTGTGAGCTACCACCTGTCACCATGCACTATTATAGTATCATTGACTATATTCCCCGCTCTGTGGCTTTTATTCCCCTGACTTACTCACTCCATAACTGGAAGCCTAGATCTCCCACTCCCCTTCACCTACTTGACCCATCTCCCACCCCCTTCCCCCTGGCAACCATCAGTTTGCTCTCCATATTTATAGGTCCGATTATGCTTTTTATTTGTTTATTCATTTGTTTTGGTTTTTAGATTCCACATATGAGTGAAATCATATGGCATTTGTCTTTCTCAGTCTGACTTATTTCACTTAGCATAATAACCTCTAGGTCCATCCATGTTGCTGCAAATGGCAAGATCTCACCTTTTTTGTGGCTGTGTAATATTCTTGTGTGTGTGTGTACATTGTGTGTGTGTGTGTGTATATATATGTATATATATATACACATATATTCCACTGTGTTCCTTATCTACTCATCTATTAATGCAGATGACATGGTAGTATATGACATGATACTATACTAGAAAACCCTATAGACTACACCAAAAAACTATTAGAAGTAATAAATGAATTCAGTAATATTGCAGGATATAAAATTAATACCCAGAAATTGGTAGGATTTCTAGACACTAATAATAGGGTAGCAGAAAGAAATTAAGAAAACAACCCCATTTACAATTGTACCAAAAAGAATAAAATACCCAGGAATAAACTTAACCAAGGAGGTGAAAGACCTATACTCTGAAAACTACAAAACACTGATGAAAGAAATCGAAGATGACACAAACAAATGGAAGGGTGTTTTCCACTTATTCTTGACACTAAATTCCAATTCGCAGATCTCCATCCTAAAGGTGCTTAAGAGGAGACAGTTTTTCAAAAATGTTAGTCTAGATGATATATTCCTGTACTCCATGAAAATCCTGAATTTCCTCGCAGTTGAAAATCAGAAACCTAAAATGTAATTTTGTCTTATAATATCTACTTAATATGCTTCTTTCCTTGGAAAGGATTGTTACTTCTATATATATTTGGGTAACTACAAAACCTAAGTGCTAACTCTTCTCTTGGGACTCTCTTTGAACCCCTATAGCATAAAACAGATATGTTCAATGAATCTCAATTGACTTACAAGATGTTTTACTACGTCAACAGAAAAATAATATTTTTATGCTGGAGGAACACTGTTTTTCTGAGGATTAGTAAAGGTCTAGACTTATTTTACTATTAAAGATATATCAGTAATTAGTGGCCTTTTTGCAGGTGAAGACCTTCATTGACATTTGGGAAGGTGTGTCTAAGCAGCCACTTCTGATTGACTTCTAAACATGAAATGGCCCCACAGTGAATTACTGATTTATAAACCTCACCTCCTCCACTAAGATAAATTTTATGTAAAAGTCTGGGGCATCTTCTGAGAGGGCCTGACCTGCAGGGAAGCTGCCTGTCTAATTCTGATGCTCTGCAAAACTACATAATGCAAAGCCCTTTGCTTATTCTAAAAATAGTGAGTATAATTAGTCTTGCAAATCAATGTTTCCACTCATCAGGATGACAAAATAACTTGTTAAATAGCGTGCTTAATTTACATATCCAAGAGTCAACAAAAGCTTCATCTACCATTTATTTGATTATATCCTTTTAGGAGAAAAAAATGCAGTTCATTGGCCGGCTGCCACTCTCCGAAATATAGGAGGTAATTAGAACCATACTGGGGTCATGTTTTCATAGCAAAATACAATCTGCTTTTAGAGCAAATATGCCATTATCTTATCTGGAGCTCCTTTATTCATAATTATTATGATATTTATGCTTATGGGCAAAATTAATAAAAATATGGGTAAATTGAAAATGGTTTTTACATGTAACATCTTGTGGTTAATTCAACAAAATTTTTAGAAATAAAAATAAATATCACACACACATACTTATAAAACCTTTACTTTTTGGTATAATAAAGGACAAAAATAATATGCAACAATAAATGTTATTTTGTTGACATAATTAATGCCAATGACAGATCTTCAATTTTTTCAAGTGATATGAAACATAGTAATTTGAAGAATTTTGTCGATACTAGAATTGTACTATTATTAAAACATTTGGGGGCCTAGCAGCAAAAAATCTACCAAATTTATGAGAACATGTGAAAAATTTAAAAAAAGGGATAAATTTAGGTGTGTATTCTGTATTTCTGTCTTCATTTCTGGATGTGGATTATTATTTTTGTTTCATTTTAAAACAAAGTTCTTATGAAATTTGTTTATTTCCATAATAAACAAACTACTATTCCCCTAACAAAATAATATTAATCTGTTTAGTTTTCAATCATCATATCATGTTCAGTTGACTCAAATCTTTTGTGGATAGTAACTCTTCCTCAATCATCTGCTTCCCCAAACCAAAAGTTTTACATGCTTTTAAAAGTATGATTTCACTCATATGTGGAATTTAAGAAACAAGACAGATGAACATAGGAGAAGGGGAAAAAAAGAGAGAGAGAGAGAAGCAAACCATAAGAGAATCTTAACTATAGAGAACAAACTGAGGGTTGATGGAAGGAGGTGGGTGGGGGATGAGTTAAATGGGGATGGGTATTAGGGAGGGTACTTGTTGTGATGAGCACTAGGTGTTGTATGTAAGAGATAAATCACTAAATTCTATACCTGAAACCAATTTTACCATATATGTGAACTAACTAGAATTTAAATAAAAACATGAAACAAAAAAAATAAAATGGCAATTTTCCAGTAATAAATCTATTTGTCAAGGCACTGGAATACTTGAAATCATTGACATCAGTGAATTCTTTCCTTGTTGACAGACTGAGGTGGGAAGAAGTTCATTACAAGAAATTAGCTTTAGCAGCATTACCTTGGAATCAAGGATGATAATTTTTTGGTATCAGGATAAAATAGCATCATAATCTGGGTGCTATTTATAAGGGAAAAATGCAAATTTAATTACATTTAAAATCAAGAAATACTTGTTAAATAGATGCACTGAGCTGGCCTACTGTGTTTCAGACACTATTCAAAGGGCTGAAAAACCAAAGATGAGTAAAACCAAAAAGGTCACTTCCCTTACAAAACTTACACTTTAACAAGGAAAGGAGAAGTAGCAGTATTTTTACTATCAGGGGAATGGGATACTTTGAAAATATGTAGAAGAATGAGCTGGGCTTGTCCAGATGTCCTTTTAATTTTCTCCAAGGATATTAAATGTAAGTTAAAACCTGAAGGATTAGAATTGCAAGAAAAAAATACTTATTTTACTCTTGCTTCCTTAGCTTAGTTGATTTTTTACAATGTATTCAATCAAATGTTGGCATTACTTTATGTTTAGGTTCAACTACTCTCTAGCTTACTTAATAATACTCATAGTGTAATAATACTTCTGTATTTTTTGAATTCACCAATTAAACATGATAAAAATGTCTGAAGTTTGAAGAATGTATCATTCTTTCTAAATAGAATACAAATTGAGCAAAATTCTCACTTATTACAAGTATGTAACAGAAAAGGAAAAGGAACCAAAACATTTAAAAAGTAATTATTCTGCAGCAAGACTCTCCTAGGAACTATAGTATCAGGATAAAATACACAATGACAAATATTATTTTTATAAATATTCATACATAATATACACTTATATATGATTTATACAGATTATAAATTATATATTATAAATTTATAATATAATGAACAATGCAAATATTGTACATGTACAGAATTTTCACTATGTGCATGGTTCTATATTGTTTTATAAGAAACTAAAAATGAGTTACAAACCGTTTTATGTACATTCCACTTATTACAATGATTAACCTTACATTACAATTATGTTAATTTATTTTTATCAGCAATTAGATTGTACCTACTGTGTGCTAGACCCCAAGCATAGAAAAAATTCAAGCCCTAACCCAGTCCACAAAGAGTCCACAATTTAGAGAGGAAGTCGGACACATAATGATTACATATGTAGTTCAGGAATGAGCAACATCTCTTGTATCTGTCATCTCATTTGATCCTTTTAAGGTAAATAACAAAAGTATTTTTATCACATTAATTTTAAAAGGAGCGGGTAAATTACCATGCATTTTGTAAATTATAGGAGTGAACTATGGGGCCACAGATGACAAGAACTCATGAGGCTAAATAAAAACCACTTGAATTAGGTCCGAAAATCAGAATAATATATAGAATTTTTAGTTAAAAATTTATCTAGATAATGGTCCCTAATGCAGCTTCTCCCAATTCCCCACTAACAAACAAACAACAACAACAAAACAATCAAGAAATGGAGAGGAGACAAACATTCATCTAAGAGTGGCAATTAGCTGTTGCCAACATCTGGGGCTGGAGGATAAATTCATTAATTACAAGATGTGTGAATCCCAATTAACAATCATAATCAGAAGTTATCATTCATTCATTATTAAATGTTTGCTGTGAGCCAGACATTTTGTTCTTTCTTGAAAAAGAGGTGGTGATAGGATTTAGCTTTTTATTCCTACTGTTTTGGATCTAGTTTGCAAAAAAGAAATATCTATGCTGAGCACGAAACGGGGCAACTAGTACTTCTTTCTGAGATGGTCAATATGAATACAATCATTTTTAACTTCCCAGATACTGCCACAACCCAAAAACAGAAGGGCAAAGATTATTCATGTGTGTTTATGTTCATGGGAGCGGGGGGTGAAGGTGAAGGCATTAATCCAATGTGGAAGCAGTCATTCCAGAAGTAGGGTGAGTGGAAGCAGAAGAAAGAGTGGGGCATTCTTTGCTTTGTTTCAGTTCTCTACTATCTCATATTTTAAAAACAAGCATTAATATAAGCATTTGATAACAGGAGATAATATTTCTGTCCAGTAATGCATAATAAATTGCATGCTTGCTCATCTAATTCAGGCCACCTATGCGGGAAAGCCAGAGAGTATAGCTCTTACCATTACAAATAAAAGCTAGACCAAATTCACAAACATCCTTCCTTCTGTTATAAAATGCTTGCTCTTCAAATCTAGCAACACCCAGTGGGGATGAGCAGTGACAGCGGAATTTATACACCCTGAATGTACCACATCTCAATGGATTGCTTCTTACTCTAGAATCAGTCAACATATAAAAATACCCTTGAGTTCTGCTTCTGCTCAGGATAAAGAAAGCTTCCAGAAAAAAATCATTTCCGAACTAACAATGACCAAAAAAGTCCAGATAATTTACAAAATCATAACTTTTCCTTGAGCTCAACAGGTCACACGTCAAGTAAACTCTATTCCACAGGGAGATAATCCCCTTCTGTGAGAGAGAGACAGACACAGGAACTGTTCTTTTTCAGTGAAGAGAAAGATGTGAATGCCATACAAACACGTAAGGAAGGACTGGCTGGAATTGCAACGCATTATGGAAGAACCAATGTGGATTAGCAACAGGTTAGAATAACTAAAATCCCAGACCCAACGGGGGTTTATGTTCGCGTTTCATCCTTTGGCATTGCTCCCCACTAGGTGCTCAGGAGAGAGAGGTCAGGGATGTGGTGAGAGACAAGAGACCCCTTTGGTGGTGCAGGAATGGAGGTCGCTGCTGGGGCACAGACACACAGCCCTGCCAGGCTGCCCTGGATCATTCTCTGCTATGAAGCAAAACCCCCCAAACTCGGGGGCGGGGGGTGGCTAGAGACAGCAATCACTCAACACCCAGGGCCAATTAAAAATTAATTCTGAGGAAAGAATAGACGCAAAATCCCCTCTGTCTTACTCGGGATAAAGGCAAAGATGGGTTGTGTCTGGAGAAAACCTTCTGCACCCGAGAGAGAGACAGGATGCCATCATGTACTCAGGAGTCTGCATCCATTTCAAGCAGGGGTGAGCTACCACTGGAGAAGGAGCAGGAAACACTCTCCTGCCCGAGACAAATCACAGATCGGTGTCCAAGCATGGTTAGAACGCTCATCCCCAAGGACCAGGCGCACAGGGCCCGCCTGTGGTGGAAGCTGCCCAGAGCAGGGGTCAGCCCAGGGTGATGCCACAAAATGGCTCGGGGCACAGCGGAAGCGCTCCCACTGGGGACGGAGCCAGGCTGCCCTCCAAGGCCCAGATGTATGTGCGGGGACTGGGAGAGCAGATCCTGGAGCAGGAAACCCTGTGAACCAGGCCCTGCTCTCAGCGTGGGGAAAAGCAGCATCTGAAATACACTGAACAAAAACAGAAGCAACAGTGAAACCCAAACCCAGGTCAAGTCCTGATGCAGGTGAATTGGAATTCTGTTATGTACTGTATTTCCGGCTGATTTTAATCCCCGTGGTCTTCAGTTTCCAGCAGTTTGACTCTACGTCTTCAGTTTCCAGCAGTTTGACTCTACATCAAGGTGTTTTGTGTTTTTGTTTTGTTTTTAATTCTGCTTAGAATTTGCTGAGATTCTTGGATCTTTGCATCAATGTTTTTCCTCAATTTTAGAAAGTTCTCACCACTTTTTTTCCCCAAATATGTATTTTTTTCTGTATAACTTTCTTCTTCTGGGAATGGATTACAATAATGTTGGACGGAAAAGTATTGTACAACAGATACTAGATGCTTTTTTCTATGTTTTTAACTCTTCACTTTGTGTTTCCATTTAGATTTTTTAAAAAAGATTTTGTTTCATTTTAGAGAGAGAGAGAGCTTGGGGGAAGGGTAGAGGAAGAGGGAGAGAGAGAATCTCAAGCAGACTCTGCAATGAGTGCAGAGCCCGACATAGGGATCAATCTCAGGATCGATCATGACCTGAGCTGAAACCAAGAGTTAGTCACTCCGCCAACTGAGCCACTCAGGCACCCCTGTGTTTCTATCTGGATTGACCAATCTTGAAGTACACTGATTCTAATTTAATCCACTAGGTCAATTTTTCATATTTGCTATTTTATTTTTATTTCTAGCATTTCTATATAGTTCTTAGCTTTTTAGAGTTGCCACACTTCTGGAGTTACTATCTCTTCATGGATTTTATCCACTTCTTCAAATAGGTCCTTGGGTTTCTTTTTTTTCCCATAATTGTTCAAAATCACTGTCATAATTGCAACAACAGAGTCACCATTGGGTCTCCTTCTATAGATTACTTCTTGTTTTGTCTGTATGTCACATTTTCTAATTTTTTGTGTGGGTGTTTCCTAATTTGTGATTATATGCCAATGTTTTCACACACAAAAAATGTAGATAATAAATCAAATGACAGATACTTTCTGCACATCAATCTTTTGTTAAGCTGTGGGTGCTGAGAGAAGGGATAATCTATTTGAACTGTAGGTTATCTGAGTCTGGGCTTTGTTACACATGGAGTTTGATCCAGTTCACCACTGACTTTAGACATTTTGAGAACGGGAGAGACACTGTCCTATCAGCAGGGCATGGGGCTAAGAACTGGTAGGATTCGGCAATCGGCCTGTGCTTCAGAGCTGAGCCCCCAGAGAGATCTCATCCTACTTCCCAGCCTGGCTGGTAAGTGTCTGGGTCCCCAGAGACCTCTCTTTGCTCCCAGTGCTTCCCTTTAATTTCTGTGCCTTCAAGAGAACTCTGTAATCCTGTTTGTTCTTCAGCCTTCAGAAGGGGCTTCCCTACATTCTGGGGTGACCCAGAATGTCTCAGAATTTCTCTCAGTTCTTCTTAGATGCCTTCAGGCTCTGGTATCCCCAATACTGGAGCTACTCCGTGGAATTTCTCACAGTTCTGTCACCCCACTCCCAGACTTCGGTGATTAAAAAGCCCTGATCCCTTCAGGTGGCCCCCTCTGTCTGCATGTCCAACTTTCAGTTTTTGGTCATTGAAAATTTGAGGAGCGTGGGAGGCTGTTTTCGGAACATCCCTTCTTCACTCTTCTTGCAGGCAAAAGCCAGAACTTTTTGGGTAGATTTCCATCTGATCTCCTGCCCTCCCCACCACTCTCTAAAGGTGCCTGCTTTGCACTGGGGAGGGGGCCGCATGTGCCCTAGCGAGAATCCTTCTCAGTTCTCCTTCTGTGCCCTAGCTGTTGATACACGACCCCCACGTTTCTGGTGAAGATGCACAGGAAGATGTTGGTGTTTGAGAGCAGACTTGTTCTGGGGTCGAGCTGCTTGTAATTCTGATATGACTTGTTGGCCCCCATGTTTGATGTGAAAAGGTTTCCATATTTTAGCTGTTTCCACCTTATCATCACCTACAGCGTATTCCTCTTCCACCTGCTCATTACCCAGGGATAAGCTCAGCCATGGGTCTTCAATCTCCTATAATTTTGGGGGGATTGAGTTCTTTTAGGTTTCTTTGAGGCCTCAGCAAACTGCTGCTCCCATCTCTTGTGTCTGCTGTTTAGTTTGGATAGCTTCTTTTCACTAGATCTTTATAATCTATAATATTTACTAGAAAGTAATATTCTGTTATTATGAAGTGGTGACCCTTACATTATTCTCCACCTCCAACCACAGTGCAGTTACTACTCTTCACTTTCCATATTCCATTACCCTGCTGTTTAAAACAATTTTTTCTTCTTAGTCTTCTCACTGTGTGAAATCATGTTCTTTACATAGTTACCTACTTGTTTATGTCTAAATTTCTCCCCCAGAGTATAATCTCCATGAGGGCAGGAACTTGGATTGTTTATGTTGGCAGCTCTTCTATTATGATAAAAATTTTTAAATTGTCAGTTATTTAGTAAATGAAAAAGACAACATCAAGATGATATTATTTGCTGCCTTTCAAGTTGGCATTAAAAATCTATGTCGGCCAGTGTCATCATGTTTGCAGAGAATGACATATTATCATCTATTATTAGCTGATCTGTAAATTGAATGGAAATCCAAGATCAGTGTGCTGGCAAGTTTGTTTTTTTCCTGAGTCCTCTCTCCTTGGTTTGCATTCAACTTCTTCTCTTTGTATCCTCACACTGCCTGGCCTTTTCTCTGTGCTTGCCCACACGTGGTGTCTCTTTCTCTTCTTTTAAGGACAGCAGTCCTATTGAATTAGGGGCCCCCTTTATGACCTCATTTAAATGTAATTGCCTCCTCAAAGCCCAATCTCCAAATATAGTCAACATTGGGAGTGAGGACTTTTGGAAGGGACACAGTTCAGTCCCTATCAAGTACCTCTTATTTTACTGGCCATTTGGTTCTTTCTTTGGAAGTGCTATTTCAAGTGTTTTGCCATTTTGCTGTTGGGTTTTCTGCTTTTCTCTTATTGATTGATAGTTCTATATTTTCTTCATATTTGTTCTTTGTTAAATATATCTTTGCCTTCTCTTGGCTTGCCTTTCATCACTCCCAAGTGTGGTCTTTAGATTAAGAGACATTTTTAATTTTAATGTAGACAAATTTATCAATGTTTTCTTTCTCATTTGTTTTCTATTTAAGAATATTTGCCTATCATGAATGATGATTTTTCTCCTATTCTTCTAAAAGCTTTATTGTTTTATCTTTCTCATTTACATCCATAGTCCACTTAGAATTGATTTATGTATACAGTCAGAGGGAGGCATCAAGAATAATATTTCCTATGTGCATATCCATCTAATCCAACAACATTTATTGAAAATACTGGTGTTCCCTTATTTCTCTGCAGTGTTATTTTTTTGAAAAATCAGATGACCATAGATGTTTAAGTAAAAGTTTAAAAATACATAAATTGAACTATATACACTTAAATTTTAACAACTACTTTAGGAAATTTTCATTCTTTTAATTAAAATTTTTTTTAATTTTTCTAAAGTAGTCACCAACTATTCTAATAACAAGGAAAATAATCTGAAAACATCGTAGAATGTAAATTATTTTTCTTAGCATAAAAAATGCTTATCTTTTAATATGAATATTCTCCTAAAGGATACTATTATTTATTTCTGAAATTTGGATTTAGAATGGAATTGGATATTCACTCAGAGTTTGGCTTTTGAAATGTACCCTTTCCACATACCCCTATACATGCATATAATGATACAGTATATGATATACATGCCAATAGCTATGGTTATTACATGTTGGAAGGTCCCTAAACTGCCCTCAGGTTTAGTAATTCACCAGAAGGACTCAGAACTCAGCAAAGCTTTATATTCATGGTTACAGTTTATTACAGCAAGAGGAAACACATTAAGATCAGTAATAAAAAAGGTACCTAAGGGCAGGGTCTAGCAGAGACTGGGTGTGGAGACTCCCATTCTCCTCTTTAGGTGGGCTCACATGGACAATGGACAGTGCTTATTCCTCCCAGCAATAATGTGTGACAATGTGCCACACTGGTTGGAGTACTGCCAACCAGGCAAGTTCCCCTGATCCTCATTGTCCAGAGATTTTACTGGAGGTTGGTCACAGAGACATAGCTGACTGCACCCAGGACTGACCTCAGCTCCAGCTCCTTCAGAAGTCAAGCTGAAACCATGTAGCCCAAGGTTCCCACCATAAATCACATGGTTAACATAGACAATCTGGTGTGGCCTATGACCCCCAGATAAACAATGACATACCTTTCAATCAGGACATTCCAAGGGACTAGAAGTTATCTCCCAGAAGCTGGGAGCAAAGGGCCAAACCTTTCTTGGGGCTAGGCTAATCTTTTTTTTTTTTTTTTTAAGATTTTATTTATTTATTTGACAGAGAGAGACACAGTGAGAGAGGGAACACAGGCAGGGGGAGTGGGAGAGGGAGAAGCAGGCTTCCCGCCGAGCAGGGAGCCCGATGTGGCTCGATCCCAGGACCCTGGGATCATGACCTGAGCCGAAGGCAGAAGCTTAACGACTGAGCCACCCAGGCACCCCCAGGCTAATCTTTTAAAGCACAGTTCTATATAGGCATTTATTCAATTAGGCTATACCAATTGTGCATCACCTAAACATACATGTTTATTTCTCCATCTTATTGTGCTGCATGCTAATTCAGTGACCTATAATAAACCAAACCAACAGAACCTCCAGAAAACAGAGCAAAAAAACCCAAACAAACAAACAATCCATTACAGAAATATGGTTAAGTTGACACAATAGCTTTCTGACTTTCGGAATAACTTACTGTTTAATTCCCTTATTATTTTTACTTTTCCTCAATGGTTTCAAGCTTTTAACTAACAAAATTACACTTATGTAAATTAAATTTTATTAAAATTGCATTTTATTAATTGAAAGCTTGAAACCACTGCAGAAAAATACATTGGTAATCAACAATTAAGGGAAACTGCGCTGCACGAATAATAACAAATGATGCTTGGAAGTCACTGGGACATAGTTTTCTTATCTGAAGAACCAAGCAAAGATATTTATCTTTCCCACTTTCCCCATTTGCATTAGAACTATTATTTATGGCAAGTAGAAGATAATGCATTTTAAATATATACAAATCATAATAAAAAAGATAATAAAATATTTTATGTTGGTGTCATCACTTTTATTCCCTAATTTAGTTATACCTCAAATTGTTAGCAGTTCTTTTGGAATCTGGTATCTAATTTATCAGTCATGAAGCACATTTTCTCAACTGTAAGCATTTTCTATTAGTTGCATTATATTTTGTACATATTAATCTGTGGAAAGAAATTTGAAATGAGAAATAATCAAGTAACCAGATAAAGAACTATCAAAAATAAGGGAATGTTGTTAGGATATTTAACAAAACCATTTCTAGGTTGGTTTTCTTCCAAATATACTTCCTCTATGTGTGTAAATGTATACTATCTTATTCGGATATAATGTCATTCACAATTCATGAATAAATTTCAGAATGTAATTTTGCTAAATGAGGATTGTCAAGTCATTCTTTTCCTTCTAAGACTAAGAGATTCTTCAATTAATTAATGAAAAGAAATGCTTAAAAGCTATTACTTCCTATGCTAGACAATAAACCTAATCTAAAAGACAACCAGTCATGAACAGCTGAAAAGGTTAGGGCACCAAGAAGAAAGTCAGTAAAAGGCAAGACATATAGTTAGAGTCATCATGATTTTAGAAGAGAAAATCCTTAGGGGCGCCTGGGTGGCTCAGTCGTTAAGCGTCTGCCTTCGGCTCAGGTCGTGATCCCGGGGTCCTGGGATCGAGCCCCGCATCGGGCTCCCTGCTCCGTGGGAAGCCTGTTTCTCCCTCTCCCACTCCCCCTGCTTGTGTTCCCTCTCTCGTTGTATCTCTCTCTGTCAAATAAATAAAATCTTTAAAAAAATTAAAAAAATTAAAAAAAAAAGAAGAGAAAATCCTTAGAGTGGATCCAGAACTGAAAATAGAGGGGAATCATTATCTTGAGAATTCTTGGAAGATTTTTCTGGAACAATCTGCATGTTCAATTTAGGTTCTGAACTGATTCAACCTATTTTTATTATTCAATTTGTAAATATTCTACACCTACCCTGTCTTTATAAGAACAGCCTTCCCGCTCTCAGTAGGATGAACTCAGAGCTAGCAGGTATTTAAATGTATTCCCACTGAAGCATGAATTCCCTTTGCCTGAATAATCTGGAGAAATGGTGTTTTGAAAAACAAATCCTATTATCTAAATATTACAAAATTTTAAACTTCTTTTATTTTTAAACAACAAAAACTGATATATCCCAAATAAAAGATTGATTAGGCCAAAGTCTTATATATGGGGTTAAGGGCACTGTTTCCATGGCATCATGGTACTCATCATTAATCACACCAAGTCGAGTTCTGCTTAAAAGAAGTACCAAGCCCTCTTCTTTACCATAACATGGATATCCTGACTACTGCTTGAATAAAAGGATCCATAATTTAGCATTTCTAAGAGTTTTTGCTATTTCAGGATTCTCATTGTAATGGTACTTATTGCTATTGATTTTGATTTGAATTTATTATGTTCCTGTAGGCAGAGGGTAATGTTCTTGGTGACATAAAAAGGAATCAATCAGGTCTGAATCTTCTGCTAGGTAGTAGTCTGAGATCAGTAATTTTTACATTAATAGATGTGGAAGGGATAACTTGAACATAAACAAACATAAATCATCATTAAAGTCTCATTAATTTGGTCACACCCATCAGAATTTATCATTAGTTGAATGAAATGCATTAATGTTTACTTTTGATTAATAAATTCTTTCTTCCACAGAGTAAATGTATAAATTAAACACTTGAGGGAATATTATGTTTACAAGCCATTCAAACACACTAATTTACATAAATGGTGCACTTAAGAATAGTTAACCCACAAGAATTTTTTTTAGGGGCATCTGGGTGGCTCAATTGGTTGCGCACCAGGCTCTTGATTTTGGCTCAGGTCATGATCTCCAGTGTGAGACTGAGCCTCGCAAAGTCTGTTTGTCCCTCTCCCTCTGCTCCTTAACCCACTCATGCTCTCTCTGTAAAATAAATAAAAAATTACATCTTTTTAAAAAATATTTTTTTTTAAATGGGAAACTTTTTTTTTTTTTGCTCTGAAAATGCTCAGACTTTTTCAGTGTTAAAATAACTACTGCTAATCTTATGACATCCTCTTGAATATGTTTTATTTCAATCTTGTTTTTTACATGGGAAAACATTTTGAACTCAGTAGTTTTGTTATTTGTTATCCTATTGGAGAACAAATACAATCTGAAACAAGGATTTATGCACCAGATTTTACCAGGGAGGTTATCTAAAGGAGAATTGAAGAAACACAGAAAGTGAGATAGTCAGGAGGAAAATTCAGCATCAGAGCAAATTACAAATGGGAACTTAGTTCTTATGGGACCTCCTAAGAAGCAAGCAAGATCCTTCACTGAATTATTTACCCAAAGTATGGGAAACACGAATGTTATCTAACACTTCCCATATCTGATTATTTGAGATCTTCCTTGGGAGCATTAATCCCTTGTACATCTGAGCAGCACATGAATGTAGCTTGAATAAAATTCTCCCCAGATCTTTAGTGAAGATACCTGGTACACAATTGAGGATATACTCTGTCACACTGTCAGGGAGGTGGACCACTCCTCGACCTGTCCCTGGTATCCACAGCTGTAGTCTGAGATTAGGTGGAGAAGGTGTAAGTAGGGCTGGAGGTCGGTGGTTCATGCTTCCTCATGACTTCCTCATGCTCTACTGTAACTTAGACATCATGGTGGTTGCCTGACACAGCCTTTACTAAAGATTTCATGCGAGAGAATTAGTGAAATAAGCTCTAGTCTCCATTGCTACAGCTAGTCTTCAGATCAGAGTAGGTTTGCCTCATCTTCCTCCGCCACTACCAATTCTAGATTTCCCTTACCTTCCCAACTAGCACTTAAAACCATTCAGTATATAAAAAACAAAACAAAGCAAAACCCCCAAAAAACTAGAGATGAGAAGAAACAGGAAAGTGAGGTGCAATATCAAGAGAAAAGTCAGGTAATAAAAATTACCCTTGAGGTGACCATGTCATTAAAATGAACAGATAGGAACTTTAAAGGACTGATTATAAATATATTCAAGGTCTTCCAGGAACTTTAAAGGAGTGATTATAAATATATTGAAGGCCTTAAAGAAGGGGGTGGTCATAATTTGTGAACATATGAAGAACCATATCAGGCAAGTTAGAACTATAAAAGTGGAAATTTTATAATTGGAATGTATAACATCTGAAGTAGGATGTCTATTAGATGGACTTAAGACTGAAGACCTAAGAAAACAAAATAACAGAAATCATTCATTCTGAAGAACCAGAGGGGAAAATATTAAAAATAAACTGAACAGAGGCTAAGTGACCTGTGACATAGTGTCAGGGAGTCAAATGCATGTGTAACTGAAGTCTCCGAAGAGAGAGCATATGGGCCAAAAAATATATTGAAAGGAATATTACCTCCAAATTTCCCAAATTTGGAAATTAAATTACAGATCCAAGAAGTTCAGCAAACACCATATAGTGTAAGCTTCATGACATGTTGTTAGTATTTCTTGTACTAAAAAGTCAATTGTATCTTAAAGGTATTTAAATAACAACATTTAAAAAAGTATTCACTCCTGTAGTTAGCATTTCCAGTGCTCTTCGTTCCTTTGTACCGATCTAGATTGCCATTAGGTATCTCTTTCTTCTTCCTGAAGAACTTTCTTTATATTTTCTAGTGCATGTCTTCTGGTGCTGAAGTCTCTCGGCTTTTATATGCTTAAAATCTTTATTTCACTTATATTCTTGAAAGCTATCTTTGCTGAGTATAGAATTCTAGGGTGACAATTTTTTTCTTTAGTATGTTATAGACCATATGCCACCATCTCTTGGCTTCCACTGCTTCCACTTTCTACTTTAATTCCACTTTCTACTTTAATTCTGATCTCTTTTTCTCTGTACATTTGTGTTATTTAAAACAACAACAACAACAAACTTCTCTTTCTATCCGTTGTCTTAAATAATTTGATTGCAGTGTGATTTGGTATACTTTCCTTCATGTTCCTGTGCTCAGGGACATTGAGCTCCTTGGATATGTAGAATTATAACATCAATTTTTAAGGATACTTAGCTATTATCTCTTCAAATATATTTTCTCTCCCTCTATTTGAGTCTCCCAATAACATATACATTAGCCACTTGGGTTTCTCCACATTCCTGTTTATCTTTCTCAGCTGAGGTGACTGCCATCCTCCTCCTGATTTTCCCTTCTCTGAGTCTAGGTCTGGAAACCTTCTCTGGTTAGTATGTGTTAGCAATCATAGGCTCACCTTCTTTATTTCCCTTTTCTCAGTGATCTCTGTCCTTTCCTACCCAATGTCTAGTGTCTTGAAATACCTGTTTCAATATTTTGTTTCTGTTTTAATTGTTTCACATGGGATGGTTTAGGTGGTTCCTGTTAGTCCACCTTAGCTGGAAGATGAACTTCTCTTGTCAGTTTTTTTAACTTTAGCCTTTCTTTTTCTTTTTTCTTTTCTTTTCTTTTTTTTTGATGGTGAAAAGAACTTTTATTTACCATGGAAGAAATAGAAATCCTGAACAGACCTATAACCACTAAGGAAATTGAAGCAGTAATCAAAAATCTCCCAACAAACAAAAGCTCAGGGCCAGATGACTTTCCAGGGGAATTCTACCAAACATTTAAAGAAGAATTAATACCTATTCTTCTGAAACTGTTCCAAAAAATAGAAATGGAAGGAAAACTTCCAAACTCGTTTTATGAGGTCACCATTACCTTGATCCCCAAACCAGACAAAGACCCCATCAAAAAGGAGAATTATAGACCAATATCCCTGATGAACATGGATGCGAAAATTCTCACCAAAATACTAGCCAGTAGGATCCAACAGTACATTAAAAGGATTATTCACCACGCCCAAGTGGGATTTATTCCTGGGCTGTAAGGTTGATTCAACATCCACAAATCAATCAATGTGATACAATACGTTAATAAAAGAAAGAACAAGAACCAAATGATCCTCTCAATAGATGCAGAAAAAGCATTTGACAAAGTACAGCATCCTTTCTTGATCAAAACTCTTCAGAGTATAGGGATAGAGGGTACATACCTCAATAACATAAAAGCCATCTATGAAAAACCCACAGCAAATATCATTCTCAATAGGGAAAAACTGAGAGCTTTCCCCCTAAGGTCAGGAACATGGCAGGGATGTCCACTATCACCACTGCTATTCAACATAGTATTAGAAGTCCTAGCCACAGCAATCAGACAACAAAAAGAAATAAAAGGCATCTGAATCGGCAAAGAAGAAGTCAAACTCTCACTCTTTGCAGATGATATGATACTTTATGTGGAAAACCCCAAAGACTCCACCCCAAAACTGCTAGAACTCATACAGGAATTCAGTAAAGTGGCAAGATATAAAATCAATGCACAGAAATCAGTGGCATTCCTATACATCAACAACAAGACAGAAGAAAGAGAAATTAAGGAGTCAATCCCATTTACAATTGTGCCCCAAACCATCAGAAACCTAGGAAGAAATCTAACCAAAGAGGCAAAGAATCTGTACTCAGAAAACTCTAAAATACTCATGAAAGAAATTGAGGAAGACACAAAGAAATGGAAAAACGTTCCATGCTCATGGATTGGGAGAAAAAATATTGTGAAGATGTTAATGCTACCTAGAGCCATCTACACATTCAATGCAATCCCCATCAAAATACCATCCACTTTTTTCAAAGAAATGGAACAAATAATCCTAAAATTTGTATGGAACCAGAAAAGACCCCGAATAGCCAGAGGAATGTTGAAAAAGAAAAGCAAAGCTGGTGGCATCACAATTCTGGACTTCAAGCTCTATTACAAAGCTGTCATCATCAAGACAGTATGGTACTGGCATAACAACAGACACACAGATCAATGGAACAGAATAGAGAACCCAGAAATGGACCCTCAACTCTATGGTCAACTAATCTTCGACAACGCAGGAAAGAATGTCCAGTGGAAAAAAGACAGTCTCTTCAACAAATGGTGTTGGGAAAATTGGACAGCCACATGCAGAAGAATGAAACTGGACCATTTCCTTACACCACACACAAAAATAGACTCAAAATGGTTGAAAGACCAAATGTGAGACAGGAGTCCATCAAAATCCTAAAGGAGAACACAGGCAGCAACCTCTTCGACCTCAGCTGCAGCAACTTCTTCCTAGAAACATCGCCAAAGGCAAGGGAAGCAAGTGCAAAAATGAACTACTGGGACTTCATCAAGATAACTTTAGCCTTTCTAGTGGGTGTGAAAGGCTATCTCATTATAAGCTTAATGTATATTTTCCTAATTATCTAATGATATTCAACATTTTTTATTGGCCATTTCTATATTATCCTTTGTGAAATATCTATTTTTGTCCCATCTCATTTTAAATGGCAGCTCTTGGATTAGAGTGCATATCTATATTGCAATGGACGTAGAGTTCATATTTTACTGCTCTCCAAGAAGATAAGCACCTTTGCAACAATATAATTTCATTTATTACCCAACTGTTAATCCTAATGTCACATATTTTACATCTATACATGTTATAAACCTCAAAATGTGGTGTTATATGTTTGACATGAAAAATATAGTTATCTCTTTTCAAAGAGTTTAAAGAAGAAAAAATAGTATATTTACTTACATATTCAACATTTTGATGCTTTTAAATCCTTCTTGCAGATATAAATGTATTTTAGGAATCATTTTCTTTCATTCTGAAAAATCTTCCATTAGTATTTTAATGGAATTCTATGATGAATTCTGTCAACTTTTAATTATTTGAAAATGTCTTTAATTTACCCTCATTTTTGAAAGACATTTTCATTAGCTATAGAATTGTGGTTTGACAACTTTTTCTTTTAGCACTGAATCCAAATGAAGAAGAAGAAAAGAAGTACCAAAGAAAATTAGGTAAGACATAAAACAAATAGCAAGATGTACATTTAAACTCAACCATACTGATGGGGCGCCTGGGTGGCTCAGTCATTAAGTGTCTGCCTTCGGCTCAGGTCATGATCCCGGGGTCCTGGATCGAGCCCCGCATTGGGCTCCCTGCTCTGCAGGAAGCCTGCTTCTCCCTCTCCCACTCCCACTGCCCCTGCTTGTGTTCCCTCTCTCACTGTGTTTCTCTCTGTCAAATAAATAAATAAAATCTTAAACTAAAAAATAAAATAAACTCAATGATACTGATAATCACATTAAATGTAAATTGCCTCAACACTCCAATTTAAAAGGTAGAGATTTTCAGATTGGAAAAAAATTCAGCTAAAGTCTCTCTTCAAGAAACCCACTTTAAATATGAAACATAAATATATTAAAGATCAAGTAATGGGAAAAGATATAGCATGATAACACAAATCAAAAGAAACCTGAAGTAACTGTATTAATACCAGCCAATGTAGATTTTAGCCAATTATTAAAAGGAATTAAGAGGGTTATTTCATAATTATAAAAGGGTAAATTTACCAGGTAAATATAATAATGATAAACATTTATACATCTAATAACAGAATTACAAAATTCAAGAAGAGACAGCTGATCGATTCCAATACCCCCTTTTCAATAACTGATAGGACAATTAGACAAAATCAGTTAGGATAAAGACCATACAGCACTGACTAGTAATGTGTCCTAACTGAAATTTATAGAACACTCTGCTCAAAGACAGCAGAATGCACATTCTTCTCAAGTGCACATGAAATGTTTACAAAGATTTACCATAATCTGGGTGTAAAACAAGACTCAATAAACTTAAATTGATTCAAATGATACAGAGTATATTTCTGTTCAAATGGAATTAAGTTAGAAATCCATTGTATAAAGATATGTAGAAAATAATCAAATATTTGGAAGCTAAGTAGCACATTTCAAGTAAGCCATGGTTCAAAGAAGAAATCAAAAGGGAAATTTGAAACTTTTAAATTGGACAAAAATGAAACACTACATATCAAAATTTGTGGGATGCCACTAGTCAGAGAGGAATTCAAAACACAAAATGCTTATATTCAAAAGAAGAAAAATTTCAAATCAATAACCTCTACTTCTGCCTTAATATAATAGGGGAACAAGTAGAGCAAAGAAAACCTAGAGTAAGTAGCATAAAAGAATACATTATTACCATGGAAATCAATGAAATAGGAAACATAAAAACAATTGAGAAAATTGATGAAATAACAAGGTTGTTCATTGAGAATACCAGTTCAATTAAGAAACCTCTAATTGGGCTGATCAGGAAAAAAAGAACAGGAGAGCAAACACAAATCAGCAATATTGGGATTGGAAGAGGTGACATTACTACAAATTCTACAGATACCAAAAGAATTAATAAGGCCATCTTATAAACAACTTTACGAAAAATGGGCAAATTACTTGAAAGGCCAAAAGTACCAAAGTTTGTCTGAAAAGAAATATGGACAGCATGTCCAGAGTGGTGAAGGAAGGACCTGTAAAACTCTCCTCCTCCATGAAAGCAATGAGAACCCTGGGAAAAATTTTAAAATAAACTTTTTTAGAACTCTAGAAATTAACCAAAACCCGTGACACTCTGACAAATATATGTTAAAGAAAATTGTTGAATTCACTGATTAATTACAAGTCAGACTAACACAAAAAAGAACCTGTATTTGACAATATTCTGCTTATATGTTTATCAGTATGAGTACTAAATAGTATTCCAATGTATTTTTAATCCAGCATGTAATTTATAAGCAAATATTATAGGAAAGATCCTGAGCTCAGCACGAGGGGTAAATGATGAATGCATAATAACCGTGTGTGTGCATGTTCCCACAGACCACATCCACAAGTTTTGTGATCAGAAGTTGGCTACACTGGGGTACCTGGATGGCTCAGTCAGTTAAGTGTCTGCCTTCAGCTCAGGTCATGATCCCAGGGTCCTGGGATCGGGTTCTGGGATCAAGCCCCGCATCGGGCTCCCTGCTCAGTGGAGAGCCTGCTTCTCCCTCTTCCTCTGCTGCTCCCCCTGTTTGTGCTCTCTCTCTCTCACTTACTCTCGCTCTATCTCAAATAAATCAAATCTTAAAAAAAAAAGAAGTTGGCTACATAATAGAAAAAAGGGCTGAAGTGCTAGCTGGAGGTATAAATTGTTCATAATTTTAGTATAAAATAAAGTGATTTGAAAGTACTATCATCTTCTTGCAAAGATAAAATTTGAAGTGGACAGTGAAAGACATAAACATTCTGATGTCTCAAATATGAAAGATCAGAAAGAGGGAGGTGGAGGACATATTTTAAACCTGAGAAAACACCATAAACAAATCTCCAAACATTTTTTGAGGCAAACTGTTTTCTATATTTTATTAAATGAGTGAGACAGAATTTTATTTCCATGAATTAAAAATAAGTATTGAATAATAATAACCAGACCACACATACTATGTGGTTATGAAGAAATATTCTCAGGAATAAATCACAATCCTGGTCTTTCAAGGCACTTAACATCTACATAAACAAGTAAGCAGAAGATTATAATGTTGCTTGCAAATGCTGTCATATGGGGATGAACATGTCATAAATATCTTCTGTAGCCTCACTGGAGGAGTGGGGAGAACATGAGGGAGAAGGGTTCAGGGACTGCCTGAAGAGGCCCAAAGAGTAAATGAGAATTAGCAAGGTGCCTGCCTAAGGGCTGTGAACACAGGATGGAGGGGATGGTCAGGAGGGGTGACAGGTAGTTAACAATGTCTGGAGCAGACTCCAGCGGAAGTTGTGCCTATAGTAAGACAGGAGGCTATGAGGAATACTCTGGTCAAATTGCTAGGTAGAAGCTAGACATGAGCGGCAGAAGGAACGTCCCCCAGTCAGAGTCCCAAATCCTTCAAGGGGAATGATAGAGACTTGAGCTGGGGGCAAGAACAGTGATAAATAAGATACACATTAAAAGCCTGGGAGCAAAACACCCTGGCCTGGTGGCTTCGAAGACCTTGGGGCTGACAGATGAGGAGCCAAAGGTGCAGAGCATGCGCTCTCCTTTTTCACCTCTGCCCAGGATAACCCCTAGACTCATTATAATGCATTTGCATTGCGAGTACAGTCCCTCCCCTGCCACCAATGGAGAGAAAGGTTGCCACGATGGCTCCCCCTACAAACCTCGTAGGATCAAAAACTCCTCCTCCCAACCTGTGGGAAGAGATTCCCAAATGTTTGGAAGCAGCTTCCATTAGTGACCACCTCACTATAGGTCACAGCTCCTCCCCAGCCCAGAGAGATGCAATGATATCCAAACAAAACAAAACACAACACAGGGCTTTTTCCACCTTCCAGAACCTGCCTGCTCCCCCACCCTGAGAGTG
This sequence comes from Mirounga leonina, assembly GCF_011800145.1. Taxonomy (NCBI): domain Eukaryota; kingdom Metazoa; phylum Chordata; class Mammalia; order Carnivora; family Phocidae; genus Mirounga; species Mirounga leonina. Next base: position 15,075,074 of record NW_023270854.1, on the reverse strand, counting down.
TGTTTTTGCTTTTCTAAACTGCTTTGTGCTTGCTACTTTCTCTCTGCCTGTCTCTATTTGAGCGCAGATCCCCACGTGATTCTTGTCATGGGAAATCCAAGGACCGAGACCTCCATTCACACAAGGCAGACCTTCCCACGGGTAACAAAATCATGTAGGGCCTTTTTAGTAACACTGACTAATGTGTCTTTTTCCTGAAGATCGTGGTGTACCAACAAAAAGTTTGTAAGGAGTAAAGTGGTGGTCAGAATTTGCTTATAATTATCACACTGGTTGTGGTTTGGACAATGGATTAGACAGAGTAAGCCCAGAGGTGGAGAGGTCATTCATTTGGAAAACTGCAAATATCAAAGAGCCAGAGGATAGTATCCTTTCCCAAGGGAGTGATCAGAGAGAGAGAGAGAGAGAGAAGTAAAGGAATGCCAGAGAAAAAAAGTTTAATTAAAGCAAACATAATAACTCCCTTGTATGGGGGATGAGAGGATGGGAGAATGCATGTCCCTTAGGATTCAATCAAAGGCCAATTTTTTCTATATATATATATATTTTTTTTGTGTGTGTGATTTTAGGAGGCAGTGAGAATTCGGTATTTCAAGAATTCCTAGAGAAACACTGAAATAGATCACTGTAGCCAAAAGCAAGTTTGAAAGTGATAGTTTTACTTAGACTATGGACGCAAAAATCTTCTTAATGCTCATGGAAGTCTACTCTTATTGTTTTATACAAAGGGAATGCTACTTTTATGGGCAAAATCAGTGCAAAAGTTGTTAAAAGACATGGTTCATGATTCCAAAGGGTTTTTCTTTTTCTGTTACAATATATGTATCTTCCAAAGTGCTCTTGCCCATTATAGATCTGATTCCTTATCAGTAAACAGTAGCCAAAGCAAAAAATTCTCGTGAATATTACATGAGACATGTTTGTAAGACATCAACTTTCACCTGTCAATAAAGGACGCTGCTCTAAATTGGCAATTATTTTAAAAATTTCTACTAAAGAACTAGTTAGACAAGCCACTGTCCAGTAGAAACATAATGTCAGCCAAATATTTAAATTTTCTAGTAGCCACATTAAAAACTAAGAAGAACCCGGAGAAATTAATTTTAGCAATATATTTAATTTAACTCAATATACCCAAAATACTATCACTTCAACCTATAATCAACATTCAAATCATTAATTTGATATTTTACATTCTTGGTTTTTTCCATTAAGCTTTGAAACTTAGTGTGTATTTTATGCTTACCGAACATCTTAATTCGCACTAGCCACATTGCATGCTCTCAACAGCCCTGTGTGTGATTGGTAGCTAATAATGCATAGTGTGGACTTAGACACTGAGGAGCATTAGCATTACCTTGTCCTGTAGCAAGGGCAGTGTCAATATGGTCCTCAACATGTTCAGTTTTCTGTCCTTCTTGGTTTTGTCATACCTCTTCTCTTTTCTTTCTCTAGTCCTGCCCACTGAGGTCACAAGTCATACCACAATCCTTCTTGAGCAGCTACCATATGCCAGAAAGTGCTCTAGTCACTAAAGAAATAACAAAAAATACAAGTTAGTTCTCTGCCACCATCATGCTTATATTTTACTGGTCATATTGCTTTAGTTCTGCATCAGTTTGGGCCACTTCTGCCTTACCTGATCAAACAGATTCCCCTGTGGCTAACCTTACCCGGAATCATAAAAGAAAGGAATACTATGAAGAAGACTTGCAACGGTGTTCATTTGGCATAGTACAAATCCACCCTAATGTCTAAAGATTCACCATATCTTCCTAACACACATTTACAGTTGATTTTCCTCTATTTTATTTATCTGTGGTCAAGAAAACTTTTAAATATTGAATGTTTGAAAAGAATGTCAAAAAGCACTTTGAAAAAACAAGATGTGTATGTACTGTTTGCCCGTTTCTATAATCCTGAACATGCCCAAGAGTACTGCAAAGAGTAATAGGACTTCATTCAAACCGAGACACAGAAAAGGAGGTGTTCCACATAAGGAAACAATCCAGATATATCGAGGTTACCCCATTAACTCATAAGAATTAATCATTGTTTAATGAGGGTGTCATTATTTCAGTAGTCACTTCTGGGCTACAGTCGTTGATGCCCCCAGGGGATCATCTAGTCATTTTCCCTTACCAATCGATAATGATAAAGGACATCTGAAATAAAGTCAAGGTGGGTGAAATTATTCAATTAAAAATTATTTCTACACAGCTGCTTAGAAACTCATTGAAAAGACGAACAGCAAATAAGTGGTATGTAAGCTGGCCAAGAAGTACTTATAACATCCCAGGAAATGGCACATTGGCTGATCTCAGCTTTTCTACAATACATGAACATCTAAAAACAGGAGCTAAGCACGTATAATTAAACTTACAATTTTACTATTCATTGCAGATTGGTTACTTAATATGCATTTTAATGATCTCAATGCTACTTTTAACAATTACTTTCTTTTCGTTCCATCGGTAATAAACAGTCATCTACAATTTTGGCTGCCATCATTAAGTCAGCTTCTATGAACCCTTACTTACCTTACTTACCTTCAGTGTAAATCTCCTGTAGTCAGGGAAATTCGATTACTAAAATGTTGGGGAAAATTAAGTGGGTTCATTAATGGACCTCTAGTGACAGGGCAAAGGAGTTGTTTTTTTGTTTGTTTTGTTTTGTGTGTTTTTATGATGGACTCTATGACACATATCTGGGTTGTTCAGAAATATATTTTATTTAATTTGTTTTCTCTTTGTGTATTCTGAAGACTTTACCCTACCAGATAAATTACTTCTGGATAAATTAGGAGTTAGTTAGCTAATTAACTAATTAATTTATTTAAAGATTTTATTTTTAAGTAATCTCTACACCTAACATGGGGCTCAAACTCACAACCCCGAAGATCCAGAGTTGCATGCTCTCTCTACCAATGAAGCCGGCCAGGCACCCCAGGAGTTAGTTGATCTATACATATGGAATTTATGTGTAATTATATAAAATGTCACCAGTAATTTTGCTGTCTTGGTTTTTGTCATTAACTGCAACAATTTCAAATCCATTTATCACCAATTGTTAGAAAAGAGCTATTTGGAAAAAAACTTCTATAATAGCACTGACAAAACACTATGGGGGATAACTTCTGATTCAGTGTTTAATTTCTTAGATTTTCCTATTTAATTTTTCCCAAAGTGGATACCATTTTTCCCCCATTTACAAACTGATATGTGATGAAATGTTATTAAAGTTATTTCCTAAGACTGCAGGAAACACTTTGATTTAAGTCACCTGTTTGAAAGGGAAACATTAATGACCTAAACAAGTATTTTTGATGTTTCTAACCACTGATGACACTATTTTATGGAATTAATATAGTGTTGATAACATTTCTTCTCCTGAATCCTGAGAAAGAGGGCACGAGTTTCACTTGTTTAATTATTCTCACCTTTTATTTACGTAAAGTCATGTCCTTATGACCCTGATTACAACCAACCATAGGATTTTTAGTTATAAAAGAAGTGTTTATTGAGCATTTCTGTTATGCTTGTCACTACACATAAAATATCTTAAGTCTTCCCAACAAGCAAACAAAGTAAGTGCTACCAGCCCCCTTTTTATCTACAAAGAAACAAAGCTTCAAAAAATTAAGTCACTTTCCCTAGGTCATACAGCTCCATGAGTCAGAGCTAGACATTGAATCTAGTTCACTTTGAATCTAGACTCCGTGCTCTTGCTTCTATAGTATATTGATTTTCTTTTTTTGGAAAGAAAAAATGCTTTTGTAAAAGGACATAATCCATATGTTTTATACAGATGCATACCTGTATCCAAATACCACGTAAGTGGGAATGCCTATTATGCAAAAGAGACATAATAATTGTTTGACCTATATCACAAGGGTTTTGTGAAGCTAGCATATGTAATCTGTTTTGTACCTTGTAAAAAAATCATATAAATAAGACTTTAAAACACTTCAGGAAACTGTAAGTAAATGCAAGTTTCAAAGTTATTTATTAGTAAAAGGCAGAATAAACTGACGGAAAAGAATACAGACCCTTACTATATTTGTGACTTCCTAGTTAAAAAGAAATAAAGGGGAAAAGCTGAAATTTAGCATTTTTATGACACATAGATGTTTGGAATAAATATATTTGTACAAAAAAGAAAGTTTATTAAATATCAGATGATTTCAAAATGTCAAAGAGTTATTTAATCTATGGGACCCATTTATAGGATGAATTACATACATGTAGTATCTTCTCATAGCACAGGTCCATTATACAAATTTGGGTGCATACAACTTTTTCTCCAGTTCTTTAATACTTTGCCATTCAATTGATAACACCTACAACTGAGAGTCATATATTTTGTTGATCTCTCCAAACAGATAAATTCATAACTACTAATTTCTTTGTATTTCTTCCCCTTCACTCTCGAAGTCATCCATTTTCATTTATTCTTTCTAGGGATATCAGAATTTTTTTTAAAGATTTTATTTATTTATTTGAGAGAGAGAATGAGATAGAAAGAGCATGAGAGGGGGGAGGGTCAGAGGGAGAAGCAGACTCCCTGCTGAGCAGGGAGCCCGATGCGGGACTCGATCCCGGGACTCCAGGATCATGACCTGAGCCACCCAGGTGCCCGGGATATCAGAATATTTTAAATTGTTGCTACATCTGCTCAAAGTATCAGGATAAAGACAAAAGTGTCATAGAAGTCCTTCGATTTTCCAAAACCTTTTATTGCTTGTTAGGTAGAAACATACTGAATAATACATGCAATTAAAACATACATACATTAACATTTTATTACACATCTAACAGTTGCTAGGAACAGGGGAGTTTATGGCCCATTTGATAACACAGACATTTATACCAATAGTCAAGGTATAGTGTGGAAGTTTATGTGTTGAAGTTTAAGAGAACAATGTACAACTTCGGACAGATTATTTAAAGTGTTGGGATTGAAGAAGAAAAGATGGCCAAGGGGACAGACTTCCAAGAAGAAGTTGGGGCCCATGTGAAAAAGCAGCTGAGGGGGTGCCAGTCCAGCAATGGTCAATGGCAATCAAGCAAGGCAGTGCCTAGGAAGGGTCAGAGATTGGTTATATACATGTGATTGAGTATATTAGCACACATATTGAGGATAACAAGAGCCAGGTTTCTTAAGTTGAAGAAGGGATAATAAACTTTGATGTGTTGGATTGGAATTGCAAGAATCACTGTAAACTAAGTTATCAATATGCAATATATTGATATATATGTATAGTATGTATATATGTAAAATATATTTGTATGAATTTGTATATATGTATGTGTGTGTTTGTATTTTTTTCTTGGCTTTGTTTATTGAGAGAATTTGAGAATAGCAACGCCCCAGTAACAATGAGCACACCTAGCATCAAGGTGTTCATTTCTAAATACCATTCTCTATGAGAAGGAAACAAGGCTCCTTAGAGAGATGACTGAGTCTTGGGGTAGGTAGGCAAAGTAGATGATGAACCTAAAACACGTTATTATGGCAAATAGTAGGGAAATGCTCAAAAGCCGATGGAAATCTGTTGAAAAGAACAGAACTCAGCTTGAATGAACTCTCACTTGCCAAAATCTGAGATAATTTGAGCATGAAAATAAATAATAATGATGATGGATTTTGTTACAGTAGGTTTTAGCAATATTTAGTAATCTATAACATTATATTGATACAAAGAGATAAAGGAATGAGTGAATAAGATAAAACTCTTTCTTATACTGGTAGATAATAAATGTAGAAAGATTGAGATAGTTATAAAAATCACCACCTAGTAGCCATCTTAATAATAAAATTTTCAGGCAAGGTTCTTTGATGAACTATTTATTGGGTGAACTTTGATGAGCTAGTAGGTGAAATCAGGATATCTCACAGAGTAAGATATTTACAAGTGCCAAATATCTCCACATACTTATTAATTACACATGGAAAAAGATAAATTTTACAGTAAAGAAACTGGCAGATACCACCTTATTTAACTGCTTAAAGTCATCATCAACAGCAATGGAACACAATGAAATCCCTACATCTACAAAGGGGCATAAGAAGAAGAGTACTAAGTCATTCTGGGATATCCCTACCAAAAGTGCAAAGCCTGAATCTAACCATGAGGAAACCAGACAAAACCAAACTGAGGGTCATTCTACAGAATAATCGATCTATAACCTTCAACATAATAAGATCATAGAGGCCAAGAAAGGACTAAGGGACTGTTCTAGAGGTGAGCAAATAAGTAAATACCTTGAGGATAGTGAGAACCAAATTTCTCAAGTTGAGAACTCATTTACAAATTGGAAAAAGGGGGAAAGCTAGAATGAGTTTTTAATTGGAATTGGTGGTGTTGATCCATATGTGGAGTCATAGTTTTGAACAGAAGGATAGATGGATAGATTGAGAAATAGAAAGGTGATGGATGGATAGATATACAGATAAATCAACAGATAGAGAGATCAATAGACCTATTGATAGATAGACACACATACATACATACATGCATACATGTTGAAGAAGTCGAATAAGACATAACAGCTAAGTGCAATGCATGATCCTGGATTGGATCATTTTGCAAAAATAGACCTAACTGGACAATTGGCAAAACTTGAATGGAGTATCTGGATGAAAGGAATAAGGATTTTCTGAAAAATTATAACTATTTCAAAATAAAAAGTTTTTAAACATTTTAAGAAATTTTATACAAGATAAAGCAATCATAATACTTTGAATATTATAATTTGGAATAGGCCAATATATCTAAGTTAGTGTGTTTTAAAATATAGTTTTCTATTTTACTATGTAATTACATGTTCTAATTATATAACTAATTCCTGTAAGCATACTTATATAATTAAATGATATAATTACAGAGAGTAATTGCATAATTATTGTAATGACATAATTATAGTAACTACTCAATTGCAAAACATTCAATGTGCAAGTAAAACAACCAAATTAATTGCTTTAATAAACTATCTCCAAAAAAAGCCATTTTGAACTTTAAATAAAAATTTTATTTACAGTTCAACCATACTGTATTTTTAAAACTCTAAAATATACCTATAAATTTTAACTGTATTTAGTTTGTATCTTCACTCACCATTTTAAAAATATGGAACTATTCCAAGAAAATATTATAAATTATTACTATTCAATGTTTAAAATTAATTAATTTCCTAAAATTTGCTAAACTCTCTAGTCCATTATTTTCTAGCATTTATTGATAAGTATTTGAATGGAAGCATGGAAAATGTTATTGAGAGTAAACAGTTTTGATTTTTTTCTCACTGGTTCTTAAAGAATTCTCCATGTAATCAGAGATTCATAAATATTTTTTATTAGTCTCAGGGCAAATAGGAAATCCATAGTGTATATCCAAAAGTGGATCCAAACTCTCACATTAGATAATTTATTATATAAATCACCAAGATGAATGTTCTCAGGAGATCCCTGGACATGACATGCTGGTGCTAATTTTTGATTTGGATTAATGTGTGATGATTCAATAATGAGGCTCTTGTTTTACTTCTGTTAATATATCACTTGTTTGGTTTGTCAATGCCTCCCCTTACATAGAATTTCCTGAAGTGTTTTGCAGAGTTAGCTTTAGGTCAGCAAATACTAAGTATATCCACAAGGAGCCCAGCTTCCTTTTTTTGATTTTTTTTGTCTTGCAAGTTTGCGCCTTTTCCCCCAACCTTATTAAAGATGTCTGTACTATTTTTTTCCTGTAGTATTTATTTTTAGGAAAATAAATACTTCTGTTTGTCATCTCACTTTGATGTTAATTTAGGACATTTGACATAAATTATTTTCTTTTTGAGTCATGAAAGCCTTTGATTATTAGTAAGGAACTGGGTGGAACAATCAGCAAATTTTATCTGTGAGAGAAATGGTATGATTGAAAAAAAGAACTCTGGTATTCTTGACATCACAGCACATAGGCACCGTCTTCTCCCAGTATATTTGTATTTTGACACTGAAAAAATCATGGCGCCCACACGTGTCTGTGGTATTGAGAGCCTTTTAGCTTCCATAAGATGAGAGAGTAGTAAGCTCTACTTTCAACACCTGAAAGAATATTTTTCCCACATAAGTCTGTGATATTGGGGTTATTTAAACTTTCTCTTAAAGATTATCATGATTAAAATTGTAATTCAAGGGGCGCCTGGGTGGCTCAGTCAGTTAGGCGTCTGCCTTCGGCTCAGGTCGTGATCCCAGAGTCCTGGGATCGAGCCTTGCATCGGGCTCCCTGCTCAGCGGGAAGCCTGCTTCTCCCTCTCCCACTCCCCCTGCTTATGTTCCCTCTCTCACTGTCTCTCTCTCTGTCAAATAAATAAATAAAATCTTTAAAAAAAATTGTAATTCAAGTTAAATTATTTACTGGAGAAGTTAAATTTTTGGGGATGAAATTCACAATTCATAGAAGTGACCATTTTAAGATTTATTTATTTATTTTAGAGAGAGTGTGTGTGTGCGAGTGGGGAAGGGCAGTGAGAGTGAATCTTTTGAGCAGACTCTCAGCTAAGCATGGAGCCCATTGAGGGGGCTCGAACTCATGACCCATGAGATCATGACCGAGCTGAAACCAAGAGCTGAATGCTCAACCGACTGAGCCACCCAGGTGCCCCAAAAGTGACCATTTTCAAGTGAACAATTCAGTGGCACTTCTATTTCCAAAACATTTTCATCACCCCAAAAGAAAACCAGGTTTTCTTGACCAGAATACAATTTTCCTATATTATGAGATGTGGGTAAACCCTCATATCCTTTGTGGGTATAAGTCCTCCTTCTACACTGTTTCTGTCTGATCCTACTGCTCTACTTTAAGAGGCCCAACATGAACCAAGTCCACTAAGAGTCTCCCAATCCATCTTCATCCTTGCTGTAATCCACAGAAATTCCTCCAGCATTCTAGGACACCATTGTATGATGTCATTATATCCTAGTTCTGTTGAGTTTTAGATCATGTGTAAACCCAGCTAACTGATAATTCAAACTGATTTTCTAAGAAGTTAGGTGATTTCTCCTAAATTGTGATCTCCAGGTAACTTGTCTGACTTTAAAATGCAGATTTGGATTATTAACTTAAAATGCAGGTCCCTGGCTTCACCTCAGATCAGCTGAATCACATTATCCATGTATGGCCACAAGAACCATACTTTCAAAATAAAAATAAACCCCACATGACTTTTAAATGCAAAACAGATTAAAAGCATTTATTTAGATGAGATAACTTTATAATATGTGTTGCCTAATGAAGCCCACGTAAATGTATTTGCCAAAGGTATTCGGTGAAGGAAATTGTTCTGAAGATTCTAGAATCCTCTTTCCCATAAAAAGACAATCACCTTCTCCATCATGATCTTCAGGAAAAAAAAAATTAGTTTGCAAGGTGAAAAACAACATAATAGAGATATTAAGAGTATGTTCTCGGGCATCTGGGTGGCTCAGTCGTTAGGCGTCTGCCTTGGGCTCAGGTCATGATCCCAGGGTCCTGGGATCGAGCCCCACATCGGGCTCTCGGCTCGGCAGGAAGCCTGCTTCTCCCTCTCCCACTCCCCCCGCTTGTGTTCCCTCTCTCTCGCTGTGTCTCTGTCAAATAAATAAATAAAATCTTAAAAAAAAAAAAAAGAATATGCTCTTAACTCTACTAAAAGTACTAAGTAACCATAGGGTTGGGATCATGTAGCAGCTTTCTGGGTTTCTAGTATATCATGTATATTATTGAATGAACACATAATCTATTGTATTAATACTACTGTGCCAGTTTTCATCATATAAGCCCCAAAGAAAATATTCTAGTTGACATTTTCTTCCATGCCATAGCACTGTTTGGTATTTAGAAAAAGAATGGATAAAACCTGCCAACTTGCATCTTGAAAATAAATTTTAAAACAAAATAAGCAATCATGTCAATGAGGCTTTTAATAACTGCTCATGATACAACAGAGCGTTTTAAATTATCATGAAGTAAGCACTTCATTTACATTCAACTAGGCATGGATTGTATACTAATTAAACCATCACAGGGAGGGATACATCATCATGTGTTAAAAATACTCAGACAGATAGTTCTTAATTGGAATTCTTGCTTTAAAAAGAGGAATAAAGATTGTGTTTCAATTTTAAATGGTTTTGTCAAGATGTGTGCTATAGATTTAAGAGACAAGATTTTATATCAGGGCTTGACAAACCACCACCAAATCCATTCTACTACCTGTTTTTATATATAAAGTTTTATTGGAACACATCCATATCCATTCCTTTACTCCTTGTCTGTGGCTGCTTTTACACCACGAGGGCACAGTTGAGTAGTTGTGACAAAAACTGTATGACCTGCCAAGTCTAAAGTAATTACTACTGGTCCTTTATAGAAAAAGTTTGCTGACCCCTACTTTAGATGGATTCAGATCTCATTCTGTGATAGCTTGTGAGCTCTCAGATCATTTCTTAAGTCTTATCTTTCTACTAACCAAAATGGGAATGGAATGATTTAAGGTTTATAAAGTTCCTGACTTTGTTTTAACTTAAGTAGGAAGGACCCTAAATGTAGATCTGTAAAGACCTATCTCCAACTGGTTATATTATGAGGTACAGGGGTTTAGGACTTGAACATATGAATTTTTGGAGAGCTACAATTCAGCCCATTGCATGGCACTACTGAGGATGAGATAGAATTGGTCAGTGGAGCCATCTGGAGGAGCTGAAGTATGAGCTGGAATACAAAGCTGAGTGAACATGAACTCCTTGAAGAAGGAGGCAGTGCATCAGAGGGCAGTATTTATAAAACTATTTGATGTTGAGAGAGCATCTGGTCTTTAGAAAGCTGCAGGAGGTTTAGCAGTCCTGTATTTCAGTTGGTGGTATCCCTTGAGAGAATGCGAATCTTTGGGGAAAACAAGAACTTGAGTAACAATGGCCATATTCTTAGAGTTCTAACTCATGTGTGTTTGTTAGTGGGACTTGAAGACCTAAGTTCTTTGCTTCCTTTTGATTTTGAGGACTTTTGTTCAACAAAAACTATCTTAAAAGATTTCCTTTAAGGACTATGCTTTCAGTGTTGTATCTAAGGAACTTTAGTGTATCTCAGATAAAAAGATCTTCTCTTATGTTTTCCATTGGAAAGTGTAGAGTTTTAGGTTTTTCCATTTAGATTTATGATCCATTTTGAATTAATTTTAGCATATGATGCAATGTGTGGATTGAGATTCATTATTTTGTGTATGAATGACAAATTGTTACACCACTACTTGTTAAAAAGTTCATCTCCATTGAATTGCCTTTGCATATTTCTCAAAAATCTTTTGGCCATATGTGCAGGGTCTATTTTTGGAATCTCTATTTTGATTCTTTGATATATAGGTCTATTCTTCTGTAAGTATCACATCTTAAATACGGTAGGTATACAGTAGTCTTAAAATGAGGAAGTGTGAGTTCTCCATCTATCTTCTTTTTCAGAATCATTTTGGCTCTTCTGGTTCCTATATGTTCCAGTATAAATTTAGAGTCAGCATATCCATTTCTATAAAAACAAAACCAAAAACTCCTCCTAGGATTTCTGTTAGGAATACTTTGACTCTATAGACCAATTAGAAAAAAAAAATTACATCTTAACAATATTGCATCTTCTAATCCATGAACATGTATCTCTCCCATTTATTTTGGTCTTCTTTCATTAATAATTAATGTTTATAGTTTTTGCAATATCTACATACCTAAGTAATTCTCTTTTTTGTGTGTAAATTTAAACTGAACTAATCTACTAATTTCAGTTTTTAATTGTTCATTGCTAGTATATACAAACATAATTAAATTTTGTACATCAATCTTTTGTTCTGTAACCTTCCTAAACTCCTTTATTAAAGTGGCTTTCTTTGTTGTTGCAGATTTATATGATTTTCTACACAGGTAATCAGGTCATCTGTAAACAGGGACAGTCATTCTTCTTCCTTCCCATTCTGTATGACTTTTATTTTTCTTGCCCTATTGCACTATCTAGATCCTAGAGCGATATTTGAAGGAGTGGTGAGATTGCACATCCTTTCCTTGTTCCCAAATGTTGGGGGGAAACATTCAGACTATTACCCTTTAATATGCTATCAGCTATAACTGTTATAGATGCCTTTTATCAGATTAAAGAGTTTTCCTTATTTTCCTAGTTAGTGAGAAAAATTTTTTCATGAATGGATGTGAAATTTTTCCAAATGCTTTTTCTTCATATATTGAAATGATCATGTGTTCATATGCTTTTCTTCTTTAGTTTGCTGATATAATGAGTTACGTGACTTGATTTTTGCATGTTGAACCCAATTGATGCATATTCCATTTTATATATTGTCATATTTAATATTTGCTAATATTTTGTTGAAGATTTTGTGTCAATCTTTATGAGGGATATGGTCTGCAGTCTTTTCTTGCAATGCCTTTTTTTGGGTTTTGGTATTAGGGTAGTGCTGATCTTATAAAATTAAGTTTTTCACCACCTGTGTGACTAAAGTTGGCTTCTGTGTTGACCTTTAATAAACAAAACCCTCAAATCAAGTTGCTGTAATTAGACACTTGCTTCTGTCTTGCCTCCTGTCTGCAGCTGTAAATAATCATTTGAACGTGACTGCCCTTGAAACAGCTGAATGCGCCATCCAGAATGAAAACTTTGTGGACATGTGTTCCCGGAAGTGGGTGAGCCTCGCTTTGGTCTTGCTGGTCCCACACACCACTCACTACAGCACGTGTTCCATACCCTCCCCCAGCCTCTGTCCCCTCGCGTGCGGTGTGAGGGTCCTGTGCACACAGCCACGCTGCAGCGGTGGAGCTTAAGGAGAGCCTGTGCTGAGATGGCCTCCGTGTAGCCACAACCCTTCCCTGCAGGGGGCGGTATACCTCCCTTTGGCCATTCAAATGTCCTATAATTCAGCCTATAATAAATGAAACAAGGCAACCTTAACAATGACTTCAGCTGTAAGGTGAGCCTTTATTGTCTGCACAAAGCAGAACTGTCCAAAAGTGGGTGGGGGAAGTGTGGTATTTCTTGATGAATGTATTGTGTACAGCTGAAAAGATTGTGATTCTATTATTGATGGGCTGTGTATTATATAAATATCACATAAATTAATTTTACTGATAGTGTTTTAAGGTTTTTTAGATCTTTACTGATTTTATGGCTATTTGTTCTATCAATTTCTGAGAGATGGGTTTTGAAATCTTCAATTATTATTGTGAACTAGTCTATTTCTCCTTTTAGTTCTGTTGGTTTTGCAAAGAGGACTCAAAGCCAAGTGTTAATATTCCAGAGTTCTTCAGTGAATGTATTATAAAAAGCCTACCTACACTGATGAAGTGTTTTCAAATACAATCTCAATGAAAGCAACTAGCTACTCAGCATGCATTTCCAGGACAGGGACTGATATATTTCTAAGATGCCATATGAAACTCCAATTCTGTTTTCCAGCTGGCATACAGTATACAATTTCTAAAAAAAAAAAAAAATGAATCTTTGGTTGATATGAATGTATAGATGGCACTGAATATAATACAGTCAGTCTTTGTGTAGCCTTTCTACTCCCTAAGATTTTTATTCATTTCTACTCCCGACCTGCACATCAAGAGACTAATATTTTAAAAGTATTTTTGTTTCATTTCTTTTATAGTTAACTCAGTACACTATTTTTAATAGCAAATAATGACATCGTCAGTCCCCTAAAGAGCCCAGCTAAGTTTAAAATGTTGCCATTTGGGGCCCCTGAGTGGCTCAGTCAGTTAAGCATCTGCCTTCGGCTCAGGTCATGATCCCAGGGTGCTGGGATCAAGCCCCACGTTGGGCTCCCTGCTCCGCGGGAGGCCTGCTTCTCCCTCTCCCACTCCCCCTGCTTGTGCTCTGTCTCTCTCTGTCAAATAAATAAATAAAATCTTAAAAAAAAATAAAAATAATAAAATGTTGCCATTTGACTCAAGGAAAGATACAAGTCCCAGTGTCACATAAATGGAAGTTTCCCTTCTCTTATGCTTTGAAAGCTTCAGTTGTAACTGAATGAAATTTATTAAAATAGGACATATGTTACAAAATACCAAATTATTGAATTTGTTTGGATTGTGTTTAATTTCAGTTTCCTAAAATCATTTAATATCTTAAGTATTTATTGCCATTATCTTTTCCCCTAAGGTGAGCCTTTATCAATTTTTATAATATTAAAACAAATTAAGCTTTGGGGAATGTTTTAAGGTGCTTTGTAGTGAGGTAGTTAAGCAATCTATTTGCACTTTTGCTTAGAGACCTGACAGTACAGTGTTCTTTGTGTTCATTTGAACATTCCCGGTGCACATAACCATTAAAACCCCTGGCATCTTAAAATATTTTGGCTTTTACCATGTCACAGTTTCTTTTGTTTGGTCTCAGACCACAGAAATATATGAAAATTATAGCTTTCTAAATTTAAGTTAATTTGACACAAAAATGATTTTACAACTGTTTTATGAATTTCCCTATTGAATTACACATTTATATAAAGAGTATAATTTAATAGAATGCCAGATGGCTAAAAAGATGTTATATGCCTATCACATTGCTTGATTCTGTTGTATTTAAAATTAAGACATAAACCATTTTAACAGTAGCTTCAGTATACTGAACAGTATACCTCTACATTACACCATGTTTTTTAGAAAAGTCATCATCTTCAAGTAGAATGCCAAAGATTGCAATCTATGAATGCCAACAGTTTGCCCCATCCCACTGTTACAAAGGCAGAAACATGACAAATGGAAATATGAATCATAATCCACTGAAAAGAATGAGATATCCCATATTTAAATCCAGTGAAGCTAGTGATTCATATCAGTCAGTGGGGATGGGTAAAAGCACACATATGAGAGAAAAGACTCATGGTACGCTGAGAATTACTTTTCTCATGGAGCCAAATGGCAAGATTTTTGTAATCTGAAACTCATCCGGCTTTGTAGAAGATAGTGTAATTATTTGCTCTGAAAATGTCATATAATTCAGTTACTAATAAAAGAAACAAAGCAAAATTTAACAATAATCACAGTTTTCTAGTTATTTAAAAAGAGTGGATGTATAGTATTTCATTATGTCTTCTAGTGTATTTACTTTAATATCTTTATCTCATACTTGAAAAAATGCATCTGTTGAAAAGGAGCTTTAGTGAACTGGTAACCAAATCATTAGGTTGATGGCCATGCCTGTTGGGATATCGCCTTCTGACCAATCTTCACTGACATAAATAAACCCTCAGGGAGGCCAGGCTGTGAGTTCTGCACGTGTCTGACCTATGCTTAAGTGCATCTTCTTCAGAGTCAGGCAACAAGGATGTGGTTGGTCATCAAAGTTAACCTCCATTCAAAGCTGAAGGATCCCCGATTATTCTAGAAAAGTGTTGTTTCCTGTCTCTGGTATACATGGAGAACAAAAATAATCAATGGCTTTTCTGAAATTCTTAATGGCCTTTGCCAGAATCCAGAAAGTAGAAATCAGGGGGCTTCTGGGCGGGGTATACGAATAGCAGGAAAGAACTAACATTTGAACAACTATTGTGTTCAAAAGCACATATTATTTACATGATATTATAACACCCTGTGCAGTACTATCATCCTTTTACTCCCTAAATAGAGGAGGGAACCAAAGTTTGAGGAAGTAAAATAAACGATCCGATATCACACAGAGAGAAACTTGCAAAACTAGGACTTGATTATCTTTCTAATTACAGCTTTGTCTCATGGAAGTAAAACAAAACTCTGCTGTGAAAAAAATTCCAAAGATCATCACTTACCACGAACATATGTGCTAACGACACCAGAGTCTGTTAAACATAGGTTACACTTCCCAGACTCTATTTCCCATCCAGTCCTAGTATCAGCTAGAGATGATCACCCCCCTATTTACCGACTGGTCATTTGTGCTTCACAGCTGAAGTACTTCCTGCCTACGACCTAGCAGTATACGTTACTGGTGAGAAATGAAGAGGAGTGACCTAATCAGTGAAGGATTTCATTAAAATCTGTGTTTTCAGTTTTTCCATTTTATTATTATTATTTTTTTTTTTTAAAGATTTTTTATTTATTTATTTGAGAGAGAGAGAATGAGAGACAGAGAGCATGAGAGGGAGGAGGGTGAGAGGGAGAAGCAGACTCCCCGCCCAGCAGGGAGCCCGATGCGGGACTCGATCCCGGGACTCCAGGATCATGACCTGAGCCGAAGGCAGTCGCTTAACCAACTGAGCCACCCAGGCGCCCAGTTTTTCCATTTTAAATGTTTGATCTGTATTGTTGGGTACCAATCTCTAGATTGCTTTTAGTTAAAAATGTCTTTCAGAAAATTAATCTGTATTTCAAACTGAAATCATCAACTTATAAAATACAAATGTACTTTAGTGAAGAAGGATCAAACACTTTCATAATTATGACATTAGATTATATCTACGTACTTTAAAAAAAATATAATGCCAGGGATATTATGGTGAAATTGATACCAACTTACGTAATGCTGGAGACAGGGCACACTGGAACAAATCTGGTGAAACTGAGCAGTAATTCACACATGATTATATCCACTGATACACAATCTTACATGTGACAATAAATGCCAAGCAACCAAGAGTCTACACACATTTTGTTGGGGTCTTAGTTGGTTCAGGCTGCAGTAATAGAATCCCACAGATGGGGGGACTCAAAGAGCAGACGTTTATTTCTCACAGTTATGGAGGCTGGAAGTCCAAGATTAGGGTGACAGGACGGCCAGGTTGTGGTGAGGCCCCCTTCCTGGTCTGCAGGCCTCCTCCTTCTTACTGTATCCTCACATAATGGAGACAAAGAGAGAGTTCTGGTCTCTTACTCTTCTTACAAGGGCACTAATTCCATCATGGAGGTGCCATCCTAATGACTTCTTCTAAACCTTCTAATTATCTTCTAAAGGATCCCCCCCTTCTGAATACTATCAGATTGGGGATTAGGCTTCAATACATGAGTTTTGAGGGGACACAAACTTTCAGTCTGTAACAGTTGACTATTGCTACACTACCTAAAATAATCAGTCCTTTACTATTAAAGATTAGGGCTATTTTTTTTTATGAAGATTTTATTTATTTATTTGAGAGAGAGAATGAGAGAGAGAGAATGAGAGGGGTGAGGGTCAGAGGGAGAAGCAGGCTCCCTGCTGAGCAGGGAGCCCGATGCGGGACTAGATCCTGGGACTCCAGGATCATGACCTGAGCCGAAGGCAGTCGCTTAACCAACTGAGCCACCCAGGCGCCCAAGATTAGGGCTATTTTTAAATTCAGGTAAAGTAACATCATGTATAAAAATATGAGGAAATGCCATGCAACCAATAAAAATGGTAATTAAAAAGATTTTGGAATATTATCAGTAAATACATTTGAAAAAACAAAATTCTATGAATTCTGGCTAAGTCTATATAAAAAGTATGTGTGGATATAGGCAGGAATTTAAAAAGTGGGGAAAAAAACTGATCTACTTAAGAAGATGAAATTGTGGGTAATACTTTTCCTCTTTGAAATTCACTTATTTTATTTATTTATTTATTTGAGAGAGAGAGAGAGAGAGCAAGCAGTGGGAGGAGCAGAGGGAGAAAGAGTGGGAAGGGGAAATAATCTCAAGCAGATTCCACGCTGAGCAGGAGCCTGACACAGGGCTTGATCTTAGGCTCCTGAGATCATGACCTGAGCTAAAGCCAAGAGTCCCACGCTTAACTGACTCAGCCACCCAGGTGCCCCCAAATTCACTTATTATTTTTAAACTGTTGCTTTTTCAACTTTAATGTGCCGATGGATCACTTGGGGATCTTGTTAAAATGTCAATTCTGACTCAGTAGGTGTGGGTAGGCTATGAGATTCTGCATTTTACAAGCTCCCCAGAGGCATCTGTGCTGGTGATCTGAGGACCACACTTTCCGTAGCAAGGGGCTCTATTATTCAGGTAGGTAGAAATGGGGAGAAAAGAAGGAAGCACTGATTTCTTACCTCAGAAATACTCTGCTCAGTTTTCAACTTGCACAGAAATTCTTTTTTTGGCCATGATCTTGGGAAAATTCATGGGAAAACGAGGTAAACCTCTCCCCAGTGATGACTAAAATGTGTGTTCTGTCAATTATTTTGCCCATCTTCTTCCACACTGTATTCCAAGGCCTAGCAAACTTTTTGGCAGTGATGGTACTCACTAGTTGTCCAAACAATGAAGAAAGAAAGTGGCTTACTGTCTTTGAATCTTGAACTTCTTTCTAGCACTGCAGCAACTTTTCCTCATTCAAGTCTGTGGCAGCCAGTCCCCTGGTCCTTTCGGCTGGACTCCATTTTTTTGTTTTTAAATGAAAGACAGTACTCATGATACTCTTATTCCCCCTTTCCTGATTTTTGCCTTTGTTATAAGCCTTGCAAATGGCACTAGCTCTGAAACTGACTTTTACCTAATTGATACATAGTGTTTTTAAAAAAGGGGAAGGGGAGACCTCTCAGACACCCTGTTTTATGTTATCTGATGATAGGGAGCTCGCCATTCTTGTTTGCTGCTCTGTTCCCAGCACATAAAATGTTTCCTTCCCCTAGTTAGCATTTGACACATATTTTTGGAATGAATGGGTGAATTAATTAATATTCCTACTGATTTTGTCTTTATTTTTGAAATACTTTGTTCATATTAGTCATCATTTTTGCAATAATTTTAATTTTTTAAAAATATTGTATTACGTTATTTATCTGGAATAGTTGAAGGTTGTGTTTTTTTTTTTTTTTTTTTTGGTGGTGGGGGCGGGGAGGTTATCTCCTTAAGTGTTGCACCAGAAGCAAGGACTTCACTTGCTTCCTCTTAGTTCCACATCTTCACGTGCCAAAAATGCAGTATCTGCAGATGAGATGTTGAATTCTTTTTTTTTTTTTTAAGATTTTATTTATTTATTTGAGAGAGAGAGTGAGAGAGAGAGCACAAGAGGGGGGAGCAGGAGAGGGAGAAGCAGACTCCCTACTGAGCAGGTAGCCCGATGCGGGACTTGATCCCGGGACTCCAGGATCATGACCTGAGCCGAAGGCAGTCGCTTAACCGACTGAGCCACCCAGGCGCCCCGAGATGTTGAATTCTTTTTTAAAAAATATTTTTGCAGTAAGAATTCAAAACAAAAATATTTCATGGAAAATATTTAGTTTCTCAAGGTGTTTAATGAGAATTGAGATTTTAATTTGTCAGTTGAATACGAGAGTGCATATATTTTATTATAACAGAATGAATGAGGAAAAAAATGGAGGTGGGAATGGTAATTAAAGATGGCTTTCAGCACATGAAGTGAGGCCATTTCATTTGGCTAGAACTGTGTGGCTAGTTCAGAAGGACCTGTGGCCGGCAGTTACTATTCCAACCACATGGCAAGGGGTTACTGTTGCTCAGTCCTGCATTATGCATATGAGCTTTTGAGAGTTCATTAATAATGAGTTGGTGTGGTGGTAAAACCATACAGAGAATGGTTATTTCTACTGTGGCTTTCATGGAAAAATCTTAACGAGAGGGCTGCTTAAATGTACTGGATGAATTGATGAATCGAAGGTGTAAGCTAACACTTGGGCCTGGAATTTCCCGTATCCCTCTGGCTTCCTTAGTCATTGTTTGCACTTTCTCTCGTTTTCCTCATTTCTCTTAAATTCCCTCTTATCCATGAATCAGGTCACAGAACACAGGATGAAAAATTAACAGAATTTCAAACCATTCTGATAGCATGTTCTAACCCAACAGCTACATCCTACACTCTCCAGGCTGCATTTCTCCTGAAATTACCCACTCTGGTAGACAACTTATGTTACTTATAGGATTGAGGACAGGCAGAAAGATGCTTGGGTTGCAAATTCCCAATCCTGATCCCAAACTCTGCCATGGTTAGTAAAGCTTTGTGAGATTCAGGACCCAAATAATAACTTTGATAATTGCACAAACCTTCTTACCCTTTTTGAATCTTAGACAAAAACTCAATGAGGCAATTAGATACCATCTCTAATCCCAGATCACTGATATGAATATATGTCAAAGGTATAAACAGGTGCGCATACTCTTCTAGTGCTGTCATGGAAAATTTTTTCATAATGAAAAATCAAGAAAATTGTTCCTAGACTGTCAGCTATACATTATTCAGTATCAATTAACATGCTCCACATTATGCTTTCTAATGCCATTTAGCATCCATTCAGACATTATGAAGACCATTACCTACGATTGCACATCATGCCATTTAAAGTCAGCTTATGTTACATATTCCATATGCTGAAAGCAAATAATATTAATTCAGAATCAGGCAGAGGATAGATATCAAATCGCATTTGGGTGTCATGACATAGGTCCTGTACATGACATTTCTTGATGACTTCCTTTATATACATGCATGCTGGCCCAAACACCTGGAGGGAAGTTCTCAATAAATTAGGGACCTCCTTTAGAGAGACACACACACATACCCACACACAGCAGTGCTTTGGTGCCTGTGACATCCTTTTCTCTCTATATAATTGATTCTTGTTATCCATGGTAGTCATGTTCTATAAAGTCACTGCGAAAAATGAATTAATTCATGCCTGAACGAAGCTGATCTGACCCATACATTTTTTTCCATAAGGCATATTACAGCCTTCTTGAGTTTAGGATAGTAGATAATACTGCAGTACTATGCTTGGGAGCCATTTTAAAACTTGAAGTAAAACTGCCAACCAAAAGCACAAAAACGAGAAAAGCATGGCACTCTGTAGGTCATGAACAGGACACTAGTTTATGGGGTTAGAGCTGGAAAAAGAAGGGAAAGAATCTCTCATTTGACTCCGGCAGGGACACACAGCAGGAGACACAGGTTTTTCACTGCTCTGCTCATATCCATGAATAACTGCAAAAGCACCATATTGACTTTGGGGTTATTAGTAAATTTTAGTGAGTAGACACATTCGCAAATACAGAATCTATGAATAATGAGAATCGACTGTATACATTTAAATATATGTCCTATTTTTTTTTTAAAGATTTTATTTATTTATGTGCCAGAGAGTGAGAGAGAGCGAGAGAGAGAGAGAAAGAGCACAAGCAGGGGGAGCTGCAGGCAGAGGGAGAAGCAGGCTCCCTGCCGAGCAAGGAGCCCGATGAGGGACTCAATCCCAGGACTCTGGGATCATTACCTGAGCCAAAGGCCGCCACTTAACCAACTGAGCCACCCAGGCGTCCCTACATGTCCTATTTTTTTTTAAGTCAACTTTTATTATAATTCATGTATTTTATAGGAAAAAAATGAATGGGTCAGGGTTGTACAAAAAAACCCAAAAAACAAAACCAACATCCACACACACACAAAAACTGCATATCCGTACACGTTGTTCCATTTACATCAGAAGCAGGCTTCTCCGGGACATCAGGCACAGCACCTACCCTCGTCCGATGCCCCCGTCAGCGCTGGGCGCGGAGCACAGCTCACGCGGAAGCAGGAAGCGCAGCTCTCCTCGCAGGAAGCGCATCTGCACTCGGCATTTGCAGGAGCTGGCGCATGCGCAGACGCCACCAGTGACGCAAGCGCAAACGGGACCCACGGCGCGCGGAAGGAGCCGCCAGAGTCTGGAGACCACTGCAGAGGCGGTGGCTGGCACTTTGGGGTGGTGTCTACATGTCCTCTTTTTTTAAATTGCCTATTCATACTGATAAATTCTACTTTGAGACCAGTATGAGACTCCTTTGTCCCGAAAGGACAACTACTCCCAGGGGGCCCAGCAGAAAGGTACCAACTCTCCAAATCAGGGGAGGAACGTCATCCCATCAGGAGGGGCAGCCATATTAGCTCACCCAGTACTGATAGCAAATACATGTTTGCAGACACAATTGTATAAACTGAGCTGAAAGGAGCCTTAAAAATGATCTGATTAATTTTTTAAAATAGGAAAAGGGGAAGCCCAAGATCACATGGCAAGTTACCGGCAGAGTGAAGACCGGAATGCAGCACTCCTTTCTCCCAGGACTTTTTTTTTTTTTTTTGGCAAAACTACTTGAGCTTCCAAATCTGTGAGCCTTTGAGCCACTGGGATTTTCATGCCAATAGCTTGCTGCTCTCAATACAGACATGTTTCCATAGTGTCATGGATAGGATGTATGCGTCATTTAAAAATATGTACAAGTAATAGAGTGAGATGTAAACACTATGTATTTAGCTGGCTTAATTCTCTAATCTGTCATCTGTAAGCAAGGAAATAACTTGCTAATGAAAGTGGTCAACAGTGAGTTTTCGGTTTTTTGTTTTTTTTTTTAGCTCTGTAGCAAATCATTTGCAAATGCAGGGGTCATATTTTGTATAGCCACTATGTTGATAAATTAAATATGATCATTTTTCACACAGAGGAATAGTGTGAGCATATCAGAGCAAGTGAACCCAAGCTTTCATGATCTTACCTTTGGTTTTCTTGGCAATCCAGAAGCCAGACTCTTTGTGACTTCCATCAGAGCTATTTGGGGTAACATCATTTTTTTATAAGAGTGTAAATTATCAAGATTAATTGGCCATATGTAGCAGGAACAATAATAAATTATGAATCACCACATCAATTTGGAAAAACAGCTCTCTTCAGACTTCTCTTGGCCTTCATTTGGATGAAAGATTAAATCATTTCTTTTTCCTAGCTTCCCTCCTATAATAAAAATAATCCAATGTTTCATAAACTCTTACTAAAATCGGAGGCACAAATTTCACCAGTCCAAAAGAATATGGCAAATCATATCTCTCTGCAACTGATCACTGCATCACTAAAGCTGTATCCTTTAGTGTCCGAAGGAAATCACAGTAAGAGAGGCTGTCCTGGCCCAGAGCTGTTCCTGTATCTCCCAGTCTGGGTGCAAGCAGCCCAGATGAAAACAATATAGAATCATTTCTTCTGACTTCCCTGCTTCCCTGAGGACAACATATTTATGTGAAAATAGCCATGTCTCCATATTGCCCATCAACAGGAAATTTTGCATTTCTATGTCACAAAATATTGGAACTCAATCATCCCTCAGCTCTAAAATTCAGAGATCTTTATAGCATCCCCTAAACTATCAAGAAATTCTCTAGTTCATTTATTCCTGTGGCTTCCTCCTGAACCTTCCAGCGGTCATGAGCACCCAAGGAGGAAAAGGTGTAGAAGGCTTTCCTTCTCTCCATAGAAGTAGTCATTTGATTACTAACCAGTTGGGAGTTAAATGTGACTTTTTCTTCAGTTCTAAAACTAGCGCCAGCTTCCACATCTCACAATCAATCTGACACCCCTAGTCAACCTCAACAGCTTAGATTCAACTGTTAGCCATGTAATAACTTTAGCAACAGCAGAGTTGCTCTTGCAGTGGTCTTGCATTACCTGCTCCCATTTCCACTTTATTCCTGCCTTTCTATTGGCAAAAAGTCACCCTGGTAATCACTGCTCTCCCTCCTGTGATGTGGCTTTCATGTCTGTTTTTCTTTTCCCAATAACAACACCATTAAATCATGTGAAATTTAGCAATTATATCTTTAATCTGTACGAGAGAGATAAACTTAATTTACATCCTAACTTAGGAGAAAATACACAGTTAAAGCAGCTCATGTCAAGTACAGCTGCTTACATTTTCACGAAAGTTTTGTGAAATCAGTATTCACGTGGAAACCGACTTCTGAAACTTCGTAATAATGATGATGAGTCCTTTTCTAACCTTATTTTAAATTACTGAAATGTCTCCAAATTCCTGTTTAGATTAATTCTAGAAAACATTATGATATAAATGTGAGAGATAATATTTTTTAGTATGAACTCTTTTTTAAAAAAATAGTATGTGGAGCCTGGAAGGAGTCAACACTTCCACTAAGAAGCACGCTGGTATGAGTATATGAATATTTTATATTGCATCTTACGCAGAGGCCTAAAAGAGAAAAAAAAAAAAAAAACCAACAAACTAAATTAAGCAATGATATTGCAAAGGTCTTGCATTGAGTATCAGACAGGATGATGATCTATTATTAGTTCTCAAAGTGTGCTCCCTCAACAATCCATCAACTTCCCCAAAACAATCACCAGAAAAACCTGTTGAACCAGCAAAGCTAAGAAAAGCTAACCTAAAAGCTAAGCTATTAGGCTTGCTTCCACAAGGGAGCACACTACCTTGACAGTCTTAGAAATCTCTCCAAAAGGGGATGGCGGAGAGAGGATATTTATAGGGTCGGAGGTCCAGGCTAAGTGATTTCAAGGTGCATCTTGCAAGGCAGAGTACTGGTTGGGTTGGGCAGAGTTTATGACATAAAGCCTTTGTACTTTAAGCACAGAAAAGTGTATATTATGGAATAAGCTGTTAGTCTTGACAGGCAGGTTACTTTGGTTGGTTTACAGTCTGCTAAGAATAAATATTTCCCTGGGGAACGTATTTAAGTTGTTTTGCTTAATCCCAGTATTGTTTAGCACAAAGAAGAGCATGATCTGTCCCAGAACTGCTTAGCACAGGGACAAAAAAAAAAAAAGTTCCAGTTCTCAATTCTGCCTCTAAACTCTTACTTTTCAGTAAAATGTTCCCATTATACAGATTCAGAAACAGCAACAATAAGTTGATGTCCCACTAACTAAGCCACTGGACCAATGTCACACAACACCAAAGTCAGTATTAATGCGTAATTCCTCACTTCCAGTGCAGTGTTCTTCCCATTACTTTTACACAGAAGAAACTGGGCTTTAGTCTAATTTTAATTAAAAGTCTAACCTAATTGTAACTAAAATATGGGTGGCAATTATAGCTTAAGCTAGAAAACAATCACTTGATCATCTAGTGGTGAGAATGGAATTTCTCATGCTGAATATTTGATGGAACTTAAATTATTATTGCAAAGGATTTCAGAAATTCTGCAAAAAAAATCACAAAATCTCAAAGAAAACCAAAGCTAAGTGTGTGGACTTACACATGCAAAATATACACATGGTTGAGGGATTATTGTAACAGTGAAGATATAGATGTGTATTGTAACCTAGCAAATGGAATTTTTCTAGGCTAGACCCTAAATCCAGAGTCATCATTAGACTCTACCAGGCTTCGGGAATTAGAAGTAGATCTCTCCTTCAGGTAGACTCAGCCCAACAAATCTCTCAATTTAGGCCATAAAGCATGGTTGCAATTTAACACCATCTGTCTACTTGACTAGGCAGTCTTGTATAGGACACAGTCTGCAAAACACACGTGGTAGCCCTAAGTAAATCAATGACTCTTAGCCCTCCAAAGTCCACTTGCTACAAAGTGTATTTACGAGAGAAAAACATATAAATGGAATTAGAACATACTGTTCAGAGTTCTTATGCTATTTTTAGAATTTGAATATGTTTTTGTTTTTATTTATTTAATTTTTAAAAAGATTTTATTTATTTATTTTAGATAGAGAGTGTGAATGGGGGTGGGGGGAGGGCAGAGGGAGAGAAAGAGAGAATCCCAGACTCGCTGTGAGCACAGAACCCCACAAGGGGCTCGATCCTACCACCCCTGAGATCATGACCTGAGCCAAAATCAAGAGTTGGATGCTTAACCGACTGAGCCACCCAGGCGCCCCTGAATATGTTTTTAAATTTCTCTATTCATGTGTGTGGTATAAAGCCTTTGGAGGAGGTTTGCATCAGGTCTTATTTTATGTATTCATACAAGCTTGCTGGTGTATCATTAGACATACCACCCTGAATTCTAGAGATTATAAACCACAGGTATTTTAATCTGCTCTCCAGCTCCTTGTCCCATTCAAGCTCTGTTATAAGGCCATGTGAAAGCGAACATTCAGAAGCAAAACAAGTTAATGCACATTTGTTAGGCTTGTTGGAATCTAAAATCATAGCAAAATTTTGATATACCTGAAGTTAGTCATTTGCCTTTTATGAGGCAATCAAAATTCAAGATTCTATATACGTATCATTTGGATTCCCTTAATTTCTCTTTATTACAACTGGAAATGAATCATAAGAGAATTCATCTTTAATGCCCCAATATTGCTTATCATTTTATAGATAGTCTCCCAAGATGTTATAATCTTCTATCTGGTATCAAAAATATTTAAATGACATTCAGTCCAGAAACTAAAATAAAACTTATCACACACTTAAAATTGTAATTTCCTGGAGAGCAAATAATTTGTAACTCTTGGTTTTTGGAAAAGTGAAATAGCAGCTTTTTGTAGAATTGACTCTATGGCTACAGAGAATACAGATACGATTCAGGGAGAAATGTTCAATATTCTACAACAAAATGTACACACATATCATTTTTTCCAGTTTCTTCTTTTATTTACAACAATAAGATTATCCATCATCGGTGACAAAACAGTATCACCACCTTTCAATTTACGTGTAAAGTGAATAACAGCTCAGATTGTGAGTATGACCTAAATAGATACTTGGCTCTTGGGGTATGAGGAATAGCATACTAAATAATACTTCAGCAGGAGGTCCTTTGCCACAAGTATGCAGTTTGTCATTTCAAAGGCTACTAGGTTTGAGAGACTAGAATCGAGAAATTTCTGGATTCTAATTTAAGACATTTAACAGATAAGATCAGAATGGTGATTAAAGCAACAGAGCCTCTGAAAACTTTTTGATTTAGAACCATTACCAACTCTTTCTTTGAATTGTAATTGTCTAAAGAAATTGGGGAAGATTAATATAGAGATTCTAGGTAGAAAAAAGTGCTTTTATTCCAGAGACAAGACAGATAAATTTGTATGTTGAAACATCACATAAAAAGTGAATGATGAGCAAGGCAAGATGGAGGAAAGACATTTCATTTTACTTCTCCTGCTAATTACAACAAAAGTCCTGGACAAAACCCCATAAATGGCCCAACACAAGACTGAAAAGTGGAGAAAACCAGGCAAATTGGCTAGTGAGCTTAGAACTCAAGTCTCAGCCCAGTGATGAGTTCTGTGGGCTTTTCACTTGGCAGCTATATATCTCAGCCCAAGTGCCAGGGAAGCTCACAGCCTGGAAGTGCCAGGGAGCACAGACCAAAAAAAGCCTCAAGAAAAGCTGGCTTTCTCTAGACAAAGACCAAGAAAGGGTCGCCCAGTAGGCTACTTCCTTCTGTTCTTTCTGCTCTTGAGACAAGCACCATGAAAAACGTTGTGTCCCCCTCCCACACCGTAAAGGGCACTGAATTAATAGAACTGTTTTCCACCTTCTCTCACCTCCCCGATCCAGCTACCAGGAGGCAGCCCTCCTGGTAGAGCCTGGGGGTGGACCGCTGACTTCTAGTCCCCCTGACTGATCAAGGGGGTGGTGCCCCTTGCTCACAGAGCCTGTGGATGGAATTCTCACCTTCACAGCCCCTGCCCCAACAGTAACAGGGAGGCAGCCCTCAGCAGTGGTACCTGAGAGCAGAACTCTGACAACTCCATTCCTCAGCCAGTGCTGAGGAGACTGTGGGGAGGTTCCCATCTCCGGATAACACACAAATGAAGCAAACCAGAAGCACACTGCAGGGGCTTTATGAACTAAATGGACATTTGAACCAGAGCCCACACAAATGAACCAGGGCTTCTGAATCTGACAGGTTGACTACCTGCTCAAAGAGAAGATTTAAATAGGAACCAGAATCTTGCAACACAGCAGTCAGAAATGTCCAGGATACAGTCCCAAATTACTTGTCACGTGAAAACCAGGGAAGTCTCAAGTCATCTGGGTAACTACAATCAACAGATGCCAACCCTGAGATCACACGGATGTTGAAATTGTCAAACAAGGATTTTAAAGCTGCCATCATAAAGTTGCTCCAAAGAGCAACTATGAACATTCTTAAAATACAGATGAAAAATTAGAAAATTACAGCAAAGAAACAAAAGATGTAAAGAATGACCAAACAGAAGGTACGAAGTGAAAATACAATCACAAAGAACAAGGAAACTTAGTAGCAGAATGATAGGAATGCAGTTCTGTGAACCTGAAGACAGAAAAATAGAAATGATCCAATTAGAGCAACAACAAAGTAGATTTAAAAAATTGTAACTGATAAAATGTGAAGTGAATAACAGTATCCTGTCACATACGTGTTAGATTGGCAAAATATAAGAAGCTTAACCAAGTGTTGGTAAGGATATAGAATAATGAGGTCTCTAATCACTGCTATATGAAGGTAAATAGGAGCAACCATTCTGGAAATCATGTTGGCCTACCTGATGGTGCTGACATGCATAAGCCCACCATCTAGCATTTCTAAGGTTCCATTCTATAGAAATTCTACCACATGTGCCCAGACAAGTGTTAAGTTGTTAATTGGAGGACTGTTTCTAAAAATGAAAATTTTGAAGCATTGTTTATTAACTGAAAAGATAGATATATTTTAGAACATTCGAATGTTACTTGAACACAGAGCAACTAACATGAATTATATTTCTGTATACCAACATTTAATTTAAGGGTGAGTGAAATAAATGCAAACTAGATAAGATTTCAGGGTATGAAATGTTTGTTCCCATTTATTGTTCACGTAAATTAAATAATACTATACATTCATTTTGAATATATAAAGATGTAGTAAAGTATAAAAATACATACTGATTAGTGGTTACATTCTGATTAGTGATTAAATCTCTGCTGTAATGAAACTGAATACGTTTGAGAAGGGTTTTAAAATGCACTCCAAGAACTATGACTTATTTTTTTTATTTTGAGAATATTTGAAACAAATACAATATAATATTAGTATTTTCTTAAATGTGGTAGTCCACGAATGTTTGTTATATCATTCTTTTACTTCCTATACATTTTATGGTAACAGACAACTTAATACACAGTTTTTGAAATAGTTTATTTTCCTAAAAAAGTATAGCCTCTAGCCCAGGAACAAAATCTACACCCTGCAACGTTAGATTTTCTGTGATCTTAGTCTTGCTCTAATTCCCTCCTAACGTGTACTTCTTGTTCATTTACCATCAAGCAGCCCTGAGTTTCATTAGTAATAGCTTTATTTAATTTAGCTCCTTCACTTCCAAGGAACAGCCATTGCATGCAATTTCTAGGAAGATGAAAACCCCAGCTAACAAGAAACTGATGTCCAAGAAGGGCGTAGCTTCACTTACTTTCCCTTTCTACTTAGAATATTCTTATTTTAATTTATAATAAAATATTTTGTGAAGACACCACAATGTAGAAATGTAGCTATTGTTGGAAGAAGCTCATGGTCAGTTCAAACAAAAAGGAATAGGTACCTAATAGCAGAATACATTTTAACAAGCATTTTAGGATTTTATTATAGATAGGTGTGCAAGCATGGCCATTTGCACACTGGCTCTTAAGCTTCAACTGGGAAGTAACACCCATCACTTTTGCCCATGCCATCATCGGCCAAAGCCAGCCACACGTTCACCTAATTTTTACTGTGTAGGAAGTATAATCTTTCCATGTATGTGGGAAGAGTAATGATTAATTCAGCTACTGAACAAAATAATGTAAACAGTCTTTGTTGTTTAAATCCCTTAATCATGTTATAAATGAAAAGGTCTCCGATCCCTCTTCAAAGTAAAGACCACTTCAATGGTAAAAATACAAATACTGTCTCTTTCTTTAATTCTCAATGTAGTCAAGCCTCAATCATATGAAAGGACTTTCAATATAGTAGATTTGAGTGGCTTAAAGAGACAGTTTGACTATTTGAATACAAATAAATATATATTATATAAATATAAATATTTCTCTCTCTGTCTCTCTCTCTATATATATATATATATCTCAACACCAGAGAAATTCATATGATGGTTATAAGCCTCATAACAGCTGCCCTTTGTATATATCCAACTTCGGCTGGTCCCTGACTTAGTGGCCTCTGGTATACCAGTATCATAACTAGTGATAGAAATGGAATTCCTTTTGGAGCTTCTTTCTATCTTAGGTGACTTTGTTCAGAAAATTATTTTATTATTTTTTCAAATAATTGGTATAGTTCACAGAAGAACAAAATGTTGTAAAGCAAAAAATTAAATAAAGAAAAAAATGTTATTTATAAGGTATCAGATAGTATCAGCTTATCCTAGAAATATAATTTCCTCTCATACATTCCCCTCATACAAATCTTGTTTTATCCATGACCCTGAAGCAGGCAACTTTATGCCCTCTTTGACCTCATACCCTACATCCCACTGCTTATTGGGTTAGCTATGAACTTCTGAGCCAAGATGGGCAAATCAGATACTCTGTTCAAAAATATGAGTATCTGGACATAGGCACTCATTTGGAAATGAAGTGGAAAAACCTGGGGGCTGAGGCCAGGGTTGTTGTTGTTTGGTTGGTTTTAATCTTTTTTTTAATCTTATTTTATTTGAGGCCAGTGTTTAAGGACAATATGTAAGCAGATAAACAAACTGAAAAACTGATTATAGAGAGTGTGAATAATGAAGCAGATATACAATGAGAAGCAAAGTCAAAGAAACCATCAACTATGTAGGAAGGGAGGGACAGAAACAGTAGGAGAGAGAGAGAGAGAGGGAGATGGAGAGTAGTTATCTGACAACAACCCATTCTACTGAGCAGGTTACATTCACAACTGAATTCCGAAGATTCCTTACATCTTTATATTAAACATCATGTTTAATCAAGCTTATTTTTATCATGTGTTAAACACAACTACTACCAGCATTCTTAATGAGCGCCATACTATTACACTTGGAAGTACCATCTTTTGCTTAAGCTGTCTCATATGCTTGACCATTTAGGTGGTTTCCAGCATCCCTCCTCATTCTGGGCCAGTTCAGTTAAAAAAGACCTAAACTCCGGGCACCTGGGTGGCTCAGTTGGTTAAGCGACTGCCTTCAGCTCAGGTCATGATCCTAGAGTCCCAGGACTGAGTCCTGCATCGGGGTCCCTGCTCAGCGGGAAGTCTGTACTCTCACTGACCGCCTCCCCATGCTCTCTCTCTCTCTCATTCTCTCTCTCCCAAATAAATAAAGACCTAAACTTTCAGGACACTTATCTCATACCTCTGCACCTCTCCCTACTTTTCTTTCTCTACTCCAGTTAAGATGGGGCAGGTTTGAAATTTGCTGCCTTTGTCCCTCCTACCCTATGCAGCAAGGCTCAAGCACTAGTTGTCATCAGAAAACAGGGAGTCTTATGGATGCACTTGTATCATCTGAGACTACCAGGCTGAGTTCTGATATGCTAAAGAAAATCCCCACTGTTTTGACAAAGCCGGGTTTTCAAGCTTATTGTCCTGTTGCCAATTTAAACAAACAAACAAAAATCTCATTTGATAGTCAAAACTGAAAAATGACTTCCTTGTTTTAGTGAGTATTCACTGAAACTCAGAGAGTCATTTTTACAAAGGGGATAGAGGGTGGGGAGAAGGAAGCCTCTAGGACAACAATATTTACTGATATGGAAATAAAGCTAAAATGGTTTTTAAGTACTTTTTCTATCCTACATAACTTATTATAGGTTTGATGCATCATATTTAGACAAAAATAAGTATGAAAAAATGAAAAGAAAGAATACAAAAGTATAAAGTACCAAGGAAAAGCAGGCAAACAGCCAAAATAAGAGTATGTTTCAAATAGGAGAATAACCTGTAGTAAAAATAAAATAAGACTTTGTAGGGGAAATACTGTACAGAGGGATATCTTGTTAGCAAAGATCTGAATATTTAAGATATACTGACACACAGCTTTACTGCTGATATTCGTGTTTTTTAAATGCAGAAAGAATCATTTAATGGGACTTGATATTCTTTTACAACAGAATAGAGATATAAGTCCAAATCCTTTGTCAGCTTGAAATCTTCACAGATAGAAGCCAAGAAAGGTTTTTAAAGCAAGGAACATAACCCCAGGTTACAGTTACATTGTCTTCCAGTAAAATATATGTGCATGCTTTTGGAAAGCAACATTTTATCTTCTACCATCATGAACATGTCAAGAGACCTTACTTAAAAGATGCTGAATCTTTGGCAGGCACAAGAATGAGATATTTAAAGGCCCACCCTAATACTGTATTTTGCTTCTTTCAATCTTTCATGTGCAGATTCCAGAGTGTATTTTTCAGTATTTTGTGACCTGTTTTTGTATCACCGTCAACTAGGAAGTCCTCTGGAGAATGTTATATTCAAAATAAATTTAACCGTGTATATCCTATTGATGCTACAGCTTGCTTGTAACTTGGCCGGTCCTTTTTCTTCTGTTTAGCTCTTTACAGACACAGGGGCAGGGGAAAACCTAAAAAAGGCGAGGGTGTACAGGAATAATAATTTATCCTATGTCACATTCCTCTGATACCAAAGAAAGCATTGCACTCAAGCACCTTGCAGTTAAAGAACCACGAGAGTCGTACTTAACTTTATTATCAATGTACTGGGCAACTTCAGCCACTTTATTACTTTAGCCAATTTATTTATTCATTCATCTATTTAGTTTTTGTCCATTTATTCATTCATTCCTTTACTTATTTATTTAGTTTTCTTGTTTTTTTTCTTTTAAGATTTTATTTATTTATTTGACAGAGAGAGAGTACAAGCAGGGGGAGTGGCAGGCAGAGGGAGAGGGAGAAGGAGGCTCTCCAAAGAGCAGAGAGCCCCATGTGGGGCTCTGTCCCAGGACCCCAGGATCACGACCTGAGCTGAAGGCTGACGCTTAACTGACTGAGCCACCCAGGCACCCCTAATTTTATTTTCTGAGTAGAACCAGAAAATACCACTATCTTCTTTCTTACTTGAACTTCTAAGGCAGATGAAGGTCTCCAACACTATAATAATCAGAGACGGCAAGCTCTCGATTCTGAAATATATTCTCTAATAAGTTCCTTACATATTTACTGAACTGACCAAGAGCTTACCTCCCTTCCTCAAATTTATACCTGAGACATGCCTAACATTTTATATACATCAAAAATGTATATGGAACTGCAGTGAAAGAATATGGACCAAAAATATCTTAACAACTTTTAAGAAGAGGAACAATATGGTGGGACTTAATATACTGTGTATAATATAGACATAAATCTATAGCAATTAAGATAGTGTGATATTGGCAAAATTACTCACAAAGCTGATCTTTGCATTATGCACACTTGTTTTATGGAAAAATTGACTTAAATAGTAGAGAAAATTTATTTTTTCTAATAAATGTTGCTGAGTCATTTAGATAAACCAAATGGGAACAAAATTATTCTTGATCCCTACACCCCACTCCAAAATTCAGCTCAAGGTGGTTTATTCATTTTAATGTGAATACTGTAACAATAAAGCTTTTAGGAAAAAAAAAGACTATTTTCATGATTTTGGAGGAAGGAAAAAGTTCATAAACAATTACAATTGAAAAATTAGACTACATAAGTGACAAAAGACTTACTTGCATAAGAGATTTTAAAAACCTCCTACAAACAATAAGAAAAATACAGAATATAAGTTTTAAATAAATAGACTGGGCAAGCCAGTTCATAAAGGATATGCACATGCCAATAATTGGGTTAGAAGTGCTTAACAGATTGTTTTTGTATATTATTAACCTTGTATACACTATACTTGCTAAATATGCTGATAAATTCTAATAGTTTTCTGTTTTACCTATTTTCTTCATACACAATCATGATGTTTTACAATACTCTTCTTTCTTTTTTAAGATTTTATTTATTTATGAGAGAGAGCACAAACAGGAGGGGCAGAGGGAGAGGGAGAGAGAATCCCAAGTAGACTCCCTACTGAGCGCAGAGCCTGATATGGGACTCGATCTCATGACCCGAGTCGAAATCAAGAGTTGGATGCTTAACCAACTGTGCCACGCAGGCACCCCTATTTCTTTTTAATTTATAGGTATTTATTCCGTTCTTTCAAAAATCTTCTTATTGAACTGGCTAGAAGATTTAGTATAATGTTTAATAGAAGTTATAATAGTGAGCCCTCTTGCCTTATTTCTAACCTCAAAGGTTTTCCATATAGCACCACCAAATATGATAACTGTTGTGTTTATCCTTATAAAAGTAAGGAAGTTCCTATTTATTCCTGGCTTGTTAGTGGATCTTTTAAAATCACAAATTGATGCTGAGATTTCCAAAGCTATTTTTGCACCTATAGAATTGATTAAATGATACTTTCACATTTTAAATCAATGTGATAAATTACATCAATTCATTTTTGAATGCTAACCTACACTTCCTTTCCTGAAATAAACTCCGCTTGTTTGTGACATATTATAGTTTTTGTGCGTAAGAGGTTTGGTTTATTAATAATGTTTTTAGAATTTTTGTGTCTACGTTAATATTTTAGTGGACAATGAAACATCCTGGATCACAAAATATGGAGAGAAGAGAGAGAATGAATTAGTCTAAGCTCAACACCACTAGTGAAAATGAATTATAAGTGCATGTCCCACCAATCTGACTCCACTGGTTTCATCTGTAAATGAAGGAGAGATCATTATACTGATATGTGCAGATAGAAAGAATTCTTTGATGTAACATCATCTAGATGACCCCTTGTAAAATGACGAGAGATCTTCCCACGGAACCAAACAGCCTGTTATTTTTTGGGGATCCTCATGATGTTCCCTTCCCCCTTCCTTTGTAGAATCAAATTGTTTTGCTGTGATGTTTGGCCATAAGTTCTTTGTATCAATTTTTAACAGAGAAGACAAAAAAAAATCAGTTCTTAGAGTCATTACATATTATAAGAAGCATAACAGACTTTAGAACATTGACCAGTACATAGATTTCAGTTGACTTTCCTTCTCTCAGTAGCTTTTAAGAAATTATGTCCTACTAAATTGAAATACCTATCCAATCTTATTTCCTGTTACTCCTCTTCACATGCCTTAAACCAATGGGATTTTTTCTCTGTTACTACATTCTTACCAAGATTTTTCTTTTGTCTGTGCCGTTTCCTCCACTTTGAAATGTCTACTCTATTCACTGCATGTCTATGTTGTATCCATTAGTTAAGGTCCAACTCCTCCAGGAAGCCTCCACTAGCTTGGAGTTTATATGCCTTTGAGTATCCCTAACAGTTAATTTTCCACGTACCCAGCACAGCACTAGATCCTGGGCTGAATCCCTGAATGACATGGGCAATTTCCTCAGCTTTCATAGTTTCTCCTAAAACAAATATTAAATTATTGTATAACTGATTACTTAAAGTACACTACAAAGAAATACCTGTGATACTTTGATTTCTACTTTAACGTGTGGAGGTTTTGATTGTTTTCATTTTGGGATTATCCTAAAGGGTTAATTTCTATTAAATTTTTTTCTGAGAATCTTTTGGTTTTGTTTATATATTTTATCGTTTCCTTAAAAAAGTCTGTGTGCCTTTTATACATTTACTGTTATTTTTCTGCTTTATTTTCTTCTAAGCTATACTGTTCATGTTTGTCTGTATGTATTGGGGATGGCATTCTTCAAAAATGCTTTCTTGGGCGCCTGGGTGGCTCAGTTGGTTAAGCAACTGCCTTCGGCTCAGGTCATGATCCTGGAGTCCCAGGATCGAGTCCCGCATCGGGCTCCCTGCTCAGCAGAGAGTCTGCTTCTCCCTCTGACCCTCCCCCTCTCATGCTCTCTCTATCTCATTCTCTCTCTCAAATAAATAAATAAAATCTTTAAAAAAAATGCTTTCTCTATATTTATATCATTGTATTGTCCTAAATAATTCAACCATTTCTTTTGATTTTTTTCCCTATAAGTACTTCATATATCTCATCAATAGTTAGGTTTCAAGTGAGCTTCACATTTTAGGACTATTTTCATTTAAAATCTGGTGTTTATATACTTATCTACGAGTTCTAGGAATATTTCAAAAATAAATATGGTTCTATACTATCATCTAAGGTTATAGAATATTAGTTCTGGTTTTTTATGAGTTGAGAAATTTTATCTGTTCCAAATCCAATTTTTGTGTTATTTCTATTATGACTTTTCTTAGTACCACCTTATTATCCTGTTAAATTGATTATTTCTACATGTAAGGTAGCCTTTGTTAATATGCTTTCTTCTCAAGTGAAAATTTCATATTACAGATGAATTTTTGAACAATGCGAATAACATTTTTTTGCCTCCGTTACCCGACTTTTATCAAATTGTTAATATGAATTAGAGAATGGAACTCTGTGTGGAAAACTAACTATTAGGAGCCGTGAAGAAAAGCAAGATAGGTCATTGAAGTAGCTAGAGCCTCACAAAAGAATGTGGATGGGGATTTAATGCTGTGAGGAAAAAATTTAAAACTGATCAAATAAGTTAGAGTATTGCCACTTTTCAGTGGAGAAAGAAAGCGAATGAGATAAAAATGCAAAGAAGGCTAAATAGCTCAGTCACTTGCTTGAAAATTTATTTATTCATGTGGAGAAAGGTAATTTTTAAGTGAGAATGCATATCATAAAGCACTTCCTCTTAAATGGGTCCCCACAGTGTTTAATATTTACTCATATTAATAGACAAAGTAAGTTAAAAGAGAAGTAACAGCAACGGTTCAGCTGCTATATAGTTAAACTAGATAAAGAGGAGAAATTATTTAACGAGAATAAATATAGTAACAATGAAATGGTCATAAAATTAGGAATAAAAATGCCTTTGGACACAATGTCTTCATATGAACAGAGATGTTACAGAAGAGAGAGAAAATGCAAAGGTAACCTAAAAAGTAATTGAAAAAGGCTATTTTAAAAATATTTTTCCAATATAATAATTAGATCAAAAATTTTTTTCCTGAACTCAAGAAATAAGTATGGATCAACAGGATGATCCCTTTCAGGCAGCGTTTCTCAGCACAGCAGTATTGCTATTTGGGGCCAGTTCTTTGCTGGGGCGGGCGGCGGGCTCTACTGCACATTCATTGTAGGATGGTTAGCAGTATCCTTGGTCTCTGTCCATTAGTACCATCTCTAGCCCCTGAGTTGTGGTAACCAGATGGCTCTAGACAGTGCCAAATATTCCAACCCATCGGGTTGGGCGAGGGGAAATTGCTCTGGTTGAGAACTATTACTTTAATGTGACATTCAAATAAAAAAAAATCAAAACCAGCTTCCTTAGTCACAGTATTGATTTTACATAAAACAAACACACAAAAAACTCAGATACTGGCTATGGTTTTAAAACCTCTCAGGGAGACTGTAACCAAAACCTATAGCACTGGTATTGAATGCTAAAGTCAGAGTATTAGTCACTGACTACCTATTTTACAAGTGAAAGAGCTGATAGTTGTGTTAGCAATCACTATATTGTTCAACAGCAGAGCTGCAAAGATATATATACCCAATCCAAGTTTAAGGAAAGCTGTCTACATAGAATTATCCTTATTGTCTTGTTTAGAAAGTCCCTATTGAAAACAGCTAAAAATACACATAAAAATAGAAGGTAAAACAAAACCCAAAACAAGCATCCTGGCAAAGGTTCCTGGAACTTCTCAGCAACAATGACTAGTTTTTGTTGTTCTGACCTTGGCTGGCTGTCTCCTATCTCTGACCTCAGCAACGTGACCTTCTTCTAATTAGGGTCTTCTTCTAATTAGGGTCTTCTAATTATTGTGGCTTCAGAATTGTCCTAGACCCAGCTGGGCCACAGACCTGTTAAGAATCCATTCAGATGTTGCAGTAAAACAGGTTCTGTCCTGTCTTTGTTCTCTTCTAAGAGGCCTGAACTGAATGGGTAGGGCAGTTGTTTCTCCAGACTTTTAGTTTTTATTCACCCAGTATATAGTTACTTACATACCAACATTGTTTTACTCATATTATATATATATATATATATATATATATATATATATATATATATATAAAATAAGGGATGGAATGAATATAGTATTAAGTATATTTACATTTTTTACAATTTTTTTTATCTCACTAAAAATGTTATTCATGCTATTTTAGTGAAAGCCATGTGATTCAATATTTATCTTTGGAAAATCTGGTTTAAATACTTTAAGATACAGAAATTCAAAAATCTAGTTTGAAGTTTAGTTTATCTGACATATGATGAATAATGACCATCTTTAAAAAAGATATATCACAATGACACAATTTGTAAAATAGAAAATATATTCCTAGGACAAGTTTGCCATTTTTAATACTGAATACAAATGTATATAGGAAATAACATTCCTAATATTTTGAATTTTTGGCCAATGTCGTCAAATCCGATTAGCTTGCCATTATTTTTACCAAGTAATGTGGCTGATGAAGAGCTTATATTAGAAGTAAAAATAAAATCTCTGAGGAATGACATCACTATTATTTAAAATTCTTTTCTTTTCAAGAATTTATTTAAAGCCACTACTTCATTTTCTGAGAATTAGTTTTAGTTAAAACTAGATAATATAATCCATCAATCCACTTAACTGGCAATAAGTACATATTTATGCTTTGCAAAATATGGAAAACAGAGGAGGGCACTGTTGCTTATAGCTCTGAAGTACGGAACTCATAATTTTCCTTGAAGGTACGGGTACGTACTGCAGTTGATGTTGGAGGACATGAAAATCAGTCTACACATTAAGTATTAGTAAAACCCAATTGTCATATGTTAGATTAAAATGAATGGAAGTGGAAATGAGCCATGTCCTTCCTGCACAGCTGTGGATAGTTCTGCCCTTTCCTTAGAGCTATGCGTCCTCCTCAAGCACACGGACTTATGGATTGTTCCTCTTCCTAACGTTCCCTGTGTAACTTTACTCCTTTAATGAAATACAAATATTTTCTAGATTCTGTATGCAGCTGAAATGTTCTTTTATTGTCATTCAATGAGGTCTTCTGTGCCTCACGTTCCAAACAGAAAATATACAAAGACAGAATAAGACACCATCATGACATGGCATTTTGGCTGTTAACTGGACACTAGGAAATCAAGGGTGGACAAGGTTGAGATTCTTAGGGCCTGGAATTATAAAATTATTTTATTGATAAACAATATAAGTATTTTAAAAGTGCAATCATACAGCAATTACATACAAGAGCAATTCAGAAGAATGTGCTATAAATTACACTATTTTATGCCCTCAGAAAATGGCAAAATCTATGTGTCCTGCTAAATCTTTCTTCTGCTTTCCAACATCACGGTCAATGACCATCAGGTCACATCAGTCTGAAGAGAATTGATTTTATATTTACAAGTACAAAAATTGCCTAGGTATTGGGGCGCCTGGGTGGCTCAGTCGTTAAGCATCTGCCTTCAGCTCGGGTCATGATCCCAGGGTCCTGGGCTCCCTGCTCAGCGGGAAGCCTGCTTCTCCCTCTCCCACTCCCCCTGCTTGTGTTCCCTTTCTTGCTGTGTCTCCCTCTGTCAAATAAATAAATAAAAATTAAAAAAAAAAAATTGCCTAGGTATTTAACTCCAGACTGAGTTAAACGTTTGTAGAGATATAGAAATCAGATGTTTGGGGTGTGTTGGAACAAAGAGGTTATACAAATGGAGGAAAAAACAATTACCCCAGTTAAAAAGAGATAAACAGATGGAAGCAAGTCATACAGAAAATAAGATTCATAAAGTTCTCATAGAACTATGTTGCTGAGGCCCTCTGGTTATTCCATTGTAAAGAAAGAGCAATGCACCTAGATTTTTATTCTTATAATTAATGTGGGCTTGAGTCAGAAAGTTAGAAGTTCTAGGGGCACCTGAGTGGCTCAGTGGTTTAAGCATCTGCCTTTGGCTCAGGTCGTGATCCCAGGGTCCTGGGATTGAGCCCTGCATCAGGCTCCCTGCTCGGCGGGGAGTCTGCTTCTCCCTCTCCCTCTGCCTGCCGCTCTGCCTACTTGTGCTCTCTGTCAAATAAATAAATAAAATCTTAAAAAAAAAACAAAGTTAGAAGTTTTAGATGACAATTCATAAGTGCTTTTGATGTAGGAAAGATGTTAGGGTTCGAAGCCCACGGCCAAGAAAGAATTCTTGATACGTCTTTGGTGCAAAAAGGTGATTTTATTAAAGCACGGTGACAGGACCCTTGGGCGGAAAGAGCCGCACGGGGGTCATGAGGAGTGGCCCATTACATACTTTCAAGTTGGGAGGGGGTTAGGGATTGCAGAAGTCTCTAAGGAATTTTGGAAGCAGGTTTCCAGGACCTTGGGGGGCTAGCTATTGTTAGGAAAAGGTAGTTTATTACTGTCTAATAAAACCTTAGTCATGAGACCCTTCAGATGTGTACTGATGGGTCATTTGCTTGGGAGATGACTGCCAACGTGTATCTTAGGGGTAGAGATAAAGGAAGTTTCCAAAGGAACTTTTAAATGTTAAAGTAGACTTACAGGATCCTGGGGGTTGGCCTTTTGCCCTTAGCAGAGTATTAACATCGAGGCAGAGGAGTTCTGGAGGAACCCTGAAACAGGTCACTCTGCCTGTTTCAAGGACTTGTCAGTGGGCTAACAGGTAGTAAAGAAATTTAAGTTTTCTTTTGCCTTTGTTTCCCACATCACTTTCTGGAATTAATACTTTTATATTTTTGTATAGTCATCTTTGCTCAGAAGTCTTACTGATATGTTACAGAATTTGTCTGTTTTCCTACTTAAATAATTTCTTTTGGAGAAACCATACTAAAAGCAAAAATCCCTGTGTATTTACAGACATCTATGTTGAATGCTGCTCTATATTATAATACCTGCCCACATCGCATCCTTATCAAGCAAACTCAGGCTTGTCATATTTGTATTCTCATATTCTCTAGGAACATGTTCCTGGATCCTAACTTTCTCCCACTTTCAACAGTTTTAGGAGTTCCTTCTTCAGAACCCCTTCGACCCTGTGCCTACCCCAGCATTGTACTTCTGACCAGTGTCACGCTGAGCAGTACTGGAACTCGAGGCAAAAGGAAAAGTCAGTAATAGTGATCTTGCTTTGTCTAAAATTTTGTTATTTTCTTCATCATGAAATTTTTGCACCAATTTTGATTTTTAAAAATATCACATCAAACTTGATTTATTTTGATTACTAAGATTTTTTTGGCACTCCCTTCAATGGTATACCTGAGCTGAGTGCTTCACTAGCTTCTCTGGTCCCAGCCCTGCTTTTTACAATGTATCATTTTTCTCTCTATATATGCCTGCCTCCCCTGTATAGACTGTGGCTTTCTGAGAGCCATGGTCCAGTCTTCCCATCTTTGAATCACCAGCATCTGGCACAGCATTAGCATGTAGTACGTGTGCAATAAACACATAAATACCGATTAGATACACATGCATGTCTTTAAACATATGTGTGCTTTTAAAAATTATTCCTCATGAGTCCACTTGACCACAATATGATTTTTAAAAGCTGGGAAGATAGTCATCATATATTCTTGACTTTCAGGGAAAGCATTAATTCTAATAATTTCTTTTCAAAATTCCATTTACTATGACATCACACCCAACCCACACTGGCTTCCCCTGTTAGAGAAAATTGTGAACTCTTCTCCAATTGCTTTTCCATAACCCATATTTTTTTTGTTATTTTTGTCTGATTTAATTGAGTTTATTTTTTATTTTTTTATTTTTTTAAAGATTTTATTTATTTATTTGAGAGAGAGAGAATGAGAGAGAGCACATGAGAGGGGGGAGGGTCGGAGGGAGAAGCAGACCCCCTGCTGAGCAGGGAGCCCAATGCGGGACTCGATCCCGGGACTCCAGGATCATGACCTGAGCCGAAGGCAGTCGCTTAACCAACTGAGCCACCCAGGCGCCCGAGTTTATTTTTTAAATGAGCTGCTGCCAAATGTCATTAGAGCTTGATCTACCTCTTAATAAGGTGTGCACTAGGGCACAGAGCTGAGCCACAGGCAGAATGGGGGAATGACAGACTTATAAAGAGGCAGCAGAGGTGACAGTTAATGGCAGGGTTGTGTCTAGAGACAGAAAAGAAATAGATTAAATTGGCATCTGAAAATGGAGGGATTGATAGCACAAATTGAGAGCATAAAATAGGTACACTTGAAATTGGAATTTTTATTTTCTTCTTCTTTTTTAAAGATTTTGTTTATTTGAGAGAGAGAGCATGAATTGATGGGGGGAGGAGGAGAGGGAGGGGGACAAGCAGACTCCCCGACAAGCAGGGAGCCCGAAACCATGCGGGCTCAATCCCAGGACCCTGAGACTATGACCTGAGCTGAAGGCAGACGCTTAACCAACTGAGCCATCCAGGTGCCCCAATTTTCTTCTTCTTTATTATTATTCTATTAAGTGTAAGGAGGCTTAATATTTAATTTGAAAGAATTCTATGTTATAAGTCCTATCCTCATTAACAAAAGTGGTGACTATTATTTTTCCAAATCAAACCATTTGGTAAAAAATTGATTAGCCAGGTCTATATATAACACACTTATTTCCTGGGATAGTTTAATGGATGGTGCAATTCATGTTTCCAGTTGTCCTTCTTTTGAGCTTAACTCAAGAATAGACAAGCCAATAGACAATGCTACTTGACAGTTTGTAAGGTACTTATACATGAGATGAAATTAAGGAAGAATGAATGCAGTTGTAGACCAAATCGTATATATTTTTAAGATAAATAAACATAATAGTTCTGAGTATCCTTCTAATTTTTGATTTGTCATGTAATTTTTCCTTCAGCACTGTGGGTGAAAATCTGGCATCTTAACACCATCACTATCATTAGTATGTATATGTTAATATATAAAATATATGCTATAACATATAATAACATCATCATCATCATCATGGCTTTTTTTTTTTAAGATTTTATTTATTTATTTGACAGAGAGAGACACAGCGAGAGAGGGAACACAAGCAGGGGGAGAGGGAGAAGCAGGCTTCCTGCTGAGCAGGGAGCCCGATGAGGGGCTTGATCCCAGGACCCTGTGATCATGACCTGAGCCAAAGGCAGACACTTAACGACTGAGCCACCCAGGCTCCCTGCCTCTTGCATTATTTATCATAGTTTATAATTGAACTTAGGGAGGAACAGGGAGAAATAAGTCCACAGCATTTTGTCCAGTCTAGAAGTCCCAATAAACTTTTAACTTTCCCTACTTTAAGCCTATCCCTTGTAACCTATTCTCTGCTATTGTTATGAGCTTTGTCGATTAAAATCCAGGCTGTACCTCTCCTGATTTAAAATTCTGAATTAATGTCCACTGCCTATAGGATAAGCTTCAAAGTCCTAGACTGACCTACAAGGGTTTTTTTTGTTTTGATGTGACCTCTGCCTGCCTCAGAAACCTTGTCACTCCCATAAGCACCTTGCACTTTAGCATGACAGGGTATTTGCAATACCTTGAAATAACATGGTCATTCTTTACATTAGTACATCCTAACCTCTTCCCCTGAAATGTTCTTCCTTTCTCTACCAAGCAGGCTCCATTTACAAAAGTTGAAACCACACTTTTAATTTAAAGGAGAGATGTTTTAACAAAGTATTTGAGGGGCTGAAAGGATAGAAATGAAAGGTGAACTGATTAAGAAATTAATAACAATAGGAAGCAGCACCTGGAGGACCAAAGAAGGAATGTTCTGAGGAAATGAGGGCCATTTCTCTTCATGACCAATTCTTTAAACTATAATTTAATAACTGGCCCATTTGCTGAATGAAAATCTTTTCAAATTTACTTGTTTCTTATAGCTGTTTAGTTTAACTCAACCAGTTTT
This sequence comes from Mirounga leonina, assembly GCF_011800145.1. NCBI lineage: Eukaryota > Metazoa > Chordata > Mammalia > Carnivora > Phocidae > Mirounga > Mirounga leonina. Next base: position 15,031,534 of record NW_023270854.1, on the reverse strand, counting down.
GCTGTTTTTTGTTTTGTTTTGTTTTTGTGGTTGCATTTTATGGAATATTTTTACTTATCTTAGTCCTAGCTCTCTGTTGTTGTGGCTGGAGATTGAGAAGCAGGGAAGGAAGGAGACTGAGCACTTTAAAAATATAATCACAGAATATATGATCTTGCATATGCATTGTTTTTACTAATATCATCATTAATATATTTATCATAAAATATATAATTTTAAAATTTTATGATATTTATTTATATTACATATTTATATATCACATAATTATTTATAATATATATTTAGTAAGATACTTCCACATTTTTCATGAATATATTTTTAAGCTGTATTCTCCCTGAATATATTTAGTAAATATATTTTTCTTAGAAGTATATTCTTCTTATAAATCTCCTCAAGAATAATATATTCATCAAAAATATATCAAAGAATTGCTCCCTAAGAGTTAATTCTGGTGAAGTTTGATGAGGGATCACATTTAGCAATATTGAATGTTGAGAATAATGGAACAGAATTCCTAGTAATACATAATTTATGGAGGTCACTGAGTCTCTCTGGGGTCAGATGGTGATTTTTAACAGCTAGTATTAACTATATTTTCAAAGAACTTTTGTTTTGACTTGGAAAGACACTTCATTACAGCTGATCCTGCCCACTTTCAAGGGCAGCTTTGAAGCACATGTTTATGATAATGTCCCCTGTTAGTAGCCAGAACTTTGGCACAAGGGTCACAGAGAGGATGGAACTAGCCAAGGCATATCGCCAAGAGACACAGGCAGATATGTTAGCAGAAATCTTTGACTAGATCGAGAATCACAGAACAGTCATGATTGTGTCAGAGTCTTGTCTAGCATCACTGAGCTGTTCCTAGGATAAGGACAACAAATCATGGTTGCTCCATCCCTGGAACTCTAGGACTGTACTGCTTGGTAGGTCACAAACCCCAACCAGGTCCAGGTACCAGGTCCAGTGATTCTGGCAATCATTTCATTTAGAAAGAACATTCAGTTTCTATTGTTGAGAGATCTTCCAAGAGTTCCAGCCATGGCAGAGTTGGTAAAAACAGATTTTTTAAAAAAACTCTAATCACAGTATCTTAAATTATGGTTGCATCATTTTCCTCTAGAGGGCAAGGTTATGTCTGAGGGAGTAGAGGTGGGCCCAGGAGCTGGGTCTCGTAAGTAATTGCAGCTCCATGACAGCTGGGGGACACTGAAACCCCAAGTAGGAGAGCATTGTATCAAACTTTAGGTGTTTTCATGTCATCTGGATATTATTATTGTGCCTTGATGACAGCATGAGCAACTTCATACTCTGCTGAGCAAGAGTCCTCCTCAAATATGAAGCCATAAAACATGACCTTCCAACTTCCTCCTTAAAACAATAAGAAAGAGCTTGTGCTTAATGTTAGGTTTTCTGAGAACTCTGAGGTTTAGAATAAAAAGATACCAGGTCCTGAATGTGAATGGATTCTATCAGTTATTAAAAATAGAGATAAGTAATAAGCAAAGAGATACGTAACATACATACATACATACAGTAAGTCATGGTCCAAGCCCAAAGGACCATAGAAACCAACCAATTCAATTGCCCTATTCATCAGTTACTATCTGCTAAATACTACATTATTTATGCAATCCACTCTACTAGGTATTGTATGAATAGTACCAGTGATGCTTTGAGCATAATACCTTGTGCATTGTGCTGTTTCTTAAGATTTTTGGATGAATGGATGAAGAAGTGGGCATCTTCCAAAGCACAGGCCGCCATTCAGGCCTGCAGCTTCCTGTTCTTCTGTACTGAACCCCAAGAACAGACCGTAACACCAGAGTTAGATAGCTTAAAATTGATCTCTGACAGATTCAGAAGATCCTAAAGAATCAGTTGGCACTTCAAGTCTTTATTAGAGTCTTTAGATGTCACTTAATTAAAAGTAAATAAAATGCTAAATAATAGATATTTCTGGTTAACTGAATGATAAATATAATAAATTTGGAGCACGCGGTTTAGCCTGCCTTTTTTTTTTTTTTTCAGATCCTCATTATTATCTAGGGAAGAAAAGAGAGCTAGAGAGAAGATGCACCAAGATTCCTTCTAAGCTCTATTCCTCAACAGTTCTTTGAATCTCATCTTAAAGTAATACAGGTTACTACATTCCTGGAAGTTCAGAATCTTTTTCCTGGTGTTGCTTTGAGCTTCTGTTACAAAGGAATTACAAAGAAAATAAATCATGATTAGTTATTTAAACATAAAAAAGATGCTGTGGCTTAGAGGCTTAGAGCTAAATAACACTACTATGCTAAAGGACTCAGATGTTAAAAAAAATAAAAAGCAAAAGGTCATTTATTTCCACTGCTACGACTAAGGTGTCATTAATATCGAAAAGCCCAATATCAGTAACAGAAATGTCTTCAGCACAGAGACCTGGACTGCACGGGAGGACTGAGTTTCTGCAATACCAAGTACGGGGCACCTGGGTGGCTCAGTTGGTTAAGCGTTGGAGTCTTGGTTTCAGCTCAGGTCATGATCTCCCAGTCATGATGTCGAGGTTGTGAGATCAAGCCCCACATCAAGCTCTTTGCTCAGCTCAGAGCCTGCCCAGATTCTCTCTCTCTCTCTCTCTCCCCCTGCACCCACCCCCCATCATGCACACATGCTCTCCCTCTCTCAAATAAATGAATAAATAAAATCTTTAAAATATCATGTGCAAGAAAAACCAAAGCAATTAACAGGGCAGGCAGGCTCACCTATGCCTGGACCTGTGGTGGCACCCTGATTAGGACTCTGCTTCCTCATCTCGGGTTGGTTTATGGACTTTTACTTTGGAGCACTCTGCGAAGCTATTTAGGGAAGCCCAGGCACCTGGTGTGGTCTGCATTGAACGAAGGATCGTAACCAATTGAATGGAGCCTACATGGCCCGAATACAGGATGCAGTGTTGTCAATCCTGGAAAGTCTTTTTTTGTAAGATATGTGAATGAAGTGTTGGTGTCTTCACCAAGAGGTGGCACCTAAGGGTTCTGAGGAAATAAATGTATAGACCCTATGTACAGACTTGTGTATAAACAACTTTTGTATATACATATAGGATAGCTTTTTTGAACTTATACAGCTGTACATAAAAGTAGCTTCCAATGTCATTGGAAGAGTACACATGATAAATGTGAGGAAACAGAAGATCATAAACTTATGTGATTTACAGTTCTGATGAGATGACAAGCGTACTTCTGACCTCAGTCTGTCACTATGGTTCTTAGTCTCAGCAAATCCATTTGTTTCATCAGTTGAGGGAGTGCAAAAAGAAACTTATTCTTTCTTATCTTTCATGTACAGTCTACATCGAAGGCAATTTTACTGAGCACCCAGAGTACATAGAAGAAGTGATTTACATGGACTAGATTTAATGGACTCTCAACCCATCCAAATAATGGTGGCCATTATTGTGTGGCTGTTAAATCATGTTGTCCATGAATAGTGTTTTGATTTACAAAACAGCCTGTGGGGTGTGAGTCTTCAGGAACTTCAGAAAATTAATACTAGCCACTTTAGGGCTAATTCTAATTTGCTTCATATTTCTATGTCCAGCAAATTTGGATCTTTCTAAAGATAGATAAGCTTTCTCATATTTTAAATAGATAGGGAAAAAGTGTCCTTTGTAATAATTGAACAGTTGAGAACAGTTGTTCTCTATTTTCTAAAATGTTTAAAAGATATGAGGGAGGTCTAATATAGAAAGGTCTCAACTTTTCTATTTATGTGGAAAAGAAACCAGTGAATTTATAGTCAAAGAAATAAAAGTGAGAGACAAACTTTAAAATGGCTCATTCTATTTTAATTCTTCTTTTTTATTAGTTATGATTTCTTAATATTAATTTCTAAATTCCGCTCTGGCTTTTTAAACTTACCAATTGACTGTAATAGCTCTCTTAAAATTGTGGCCATAGGATCAAACCACTACTTAAATATTAGTTACATTGTACCTAAGTGTACAGCTAAGTATAAAATTAAGATCTCATCAAAAATGAGCATATATTATTTCCTATTGTTGACTAAGTGAAGATTATCTACCAAGTTCAGTTGCATGGGGACCCAAATTGAGGAATGTGTACAGAACCCAAACATAGCTCTTTCACTTTGGCCATATATGATTCTTCCAGTTACATACTGTGTAATAAATCACTCTCACACCTAGTGGTTAAACACTTTTTTTATTCCCACAAGTCTGTGCCTTGGGCTATCTCTACTCAATTTTGCATTAGCTGGGGTGACTCAAAGCCTGGAGTCTAGCACTTTGTAAGCTTGTTCCCTCACATCTAAGCATGGGTTAAAAAGATTCAAATATTTGGGTGATAAAGCATCATAGCCTGTAACATTTTAGAAGTTTTATTGTGAATGACATCAACCATTTGTTTTCTTGAAGAAAGAGCATAAAACCCCAGAGTAGATATAATCACAGGGCAGAGGGCATAGTGTTTGTGGTCTGAGGAATAAAACTCTAAATGAAAGTACTAACTACTTAGCCTTCTCTTCCTCCTCTGCTTTTCCAATATATGATTTAGTAAAATCTATTTCAAATAGAAAGGCTCCATGAAAAGAAAATTAGTAATGATTTAGAAAGGAAAAAAAATAGGATTTAAAACCAAATATAACTCAAAAAACAAGAGACACATAATACACAAAATGAAGATAAATATATATCAGAAAAATTGCCCAGGGTTTAAAAGAAAATATTAGGATATTTCCATAACTCATAAATTTCTTAGAGAAAACAAAACTAAATTAGCTCAAAAAACATATATCAAAAACAGGAGAGGGATAGAATGTGAGTGCTGAATTAGAAAATAAATGGGAAGATGTTACATTGTTAACTAAAATTATTGCTACCTTAGAGGCAACAAAACGTACAATTGATAATGGTAAAAGTATAGACAAAGCGAGAAGGCTAGACTTGAAAAAAATCACACAAAATTAGGTGGAAATTAACAAAATGTTAACAGTAAAATAATGAATAGGGAAAATAAAATATATGAATACAGATGAAGAAATATGATATATGTTCTATTAAGTAAGAGAATAAAAATAAACACATGAACAATTTTAAAAAACAAAGATAATTCCCCAAAATTCTAGGAAAACTGGAAAAAGTACAGTATTTATATGGAATAATTACTAACAATATATATCACAGTGACATTAAAAAAAAAAAAAGACCTCTGAGGATAAAGGAGGAATCCAAGGGGTATCCAAAAAAGAAAAATCACGTCACTTATCAAAGGGAAATATCAGAGTGATATCAACATTCCAAATAGCACATTTTGATACACTTGATCCAAATAGCACATTTCCAAAGAGACAAAAGTTTAATTTAGTAGTTTCATATTTAGCCATGTGTCATTCAAATATTCTGACATATACAAGAATTTGAGGAATAAAACAACCATCAAATTTATAGGAACCAAGAAACAACTTACCTAAATAAAAGTGATCAAAAATAAATGCACTCAATCTAAATAAATAAAAATAAAAAGGGCCAGGAATAGAAGCTCTAACTTAGGATATAGAAATCTGTGAAACAATTATTTCTATCTTAATAATAAGCTAAAGCCAGATAATCCTCAAAATCGTAACTTCTCTTGAAATCCTTGAAAGGCAGAGGTCTCAGAGTAACTAGCCTTAAATCTGAAGGAAAACCAGGGTCTCCGAGGAGAGATGGAGGTGAGTACTGGATTACCTAGGGCAGAGCAAGGGAAGAGGATGGGCATGCCATACAAATTGATAAGAAGAATTTGGCTAAACTTCTAAATAAATTGCTAGAGGCCAAGTGTGGTATGAGAGTATGAAAGCTGTAGAAGCCACAGATGCAGAGGAATTTGCACCTGCTAGCAAACCCTTCTCCACGGACTTCCTCAGATGCTCAAGAGAAAGATAGGGGCAATGAGGAAGCTGGAGTATGCCTCCCACAGGTCCAGGCTTTGGGGAGGAAGAGACAGAAACCACTACTGGAAGACACACATCCTTCTCCCCAGTGGAACAGAAAACTTAAGCCCCCTTGAAGGGAAGCAAACTCTGTAGTCCCCAAGGCACACATGAAGACCCACTGTAGCTGTGGGAATGAAAGAAAAAACAAAACAAAACAAAACTTTTATCCTAGGGGAGGGGCAAAAAATATGCTGAACTCAAAACTTAGAGAATCCTTCCCACTGAGAGGGGTGAAATCACTGAGAAAGCCCTACCCTGAGGACTAGGGAGCCAGTGGACTGAGGCTGAACCAGGAAAACAGCCTTTCCTTGTGCTTTCCACACTGCTGTAGAAATTTTGTTAATTCTTCAATACCCAGCCCAAATATCCCATGTTTTATTCATCACGTTTCCTCCTATCATAATCATTCATTCATTTATTCAATAAATATTTGAAAACCTGCTGTCTTTAGACATGAGGCTGCTGCAATGAACAAAACAGAGAAATTCTTTGCCTTCAAAGTGCTTCTATAGGGGACACAAAAATAACCAAATACATTTATAATGCCCAGCAGTAAAGAAAAGTAAAATACTGTAAGTGGTTAAAGTGATAGGGAAAATGAATTCAGCTAGGACTGAGTGGTGACTTTGAAGTGATGATTTAGACCAAGTCAGAGAACAAGGGAGGGAATTACCTGGGGAAATCTCAGTCCTGCTAGATGAAAAACTGAAAAGGTTCTGATGCTGAAATACACTGGAGGCCAGGGTGCTGAAGCCAGGTAAGCAAAGGGAAGCACGACTGATTCCCTCATATCCTTTCACATGACTCTTTCCCCTTGCACCTTGTAGCAATTCAATAAATGCATGTTGGTGTGTTCTGACACAGCCTGGCTTCAATTATCATCCTCTCCTAACTTGTAAACTGGGAAGGACCTTGGTTTATTCCTTTTGAACCTTCAATGCCTGACACTAAATGTCAGTTCAATTACAGTCCAACTAACAGCATCACTGGTATGTTAAAATATACCCTTTTCTAAAGCATAAAAAAAGAGAGAAAAACAATTTCAGCTTTAAGATTGAAGAAAGGTCTTTCCACATAGCTTCTCCCCGAGTAAACCAATGATGAAGTGTTTCTCCTATTTCCTTTGTCCAGCCCACTTATGAAATCAGTTCTAGGTCACTCAGAACTTCTGCCATTATTGCAGGAATATATCTTAGTTATGTCCATGTAACAATTTCAGTCTTGGTACAATTACCAAAGCAAGACCTGAAAGATAGATTGAGACTAAAACTGATTCTGTTTTTGAAGAACTTTTGAATTTTTTGGCTTGTAGGACACCAAGATTCTCTGGAATGGGTCTACAGCTCAGAAAACTGCAATAAATTAGGGTCCTACTGTTAGATTTCTGCTCAACCCATAACAATCTCTCCCTCAATTCCCACTACTCAGAGGTGAACAGTTGGTCAAATAATCTAGTGTCTTCAGTAGCCCATATAGGTGAACGAAACAACCAGTGTACTGCGTATCATTAATCAGTTTCCTTATCTTCTAATGGAGGGAATTCCTGATAAAACCTCTCCTTTATCGCTCCAGCCTTCCAGTATCCACAGGATTCTGATAATTAGACTGACAAACCTATCTTTAGTTCAAAATACAGCAGATTCTGTGAATTTGGCTCTTTCTTTCCCCCTCCCTCTCTTCTTTTTAAGATTTTATTTATTTATTCATGAGAGACAGAGAGAGAGAGAGAGAGGGAGGCAGAGGGAGAAGCAGGTTCCCTGGTTGGATGCAGGACTTGATCCCAGGACCCTGGGATCATGACCTGAGCCAAAGGCAGACACTTAACCGACTGAGCCACCCAGGCACCCTCCCCATCCCTCTCTTAAAACAGGGATTCACATTTCTTACTAGAAAGAAAAAAGAAGGTACTAGAAAGAAAAGTAATAGTAGTACAATTTCATATATTCATGTCCAATACTTTACAGAATCAGAATTCTCAATGAATATTATAAAGGGAGGTCAGATAGTTTAGCTTTGATACAAGAAACCATTTTAAAATTCTAATTAAATGGAAAAGGAATATGGTTTTTAAATTAAATTCTGCAATCACTTTAGTTTAAAATTTCCCTTTTGTTAAATAATTAAAAAAACCTAATGCAGTGTGCTAATACTGAGACTTTTTTATCTACTAGGTTCCAAACAACCGCTGATTAAAAGAATGAAATTTCATCATAAGAGGGAAATTTAATGAGTTCTCATGAACAATTAAAAAGATTATTTGCATATTTTTAGCTTATTGGAGGAAAAAATACCAAGAGAGAAAGGGTTAGCAATAATTGCATGCTGAGAAGGAGTGGAAAGGGAAATATTAAATGCTTTTCTTTCCTCCTGAAGCCATGGATAGCATTTCAGGAGGCTTATTAGCATGCACACTGGAGTGATCTGATTTGCCAGTCCTCTGCACTTAGGCAGGTGTTTATTACAGGTGCTCCATCACTGGTATTTTTATCTCTCTAAGAAAAATTAGGAATATAGAGAGGACCCATGCCCGATTATGTTCATGATAGTGTATTATTACAGCAATGGGGAGAAGGAAATTATACCCAAAGCCAAGCTTGAGAAACATTTAACAAACTCTCTTTGGAGAGTCTACTTCATGACATTTACTCTTTGTCACCCAGTCTCTGGTACACAGAGCCATCAAGGACATCTGTGCCTGGGGCGCCTGGGTGGCTCAGTTGGTTAAGTGACCGACTTTTGATTTTGGCTCAGGTCATGATCTCAGGATCATGGGATAGAGTCCTGCACCCGTGGGATAGACTCCATGCTCAGGGCAGAGTCTGTCTGTCCCTCTCCCTCTGCTTTTCCCCCTGCTCCATTCTGTCTCTCTCTCTCCCTCAAGTAAATAAATAAATAAAATCTTAAAAAACAAAACAAAATAAAACAAAACAAAACAAAACAGAACACCCATCTGTGCCTGAAGTCAAGGTAGGAAAGGTAAGGAGTGGAAAAGAAGATGAGCTTTAGATTCAGAAATGATCAGCCACTTACTACAAAGTGACCTCAAACAAGCAATTTTTTCCTCTATATTATCTATAGATCACACATATGTAAAGACTGTAATAACATCTACCTTTTAGGGTTGTCATGATGATCAGAAAAAATGCATTTTTTTTCCAGTACAGTTTCCTATATATAGAAGGCACTCATTGCTTGGCAGCTAGGACATAAACCATATAAATAATAATAAACATCCATTAGCAGACAAGTAGCACATCATTAATGGGAGAATACTCTAGTTAGTATCTAAAATGTGCGAAACAATATTGTCAATAAAGTCGTCCTTGATTCTGAAGACCACAATGATTTCCATTACCCTGTACCTTCTACCTGCACCTTTAATTAACCCTGACATTGGAATGAATATGCTTCTTTCAATATGAAACAGACAAACTGAAAACACTGGCACACTCCCTGTGGCATTTGCTTTCACTGTCCCACATCTTGTTCCCTCAGCTCATTTTTGTTTCCGCCACAGCTCTGGTGGGCTGTGCTGCCATGCTGACATTGATCCACCCAAGAGTGACCTGCATAGCTCTTGGGGTTTATCTGCTTCAGAGCTTTCTCAGGAGCCAGCAGCCCTCACAAACTACACAAGCAGAGCCTATAACTGCAAGATGAGAGGTGTGGGAGGATACAATGTCTCAGGCAACCTTCAACTAAGCGGAATAGGAGCCAGTGGAAAAATCTCTCCAGCCTCCTGTCAGCTGGAAGGAAAATTCTGGAAATCATTCTTCTTGCTTTGCAGAGGCCCCATCTGAACTGAGCTCTTGTTGCCTGCAGTGGGGATCTTTATAATGCAACTGGCTTTTCATCCTTTTCCTTCCTCTCCCCCCAACCCCTTTTGAGATCTCTGGCATTATCTGTCAAAAAAACTTCCTGTTTTCAAGCTTTGTTTTCAGGGGTGCCCAAGTTAAGACACTTTCCTCCCACCCTCCCTCCTTTTTTCCCCTTCCTTCCTTCGATGTATTTATTTTAGAGAGAGAGAATGAGCAAGAGCACGAGTGGAAGGGGTAGAGGAAGAGAGAATCTCCAGCAGACTCCACGCTGAGTACAGAGTCCGACCTGGGGCTCAATCCCAGGACCCTGAGATCGTGACGTAAGTCAAAACCAAGAGTCAGACACTCAACTAACTGCACCAACTGGGTGCCTCAAGACACTTCTCAAAGATGGGATGGATATCAGGTGTAATTCAGACCTGGGCACACTCAAAAGGCACACATCTCATAACTTAGATATATTATATATAATTTGAATAGGAAAGTAGGAACCACTTTTCACAAAATCTTTCATACAGATGGAAAATAGATATATGGTAGAAGAGGTGATGGACAGATCGTTTGTTAGGAGAAAAATATTTTGGAAGTAACAACATATTAGTCAATTATATGGTTAACTCATACTCATTGTGTGTGGTCTTAAGTACATAGAGGTAATAAACTCTTAAAAGATAGGAGAGATTAAAATACAGAAGAGAATCTTAGTTGATGATGCTTTTTACAGTTTTTTTTTTTCAGATAATGCAGTTCAGGATAAATTTTATATTTCTAGATGGAAAAAATGTTATTTGCTAACACCTACACCATTAGTACTAGAATTTTTAACCTTTCATTATGAAAAACTTCCCAGATACATGAAATATACAAAATATAGGGAAACTCTATGTAACCGTAACCAGCTTCAACAATTGTCAACGGTTATTACTCTTTTTTTAAAAAATAGGTTTTATTTATTTATTTGACAGAGAGAGAGAGATGGAGCACAAGCAGGGGGAGTGGCAGGCAGAGGGAGAGGGAGAAGCAGACTCCCCATTGAGCAGGGAGCCCAATGCAGGGCTTGATCCCAGGACCCTGGGACCATGAGCTGAGCCAAAGGCAGATGCTTAACCAACTGAGCGACCCAGGTGCCCCAACATTTTATTACTCTGAATTTTATCTATTCCTTCACTTTTTCCTTGAGTATTTTGAAGCATCTCTAAGACATCATATCATTTCACCCATGAACACTTCAGTGTGCATCTGTGCCAAATAAGGGCATTATTTTACATAACCACATGCCATTATCATGCCTCACAAAATTAACATTAGAATCTCAATATAATCAGTCCTTGTTAAATTCTCCACTTGTCTACAAAATGTCTTTTATAGTTAAATCATTTGAATCAAGATCCAAAAAAGGTTCTATATTATATTTGATTGCTATACTTTTTAAATGTCTTATGATTTATTACAATTCCTCTTCCACATTAAAAAATAACTTTATTGAGCTATAATTAAGGTACAATAAAAGGTACAGATTTTAAATGTATAGTATTATGAGTTTTGATGAATATATACATTAGTATAACCATCCCAATCAGTCAATATGTGGAATATTTTCATCATGCCAGAATGTTCTCTAATGTTCCTCTGCAAGCAATCACCACCCTACCCTGGTACCACAACTGAGACAACCATCAGTAAGATTTCTAACATCATAGCTTAGTTTGACTATTCCAGAACTACATATAAATAAAATGATAAGATGTATGCTCTTTGTGACTGGCTTTTTTTTTCTCTCAACATGTTACTGAGATTTATCTGTGTTCCACTGAACAAATACGTCGCTATTGGTTTATCTATTCACCCTAAATAAAGCTGCCCTGAATATTTTTCTACAGGTATTTTTGTGGATTTGTGATCATTTTTTTAAATTTCTTTTAAATAATACCTAGGAATTACCTAAGGAATTCCTGGGTTATATGGTAAGTGTGAGTTTTAACGTTATAGAAAAAAATCACAAAACTGTCTAATAAAGTGCATGTAGTCTTTTCATGTTTTTTTGAAGATTTTATTTATTTATTTGAGAGAAGGAGAGAGGCGTGAGAGAGAGCATGAGAGAGAGAGAGGTCACAAGCAGGGGTAGGGGTAGAGGGAGAAGCAGATTCTTTGCTGAGCAGGGAGCCTGATGCCATGCGGACTTGATCCCAGGACCCTGGGATCTTGACCTGAGCTGAAGGCAGATGTTTAACCGACTGAGCCACCCAGGTGCCCACATGTAGTCTTTTAAACTTCCACCAGTAATGTATGAGAGCTCTTGCTGCTCCACACCCTCATCAAATTTGATGTTTCAGTCTTTTTGAAAAAAAATATTTATTCATTTATTTATTTATTTATTTATTTATTTATTTATTTATTTGAGAAAGAGAGAGCATGAGCAGGAGGGGCAGAGGGAGAGGGAGACAGACAGAGACTCTCAAGCAGACTCCATGCTGAGTACCAGAGGCCAACGCAGGGCTTGATCTCATGACCTGAGCCAAAACCAAGAGGGGGACGCTCAACTGACTGCATCACCCATGCGTTCCAAATTTGATGTTTCAGTCTTTTAAAAATTTGGCCATTTTAATGGGGTCTAATGGTATCATACTCTGTTTTAAATTTTTATTTTTATGATGACTAATGATGTTGAATGTCTTACTATGTGCTTATTGGTCATTCTTGTTTTCTTTTCTAAATTATTGAATTCTTTTGTCTTCTTATTTTGTCTTCTGTTTCATATGTTCTAGAAGTTGTTTATATATACTTGATTCAAGTCCTCTGCAATGTATCTGTATTGCAAAAATTGTCACCTAGTCTGTGGCTTGCCTATTCGTTTTCCTATTTTTTTTCATGAACAGTAAATGCATTAAACATGGTAATAAAGTCCAGTTTATCATTTTTATCCTTTAATTATAGTGCTTTTGTGTCCTTTTTAAAGAGAGTATTGCTTACTCTCTGTTATAAAAATATTCTCTTCTATTTTCTTACAGCTTTGTAATTTCAGCTTTTATTTTTAGATCTGTGATTTATCGTAAATTATTTTTTCTGTGTATGGTGTGAGACTGGTGTCAAAGTTCTTTTTCTTTTTTAAATAGATATCCAGTTTCTCTACAACCATTGGCTGAAAGCCTATCCTTTCTCCCACTGAATTAACTCAGTCATTGTGAAAATCAATATACATGTGGATCTGTTTCTGAGCTCCCAGTTCTGCTGCATTGATCTATTTGTCTCCATCTACATCAGTATTTAAACTGTCTTGTTTCCTATACTTTATATTAAGGCTTGAAACCAGGTTGATGAATCTCTCAAACTTTTACTTCCTTTATCAATAATGGTTTTGGCTGTTTTATGTCCTTTGCATATCCATATAAATTACATAGTTAACTTATTAGTTTCTATAAAATAGCCCAGAAGAATTTGCATTGGAATTGTAGTGAATAAACACAGATGAGTTTAGGCAGGATTGATGTTGGAGTATCTATATTGAATCTTTCAATCCATGAACATGGTATATCAATTTACTTAAGTTTTATTTATTTCAGCAGTGTTTTGTAGCTTTCAGTATATGGATCTTACACATAGTTTATTAACTTTATTTTTAAATAGTTAATGGGTTTTGCTACATTTATAAATAATATTTTTATTGTATTTTCCAACTAATTGTTGCTTGTGTATGGAACGACAATTGATTTTTCAATATTGGCTGGTGCACTGCAATCTTGCTATTATTTAATTATTAGTTCTAGTGGAATTTTGTTTTTGTTTTTGTTTTTGTACATTGCTTAGGATTTTCCAACATAAACAATCATGCCATATGCATTTTTCATTGTTCTCAGATGTTAATATCAATGGGCAAAGGACAGAAGAATCACATTATTGATTAATCATTGTGAAGTAACTAAAGAATGTAAAGCATATACTTTCCCAAAGGTGTTTCTCATTCACAGCACTATACAATTATTGTCAGATTCTAAACACAGGATAAAATGAGATTTCATTGGCTTAGTGCTATTTGACAGTAGGTGAACTCTCACCCCAACTTTGATTTAGATGGTATTTTAATTTTTTTTATTTTCTATTTTATGTGCAAAGAATAAATTTTTGTGCAAAGAGTAAATATTGCAGTGACAGGAATACAGTATTTGATTTGAAATTGTCAACAGCTACTAGAGGAAGTTTCTTATTAGTTGTCAATTCAGATAAATATTGGGAAACAGAAAATTGATCCTGTACAGTATAAAATTTCTTCCTTGAATGCCATTGGATGATGTTGATGAGAACCAGTTTGAACTTGTCATAAATCCCCGCTTTCAAAGTTTTAAGTCAAAGCAATGCATACTTCCTGTGATTACTCAGGTAAACTTTTCCTCTTACAAAGTTTACGTCCAGATAAATCTTGCTTGTGTCAAGTTCTGTCTTGATTACAAAATAATCCTGGTCACAATGTGTCCTCTATAACCTATGGCCTAGCAAAAAGGTTTATGTGATGTTCACTATTAATCTTCCTGTCATTAAAAAAGATGACATAGATGTAGCATTGGGGAATTAGGCTCTAGAAAGGAAAACAAAGACAACATTTCAAAATGAGCTGAATTTTATTTTGTTTCATGGTGATAGTTTCCAACTATTCCCAATTTGCAGATACTCACAAGGGAGAGGTACATTCAAAGATGAAAATTTTCCTATGTTAAATTATGAATGACATGCACAATGTCTGTTGCCCACCTGATGTGGGGAGATATGTAAGCAATTAATTTCTAGAAATGAGAAAAAATATCCTTACCTTAGTTCCAGAGGAAGTAAAATAAGACAGGAATTTTGCACATTATTTTTTAAAACAATATTACAATTAGCATCATCAGTAATGGTAAAGCAAGCAAAGAGATACTAAATTGTTTTCTTTCTCTCAGGAGAAACACTTTTCGTAGTGTTTGCTACATGGAATAAATAGTAGATGTATGATGAATGGAAAAATGATTAATAGCTGAGCTAATACCCAACAGACATAGAGTCTGCCCCTTGAGTTTTTTTCTTATATTGGAGAGATGAGGTTTATCTAAGTTAAAAACACAATAAATAGAATGAACATTCATCTACACACTGCCCATCTCAAGAAATAGAACATTGCTAATAATTTATGAACTTCCTGTGAGTGTCCTGTGATTCTATTACCTTGCCTCTCTTCCTGAATTGTAGGTTTATCCTTCTGTTGCTTATTTATCTATTCCTAAAAATGCATTATTCAATTGTGATCAAGTGCTTTTAAACTTTATGTAATTATTAGTCTCACTGTGAATAGTTCTTCTGCACAATCTTCTAAAAGATTTGAGGAGATTTATTTTGCACATGCAGCCGTATTTGATTTGTTGTTACTGTTGCATAATATTCCATCACATGAACATAGGACAATTTCGTTCTCCCTCCTCTTCAGTGGACAGAGTTGTTTCCAGTTTTCTTACTACTACAAAAGATGCTGTACATATTCTGATATATTTCTTCTGTAGAACATGGGCAAGAGTTTTACTAGAGTATGTGCTTAAAAGTGAAATTTTTTGGTTATTTTACACTTTACTGGAACACAAGGAAAGTGTCTAAAATGGTTGCTCCAGTTTACATTCCCACTAGACATGTACAATGATTTCTTGGTACCACATATTTCAGTATTGCTACTGTTTTAAAATCTTGCCTACCCTTAAGATAAGAAATGGTGCCTTGTTTTTCAATTTGCATCTTGCTGATTGCCTTCTGACTTTTGCAAATAATGCTGCTATGAACATTGGTATACCATTGATTGATTTTTGAATGCAAACTACCTGATATAAATTCTATTTGGTTAAAATGTAGTATACTTGAAAAATATATTTTAAAAACATTTTAGTTATGGTTTACTAGTATTGTGTTAAGGAATTTGGATCTTATTTGTGAATACACTGGTTGGTAATTTTCTCTTTAGTCATATAATTTTTTTTTAAAGATTTTATTTATTCATTTGAGACACAGAGATACAGAGAGAGAGAGAGAGAGAGAGAGCATGAGCAGGGAGAGAGGCAGAGGGAGAAGCAGGCTCCCTGCTGAGCCAGGAGCCCGATGTGGGGCTTGATCCCAGGACCCTGGGATCACGACCTGAGCTGAAGGCAGATGCTTAACCACCTGAGCTACCCAGGCGCCCCTCTTTAGTCATATAATTTTTTTTTTATCAGCTCTGGATAATAGAGATTTACTGGCCTCATAACACAAGTTAGTCTTAGCCAATTATCCCTATTCTTCTATTTTCTGAAAGAGTTTATGTTATTTCTTCCTTGAATGTTTGATGGATCTTACCATATGATTCTTGAGTTTTCTTATTGGAATGATTTTTATAAGCAATGCAATTTGTTTAATATATAGTGGGCTTGCAGATTCTTTGTTTCTTTTTTTATCAACTTTGAAAGTTGGATTTTCAAGAAAATGTGTCCATTTCATATAAATTTTAAAATTTGTTGGCATTAAGTTTTTCATGATATTCTCTCATTATCTGTTTAATGTCTACATGATCTGTGGTGATAATTCCTTTTCAATTGTTGATTTGGTGATTTGTATTCTCTCTTTTTTTCTTTTTTTTGTATTCTCTCTTTTTCTTCATCGGTATAGATAAAAGATTTGTTAATTTTGTTTTTAGAGGACTTTTGGCTTGATTGATATTGTCTATTATCTATCCCTTTTCTATTTAATTAATTTCCTCTCTATTATGTTTTTATTTCTACATACTTTTAGTTTACTTTGCTTGTCTTTTAAAATTTCCTAAGGTGAAACCTGAAGGCATTGGTGTTAAATCTTTTTTCTTTTGTATTATAAGAAATTTCTAAAATAAGTTTCTATTAAGTAATGCTTTGTCTGTATCTCACCAATTCTGATTTTTTTTTATTTACTTTGAGATATATCTTAAATATATCCCCTATGATTGTCTTTTTCTTTTGTAAAACTTTAAATTTATGCTCTTTAATTTCCTAGTATAGTGGGTTTTCTTAGATATCTATTATTAAAAATATAATTTGCACAATTTTAACTATTTTGTATTTATTGAGTCTTATTTTATTGCCCAGAATACATTTCTTTTTCATGAAGGTACTATGAGCACCTGAAAAGTGTTTTTATTCTGAAGTTGTTGGATGTAATATTCCATTTAAGAATATTCTCTTCTGTTAGTAATATGTTGGGAGTTTTTACCCCAAATGAATGTTGAATTTAATCAAATGCATTTTAGATACATAGTTTAAAATGATCACATGGTTTTCATTTTAAAATTTATTTGATGTGGCAAATTATATTTATTGATTTTCAAATGATAAACTGATTTCCTGGGAGAAATTCTATGTGATTCTTTTTAACATATTGCTTGAATTGATTTGTTAATATTTTGTTATTTTTGCATCTATGTTTGTGAGGGGTATTTGTAATTTTATTTTCTCTCTCTCTTTCTATGTGCATGATAGATTTGTATGTTGTCTACCTGACTTCAGACTTACTGTTAAGTTAGTTACATATCAAGACATGGAATTAGCTAAAAGTTTAGATAAATAGATTAATGGAACAGAGAAGAAAGTCCAGAAATACAACAACAAATTTATGGACAACTGATTTTTTACAAAGTTCTTAGGGCACTTATATAGAAAGAAGCTCTTTCCCACTAATATTACTGGGGAAAAAAATATATATTTATGTGGGAAAAAAGTGAGAATCAACTTTTACCTTACACCATATCTCAGAATTAACTTGAATGATAAATCTAAATGTGAAAGCTAATCCTATAAAATTTCCTAAAGATAACATAGGAGAAGATCTTTTTGCAGCACTGGATTAAGCAATGTTTCCTTAAATAGGACATAAATTATTAAATAAGCATAAATCATTAAAAATTTGATTAAAATTGTACCTTATTGAAATTATATTATTTGACTTTTCAAAAGACAACATTAACAAAACCAAAGTGTCAGTTTCAGAAGGGAAAAAATATTCAAAATAGATGATTCTTACAAAGAACTTCTAACAAAAATATACAAATAACTCTTACAACTCAATGTTAAGAGATAAACCACTTAATAAATAAAAGAGAAAAGATTCAAACAAATATTTCACAAGGTGTAAAAGTAGCCAATGAGCACATGAAAAGATGCTCAAACTTATTAGCTAACAGAACAAGTCAAGGAAAAAAACCATAATGAAATATCACTACCCACTTTCTAGAATTGCCTTTTTTTCTTTTCAAGACTGAAATACTTGCATGTATTTCATGTAAGCAAGCATGTAGAGCAACTGAACGCTTCCACACAGCGGGTGGAAATGTAAAATGGTAAAATTATCTATCAGTTATCAATAGTTAAGCTAACATTTACCTTATGCCATTCCTCAATTCATTATATAGTGTAAAAAAGCAAGACACACAAAGAGTACATACTTTACAGTTCATTTATACAAAATTCTAGAAAACAAAAAACTAATCTATAATGACAAAATCTGGTTCAGTTGTGTGTAACTAAGAGCAAAGGTGGGTTGCACTTCTGAGAATGATGGATACATTCACTATCTAGACTGCAACAGTGATTTCATGGATGTATACATCTGTCAGAGGGCACCAAATTGCACATCTAGAATGGATGTGGCTTATTTTACATAAATTGCCCCTCAGTAAAGTTAATAAAAATAAAGTATCTATGTAAACCCAAAACAACATAAATTAATTATTAAAAGGGCAAATCTCATATTTCACTGACATTTTGGTAGAGTTAATTCTTAGAAAGTAGAGTAATTAAGCAGGATTTGCCTGTATCTACTTTGCCAGACTCTGTCTTAATTTGTTTACAGCTCCACAGAATGTGACATAAGCAAGCATGCTTCTTTAACCTTTTATCAAGCTATTGTCCTCCCTCACCTGGAATCTCCTTCCTTTCTCTGTGTTCCTTTAGAATTCCCACTCATCTTTTAAGACCTGACCATCAAAGCATCCTCCTCTTTAAATTTTTTCCTTGTACTTCCTGTATGTTAACAGCTCCTGCCTGTTTTTTTGTGTGTGTCCCTCTGTTATAGACTTGCACTCATTCCTTGCATTATTCTAGAGGTAGTTGTGTGAACCTTTTGTACTAGACTTGAAGCTCACCAGCATCTGATTAGGTGCTCTGGTCTTGAAACAGGCCTAGGACCTAAGAGACAGACCATAAATGCACAGCTAGTTGAAGTTAAACTTAATCATTTTCAAATTTAGTTAATTTAGAAATAGGTCATATCTTCCTATTATAAGCCTCTCAGGGGAAAGATGGACAGCAGCGTATGTTGTTCCGGTTAAAGAAAAACACTCATTAAATCACTTCTGAATAAATGGGGCTTTCCAAAAGATGAAGTATTTGCTTTTTAAATACTGCACAGAGACCTTCAGGCTTCTTAGAATTTCTGTGAAGAAGTTTTGAACTTTGAAAAGGACTTTCAAACATCTCAACTTTTGCTCATGTGTGGATGCTACTTTCAAAACCGAATTGCACGAGACAACATTAAACACGGAAAGAAGACTTTCTTCCTGGCTATTGCAATAGAGGAAAGACCAGAACTCAGTCTGAGCTTTTTAAGACTTGGGGTAGGGGGATCATAGGCCATCTGGGTTTGCTAATTGGCCTTAACCAAAGGAAAAGTAAATGTTCATGTGTCTTCATAATGGGAGACAGTTTTACACATGGAACGAAGGACCCAGGAAAGGAAGGGAGACTACTACCCTCTCACAGAGACTGGGAGAAAGGGACACTATCTTCCTCAGTGATGTCATTTCAAAGGGATGGCCCCAGGTCCTAGAGAAAGACAGTCTTGGATTGTAAAACTAGCAAGAGGCTTTTTAAAAGATTTGCATCTCAAAGGGGCAAAGCAAGATTTTACAATGACAAGTTTTCTCAAGTAAATGCTCTAAGATAAGGGAGCAGAGAGACCTCTGTGGTTAGGCCATCTGGATTCTCTTAACGACCTGGGTAAAAGGGAGGTCAGGGGCCTGGAGGCAGCAAGAAGCCTGTCTAAGTATAGTTAAGCTGAAGGAAATATTGAGGTTATCTTGATCACTGCCTTCGTT
Organism: Mirounga leonina; assembly: GCF_011800145.1. Lineage (NCBI taxonomy): Eukaryota > Metazoa > Chordata > Mammalia > Carnivora > Phocidae > Mirounga > Mirounga leonina. The sequence continues at coordinate 15,011,638 of NW_023270854.1, read as the reverse complement.
AACTAATGATTTTATGTTTCTGACACTGAGCCTTTAGCTTTGCCAAATTAAACTTTGCTTAATTGTCCTTAAGCTGAGAACTGGTCCCTTGAGCTGGAAAACAGGCTTCAAGGGTATGTCATTTTGCTCTCTGCCAGGCTGAATGAGGATGATAATACAGTTTTCTTCCAACACTTCAAGGCCAGAGCAAGGACAGGATAGCTTCAAGTGGCCCGCTATAGTTGTACTCATAATACTTTAATAAGGATAATTTTTCCTAATTGATCAAGAAAATGAATCCTCCAACAGTAATGAAAATAGAATTGATAATGCTTGCTGTGCACTAACTTAGGTCTCTACCATACTGTTTGTCAAAAACGATGCAGCATACATATTATTTTGGGAGCAGAGAGGTTGAATTTAATCAGTGCCTTTTGTTTTCTTGCTTTTTGCTTTGATTGCTACAGTTTAGCTGTTTGGCTCTGTTGAATCATTATCTGTTGCTCTCCTTCCTTCCTTACTTCTCTTTGTTTCATTAGCATCTTTATTTTATAATTTCTTTATTGTTTGAGCTGTGGTGCTCAGTGTTTAAATGATTGTTTTGTTTCTAAGTTCTTTTTTCATCAGAAACTTTTATTTCAAACTAAAGTAGTTTGAGCAAATCTGATGTCTCCTCTGAAATTGTATTTCTCTACACTTTTGTGATAGAGTTAGTAGCATACTATTGCATGATGTGCATAATTATGTAAATTAGGATAATATGCTATAGGTAGGGTATGTTAAATTGATTGCATTGATAGCCCCAGTTAATGGCCTCCCTACATCCATGCTCTTTGTAGTGTGATTTTGCTACTCCTCTCATCAAGAAGTAGAGTGTATTTCTCCACTCTTTGAATCTGTGCTGGTCTTATAACTTGTTTTGACCAATAGAATGGAGCAGAAGACATCTTCCTAGTTCCAAGCTTAGCCACTCTAATAAATGCCTGCATCTTGCAGGGCAGTAAGCCTAGACTACCCACTGAGAGAATCAGAGACCACACTGAGGAGTGATGAGTCTCAGAGGAGGCTATCCTAGACCAGTGAGCCCCTAACTAACAAACTGAGTGCAAGTGCTTGGGCAAGTCTAGTCAAGATCAGCCGCACTTGTCCATTATCAACAAACCAGTTGACTGATCCCTAGATTTGGAGCAAAAATAAATGTAAACATTTCCTACCAGTAGGGTATTTTGTTTGTTTGTTACACAGCACTATTATAGTATTAAGGAACTAAATACTATGTACTTCTTTTTCCTATTATGGCACACATTTTCTCCCACCTAATTATTTTAAACATCTGTTGAGCACCATATAGTTAGTTGTAAATATTAAAGGCACAGAAACACATATCAACAAACCTTCCTTCAGTTGATATGCTTATGTGAAAGACAGAAGGAAAAACTATCAACACTTTATAATAGAGTGTGATGTGCTACATCAGATGAGCACAGAGTTCATGGAGCCCCCATAGGGATTATTCAACTTAAATAGACATCAAATGGTCTTCCTGGCAGTGACTGAAATGTGTGGTATCTTGAATTAGGATGAGTAGGAGATAAGTTGGTTAAAAAGATGTGATAGAAGAACATTCTAGGAAGCAGCAAATTATTTTCTAGATCACGGAAACAAAAGGTATTGAAAAAATGGTAAATATTTTAAAATAATGACAAAAGTGGATTTAGCAGAGATGATCTGGAGAATTTAAGCAGAAAACAGATTAGAGCATACATACCCTTGTGTTCTGAAAACCTGATCTCTATTCTGAAAATTATAGAAAAAAAGATTATTAAGAATTACAGTTGATGTGGTTATTCTAAGGATTTCGGGAGCTCTTTATAAAAACCACATGGAAAAAAATAAGTGATTGTCAAAGATATGAAATATGCAGGAAGAGGCTACTGCAGGAATTCAGATAACTAGTGAGGAGGATGTGGGATACCTGAAGCCATGGAGACAATGTAAAGAGAGAAAAGAGCAACAAGAATAGAGAACTTGGTTGCACTAATATTCAAGAAATAGGTATAGGGAGAAGGAGAAATGAAAGGAAAAATAAAGAAGAAGAACCACCACATATGTAGAAAGAAAACCAGAAGTTAACCTAGTAAATGACATCAGTTATAGAGCTTAGTATCCCAATGGGATTTTCTAAAAGTTTCTGAGGGAGTCTGACTGAGTGACTGAATGAGCACTGAAAAGATGGGAAGAGAAGCATGGTAGAAACTTTGAGCTCAGAAATATTTGAGGACTAAATGTATGTCATAAATTACATATGAATTTTAATCTCATGGTTATATCATCATTAGTGAGAATTTCTCGAAAGAAGGTAGAGTAGTGATAGAAATGGCCACGTAATCTTTCCTTCATTCAGGAGCTAGAATCTCTTTCTATACTCCTTCAATCTGGGCAGCTCCTGTGACTTGATTTGACTAAAAAAAGCAATGGAAGGGAAACTATACAAATCCTGAGCCTGACCTCAAGAGGTTTTTGTATGCTTCTCACTCTTGGGACCTTGAGACCATCATGTGTCAAGCGTGGGATAGCCTGCTGGGGGGCTAACAGACCACATGGAATAAAAATCAGCCATTCTACTGAACATCCCCTTTGACAAACTAACCTCAGTCAACCAGAGAGCTGGCCATAGGTGCATGACTGCGACCAGATGAGTTGAAGGACCTTCTAGTTGACCCAGACCAAAGTGTATTTCCAATGCCAAATATGTAACTATTGTTTTAAGTCACGGTGCTTATAATGACTTTTTTTAAAGCTGTAAAAGCCAACAATAAAGAATTTTCCTAGAAAGATGGTACCAGAGTATCATGGCTTACAGTTGGAATCAAGGTATTGCTACTGTTCATGTTCTATATTCTGTAATAATATCTGTATATTGAACTTGTGACATACGACTATAAAAGCAAAGAAAATGAAGCAGGGTGGAAAGGAAATGATGACTCTCTACTTAACTAAACTAGGTAGGGATAAAATTGATAACCTTTATGGTTTGAATTCATAAGCCTATTTTATCCTCAATTTAGTTTTATGCCTTCAAAAGCTTCTGTCCAATTTTACAGATTTCATAAAAGAAATAATTTTCTTTTGAAATTTCAGAATTGCTTTTTGGTTCAATTAAACCTTGATGCCAGGGTGACTGAAGCTGTTACCAGTTGACTGTCCTACATATCTTGGCCAAGTGAATACATTCTGCATTTTTCCTTTATCAGCCTTGGATGAATTATTCATTGATTGAACTCACATTTCCAGGAACACAGATGGAAAATGACTTAAAAAATGTGCCCTTTAATAGAGTGTCCTATTTTTTTTTTTTTCTCATTAAATGTCTTTGTATAGTCAACTATTGCTTCTAACCAACCACAGCTATGCCCTGGTGGCTCATTATCACCTTAGGTTCTTTTTCTCTTCCATAATATTCTTTTTTTTTTTCTATACCTGAGTTTGTTACTCCAGAAATACCTGTGCAATCCCCATATTTGAAATCATATTTTTTATACTCTTTCCTCTGGCAAATAAAAAGTAATAAAATGCAATACATGAGACTAAGTGAAATGCTCAGTTTCTTTTCTTCCTTTCTTTCCCACTACAATTCTTCTTTTCCTCTGTCTCTCCCCACTTCCTTCCTTCTTTCAATTTCCAGAATGCCCAATTATTATTTGATATGTTATTTGTCAGTATAGCTTTGTATCCATTTTCTTCCCAAACCTCCATCTCTTTTAAATGTGTCATGTTTGAGTCCATAAAAAATAGTTTTTATTTTTTTCTGAAATGTTGTGTAGTAGAAAGAGAAGCAATTTTGAAGTGATACATTTTGTATTTGATTCAGACTGCACCATGTTATTGCAAAGAAATGAGTCAAATAACCTAAATGATTCTCATGATCTTATCTACGAAAAAAGTAAATATCCTTATGTTAGAAGAGTGGTATGAGAATAACATTGTGTATATTAAAAAAATTATAATGTAGGTGGTACTTCAAGACACTTAGAATTGTATAAAAATGTCAAAGAAATAAAGGGAATAGTCAGTTCCTGAAATGAAATGAAGCAGAGAAAGACTTTTCTTGGACTTAAAACTTTAAGTGGCCTTTGAAGGGTTATAAAAATTTATATTTTTAAAAAAGAAGATCTCTTCTAGGAAGAAACATTCCAAATATCTGGGTTCCTAATGGCTACTTCTGGAGTCTTTGGAATACTTTAAATGGAAACGTGTGTATTTTTATTATTCTAATCTATATCTCCTATTCCAAGACCAAGATCATATGTGGATACACACTTAAGTAAGTAGCAGCAAAGGCTATTCTCTTTCATTATGGTATTTTCATTTTCTTAAGAGAAAAGCTGTCCTGACAGAGAAAGAATATATTGTAAATTCCACACTCACAGCTTTTCTTCCATTTTCATCTATTTTGTTAAACCACATTTTTCACTTCACGAACTTGGCACATATCTTATGCAAGAAAGCATAAAGTACTATCTGAAGTACAAAGTCATATATAACAAGTGGAGGTTGAGTAGACAAAAAGATTAATTTGCTTTTTGTCAACTCCAGCCTCCATTTTTCTCTGTCACTGATTTCTTTCTGTGCTCCTTGGTCACTGGGAGAGATGTTGTGAGAAGGTATAATAACGCATCACCCCAGGAAAATATGTGTAATGAGGTGAAATTCAGATTCAGCCTAACCCTACGTTCTTCGTTGTGCCACCTTAGATACAATTTACTGTAAAGGTAAGAGATACAGTTTATTTTCAAACTTAACAGCCTTAAGCATGTGATTAGATGGTAGAATCGCTTGGTTTGCATTTTCTATTTGTGGCCTCCAGAGGGCAGCATTCATTCTTTCAATACTAAAGAACACTAATAGCTGTTCATCTATCCATCTATCTACCTACCTACCTATCATCTATTTCCCCTTAAGTTATAAACGTGTTTCTGTGTAGGGGCAAGGAGTCCTCCACTAACATAGAAGACTTATGAGAAGGACAGAAACACATTATATATTATCTTTTTAAAAAAGTTACTAGATGCTTTCTTTGCATTTCTCAAAGAAGGAATACAATGTGGCCAACTAAACAGAATCCTTTTCTCTGAACTTTTCAGTAACACTAAATATCAACTAAAAATGATTTTATTTTCATAACAAAAACACCCTATTTGATTTTATAAATAATCAAGCATTCAAATGGATGCTGAAAATTACCCATTCCCTTAAAAAAAAAAAGCAAAAACAAAACAAAAACAAAAACAAAAAACCACAAGCATAGAAAGAACAGCCGACTTTTACCAGAGAAACAATGAGTTTTTCCAAGAATAAAGAGTGACATGCAGCACATCCTAAATGACACTCAGATCTCCTGATACACAGCAAGGAAAACTGAGATGATTCCTCTGTAAAAGGCTTTCTTATGTATTTACTTGCACAGATTTATAATAAGTGAAGACCAATGTGTACCACTTATAAACTACTGCTATTATTCTAACTATAGAAGGAGTGTGTGATATAATAATTTGGGAGTAGGGGAGATAAATATGTGTTGCCCAACTAAGAAAACTTTTAATGACCTCTTCTCTACAAGCTGTTTGGAGAACAATTCAGAGAGAAGGCAACAAAAGCTTTATTTTAAATTATTCTTTCTTAATTCCATATTTTGGTTTGTCTTTAATCAAGAAAAAAGGTGGAACAAAATGATCATTTTCACAGAGATATTTCAGGTAGTGGGAGAGAAAAGATGTCAATCTTGAATTTAGCATTGAAAATGAAGCAACAGTGGGAAATGCTGGTTTCAGAGAAAACAGAGACCATGAATGAGGCCATGGGGAAGGGAAAAGTACAAAACATGTGATTAATAATTATACATAAAATAAATAAATAAAATCTTTAATAATTATACATAAAATCCCAGTGACTAAATTTATTCCTCTCCAAATTGAAGAAAAATAAAGTTGTTAATAATGTTGAAAAATGCAAGAAATGGAAATGTTTTATTTTAATATGCTGTGCTTGCCCACTTAAAATTGTCTCTGGTTATTTGCAGGACCTGGTTACAGGTCACAATGACACTTGTTTTTTTATGAAGGGGAGCCTACATTCCTAAAATCCACTTGCAAGAAAATTAATAGGTGGGGGCAAGTGCAGAATGATTGAAAGATGTTCTTAACAAATCATGACATTTTTCTTTCCACCCTTAATAAGTAGAAATGAAGCTATGTCTATGGGATTCTTCTTTCAATGAGCACTGTAATTTACATGCAAAATAAATTCAGGTGGAGCTATTCGGGGAGCCTAGGTGTAACAGGATCGCCATTTGTCAGAGATTATTACTCTAGAAGACTCCCTAGGAGAGGCATAAATTTGCCCTGAAATAACACATCGCATAATAACAGCAAGGAGCTTGTCTCTGCACTCCTCATGGGCTGTGCACCTGCTCAGGGGGACTTTCCTACTGAGCCTATCAAGCCTATCTGCTCATTCATGTGGCAATCCCAGCTTTCAGTTAGGAACCATCGGAGCAAAACCAGACCATCAAATCACCCACTAACATGTTGCCTTTGAAGCACAGAGAGGATAGATCTGCTTTGTTTGGAAATAATTATTTAAAGAAGGCCAAAATGGATATGTGGGAAGATAGCAAATACCAGAGTCAATAATCCCAATTAAAAATCCCAATAGTTTGGCTGACTTATTAGTGATGAAGATCAGGGTCTTCACATCGGGAATAATAAAGGTCTCCTCGTGGGGTTAGTGTGAAGATTATAATCGCTTTAGGCAAAGTGTCTAGTAGAGTGTTTGGACATAGTGAGTCTTTCTGTGCTGGAATCAGAAATTTCAAGCACAACTACAGACTTCATCCTTCATATCAGAAGACAGAAAATGACATGAGCAGCATAACCCCATGCTCTAAGCAGTAGCACTGACCCACTCCTGATATGTATCCTTGACCACATTTAGCTTATGGATTGTAGTTATTAAAGGCTGGGAGAAATATAGAGGGACTCTAGCCATGGGACTCTAAAGAGTTAAGTGGCCTTTGATGGTATCAAACCTGGTGCTTATTCCGTACCAAGTTACAAATAACACCTTTCTATCTTATAAGTTCTTGAGCCACTTGTACAAGAGGAAACTTTAAGGCAAAGATATCTCTTTGAAGGTGACAGCAAACCTCCTTGTTATTGAGTACTGTTTCAGTTAATTGCATTATTAAGTCTTGGCACCTTCACCCACTTACAGCTCTACTGTCATTCTGTCATTTTGGAAGAGTGATTCGAAGGGCCGTACTCCTTTACCAACCCTACACTAGTAGTTGGTAAATGTGGTTTTGTTAAAACTTAAATGAAAAGCTAAACTCAGCATTTTAATCCAAATAATGAGCTACCAATTATTTTCAGGATCTTAAAGCCCCTTTTGGTTATAAATTGCTGTTTGCGGATAGCAACTAGTCAGTCATTTTCACCACAAAGCCTCTTATTATGTAAAATGGTTTTAATCATTAAAAGTGTTTGGAATTTCAAAAAGTCAGACAGCAATAAAATACCTAATAATATACTCTAAGCCAGCTACAATGAATTTCAACTGTATCTGGTTCCAAAGAGAAAACTGACTAAAATATTTTTGGTGGATGAGTATCAGTGGGTTTCTACTGCATATATTATTTCCAACAGGGATAAGCGTATGGTTAAGCAGAAAAATAACTGACTGGTTTGATTAAAAGATTTTTCTTAGAAGACTATAAATAGAGATCAGGTAGAGAAACATGGCAAGACTTTTCAGGGCATTATAATTTATAGGACATATATGATTTTATATATAAAAAGTTTATATATATATGTACTGTACACATAGCGATATATGAATGGGACCCACATAAATTACTTCTCATAAAGGAATAATTGGTACTGTAAAATAATATTTTGATGCCCCTCATTAAAGCACCTTCCTTAAACAACTGTTTTCTTTTAAAAAACATGTTTTTTTGGTATTGCTTACTTTAATAAGCCCACAGGTCAGCAGTGAACAGAATCATAACAAACATAATTTTAAAATAGGAAAACATGAACTGCTTAGAGAATATGCCCTCATCCTAGGAAGAAAAACAGTAGAAAATGTTCTAGTATTGGTTTTAGCTTATACACAAATTTATGAGTTCAAGAAGAGAGAAGAATCAAAGGCTATTTAGTATATCTCCATGTGCTACACATTCAGTAATACTTGAGTCAAGGTCATCAGTGTAGAAGCAACAGATTGTCATGGTTCATACTATTTAATTACAATCCTATAAAGGGCATATTTTGCTTATTAAATAGGCTAAAGAAGAGTCCATTATGGGACAACAAGGATCTCTTCTTCAAAAAAGAAAGGAGTTCAAATCCGAAACATAAAAATATCAAGAGAATGGCAGGATCCACCTTTTAACTAATTCTTCTTCTAGGCTGGATTCTAAACCCCTTTGTGAGGACATGTGAAGTAATCCCATCATTCAGTGGTATTTATGGAGAACCAACTAGCAGGCGCTCTCCAAGGTGCTAAGAACGCAACACTGAACAAAAGTCAGTGGCCTCATGGTACCACTCTAATGAGGAAAATAGATTATGGATAAACAAATGAGTTATGTCCTATAATAGCATGTAATGGTACACGCTATGAGAAGAATATATATAAAGCAGCGTAAGGGTAAAGAGAGTGGTGTCATTGCTACTTCAGACAGTGGATGGGGAAAGCCTAAGAAGGTGAATTTTGCCTAGACAGTTAAAGAAAGCAAGGGAATTGACAAATATCTAGGGGAAGGATATTCCAAATCTAGAATGGCAAATGCAGTGGTCTCGGTGTGGAAATATCCTTGGCACTTCCACAGACCTTCAAGAAAGCCAGTGTGGCTTAGGAAGATTAAGGGGAAGGATAGTAGAAATAAAACAGAATAGAAATGAATGAGCCAAATTGTGTAAGAACGTGGCTTTTATTTTGTGATGAGAAAGTGTTTGTGGAATTTTTTACAGGGGAGCAACACGATGGCTTATATTATAAGGGATCACTCTACCTGCTGGGGTTTTAAATCTAAAGAAAGATCAGTCAACCAAGTTTGTCACTTTGCTTTAGCTGAGTTTAACCAGAAAGGTGCATGGAGTAGACTGATTTGGATTTAAGTAGGATTGGGGTTTTACTAGGCAGAAGGATATATGGGCAAGAGAGTTGATGATAAGCATGTGTTCTTTTTATTGTGACAAAATATGCACAACACAGAATTTATCATTTTAACCTTTTTTTTTTAAGTGCACCATTCAGTGGCATTAAGTATATTCATATTGTGTAACCAATCCCACCACCAATTGCCAGAACTTTGTCATCTTCCCAAACAAACTGAAAGTCTGTACTCATTAAACAAGAACTCCTCAAGCCCCCTCCCTCCAGGTCCTGGTAACTACCTTTCTGATTTCTGTCTCTACAAACCTGACTACTTAACTCTAGGTACCTCGCCAAAGTGGAATCATACAAGATTTTTCCTTTTGCATCTGGCTTGTTTCACTTTGCATGATGTCTTCAAGGCTCATCTATGTGTGGCGTGTGTCAGAACTTCATTCCTTGTTAGGGCTGAATAATATTTATTCTTTTGTGTGCATGTACCACATTTTGCTTATCCATTCACCCCTCCATGTACAGTTGGCTTGTTTTCACCTTTGACTATTGTGAATAATGCTGCTATTAACATGGATGTACAAATATCTGTTTGAAGCCTTGCCTCCACCTGTTTTGGGTACATAGCCAGAAGTCAAATGGCTGGATCCTTTGGAAATTCTAAGTTCAACCACACTGTTTTTGCATTTTACATTCCTACCACTAGTGGACAGGACATTTCACCACACCGTCACATTTGTCATTTTTTGTTTGTTTTCTTATAAGAGCCATTCTAATAGGTGTGAACTAGCAGCTCATTGTGGGTTTGATCTGCATTTCCTAATGGTTGGTCATGTTGAGCATCTTTTCATGTGCTTACTGGACATTTACATATCTTCTTTGGAGAAGTGTCTTTCAAGTCCTTTGCCCATTTTTAAAAATCAGGTTTTTAAAAATCATTGGTCTACAGGAGTTCTTTATATATTCTTGATATTTTCCCCTGACAGACATAAAATTTGCATATATTTTTTTCCATTCCATGGATTGCTTTTTCAGTCAGTTGGCAGTGTTCTTGATGCATAAAGCTTTTAATTTCGATGAGGTTCAATTTATCTATTTTTTCTTTTGTTGCCCATGCTTTTGGTGTCAAATCCAAGAGATCACTGCCAAATTCAATGTCATGAAGCTTTTCTACTATGCTTACTTCTGAGAGTTTTACAACTTTAGCTATCACATTTTGACCTTTGATCCTTGAGATAATTTTGTATATGGTGTAAAAAAAGGGGGGGGGTACAGCTCCATTCTTTTGCACTTGGATATGTTTTCCAACACCATTTGTTGAAAATACTGCCATTTCCCCCATTGAATGGTCTTGGCATTTTGTCTATAATTATTTGACTATATATGTGAGGTTATTTCTGGGCTCTTGATTCTATTCCATTAGTCAATTTGTCTGTCTTTTGCCAGTACTACACTGTTTTTATTACCGTAGATGTGTAATAAGTTTTGATATGAAGAAGGGTCCCTTGACATTCCTTATGAATTTTAGGACAGATTTTTCTATTTCTGCAAAAAATTTTGGGATTTTAATAGGGATTACATTGAATCTGTAGATTATTTTGAGTAGTACTGACATCCTAACAATATTGATAGTAGTAATCATTTCACTATGCATATGTATATTAATCATTTGTATATCTTAAATATGCAATTTTTATTTTATATACTTATTTATATTTATTTTATATATAAATAAAAAATACAGTTATGAATACATATGAGAAAAATTACTTTTAAAGGACAGAAAATACTACACAAAATATCTTGTATCCTCGAATATTTTATCCTGACATTTACTGAAAAACTTAAAGAAAACAACAAATTTACTATGCTTAAGTAAATCCATTTCAATCTTAGGTTTAATGTATCTCAGAGAGAAATGTTAGTTTCTGTACTGAACTTTATTCAATGTTTTAATTCTACTTAATCATGAAACTCTGGGAAAATTCCCATTAAAAATAAACATTTTCTCCTTCTAATTATGGCAGTAAACATGACATTTGGAGATAAGTCTGTAGACATTTTATGAGCATTTATTAATAATCAATCACACACTAGGATTAATTTAAAAAGTCCTAACTGCTGATGCCGGACTTTGACATCACATATGCATTTGTATCCAACCCATCTATTTCTATGGAATAAATTAAACAATTATTTTTATCTAGTATCCAATGGGAAAATTATCAGTGACAATAAAAACTTTAATTAACACAACACCCAGAACAAAATTTCCTTTCACTGAATGTGCATATATTTATATGGGGAAGACAGGGCTCTGTCATACCCAAGCATTAGAGAGATCTCACCTTTCAAAATATACCATGGTAGGACCAAAGAGTCTATAGAGAAAAAGAAGATACAGTGTAGATGCTTTTTAGCTACAGCTATGAAATATTCAGCTTTTCTCAGAACAAAATCACTTTGCAAAAGTCTGCTCATTTATTCCAAAAGAAGAATAAAAATGAATAAAGCATGCGAGTCCTCTCTTCAAGTGCACCTAACTTCAAACCAGATAATGTTTTATAATTCTTACAATGGAGTCTGAGGATGCAGGTGAGGAGCTGACAAAAGATTCTTTAGTGTAACTCTAGGACAAGGGGTGCCTGGGTGGCTCAGTTGGTTAAGCATCTGCCTTCAGCTCAAGTCATGATCCCAGGGTCCTGGGATCGAGCCCCGTGTTGGGCTCCCTGCTCAGCAGAGTCTGCTTCTCCCTCTCCCTCTGCACCTCCCTTCCACTCGTGCTCTTGCGCCCACTCTCTCTCAAATAAATAAATAAAATCTTTAAAAAAAAAGTAATTCTAGCGCATTTTGTAACATAGCACATAGCATTCTAGATTGTACTAAAACAGTCCTATTCTGTCATTTAGGATGAACATTTGTTTATACCTTCCACTGATAATCTGAATGTATTTCTTTTGTTTTTAATTTTTTTAAAGATTTTTTAAATTTATTTGACAGATAGAGACATAGTGAGAGAGGGAACACAAGCAGGGAGAGTGGGAGAGGGAGAAGCAGGCTTCCTGCTGAGCAGGGAGCCAGATGCAGGGCTCAATCCCAGGACCCTGGGACCATGACCTGAGCTGAAAGCAGATGCTTAATGACTGAGCCACCCAGGTGCCCTGATGTTTTTAATTAATTATTTTTGATTTTCAATGACTGTTGATTTAAATGAAAGAGACCAGTAAGTGATGCAATTTTGAATAATTTCACAGCAATGGTAGTCAGCTCCCACCCAAAGTCCCTGGGATCTACCTAGACATTGATTTTATGACATGTTCTACACATTCTATCTGCCATGACTGCCCTGGGTTGGCCATCTGTAAGATTCTCAGTGATTTACTGCTTGTATTGCTGATATGAAAAGATGGCCTGGAAAATCAGAAAGTCAGCCCCTCTCTTGGTCTCAATATTTCTCAGAGCATTGTTTTTTAAGAACATGAATTCTGGAATGTGATGGATCTAGGTTCAAATGCCAGCTCTTCTGTGAGTTACTTAATCTTTCAGAGTTTCATCAGTGAAACGATGATAATAATAGCTAGTTCAAGAGCTTGTTGTGTGAATTAAGTGGGATGACGCATGTAAAACAACCCAACACCTCACAGTTAGTATTAGCTGTTATTACTGTTATTGTGTAGATTGAAATGAGTGACAGAGACCAATAGAGGTGAGTGTTTATCTTTAGGGAACCAAGGCAAAAGATCACAAGGACTTGGTCAACAGATGAGATGAGTAAGAAGAAATCAGCCAAGACAGGACAAGTTAATAGATCTGTAGAAAAATGAACAAGCAATTGAAAAAAAAGCAAGAGACTTCCTAACATCTGGTTAGTTTGCTGACTTCAAGTTGAAGAATAATTTGTTCACAGTAAAGTGCATAAATTCTAATTGCTGAGCTCAATTTATTTTTTATATGTGTTTATACCTCTATAACCACCATACATACCAAATTATAAGACATTTCCAGCCCCCAAGCAGGCTCTCTCATGGTCCGAGGCAACAACCACCCTTCAAAGGTATTACTATTTGAACGTCTATCTTGAACTTCATACCAACACAACGATACCACCCTTCTGTATCTGTCTGGCTTCTTTCATTCAACATAGTGTCTGTGAGAACTATCCATGTTGTTACTTGTCTTTTCCCCATTGCTGTCTTCTATTATATGAACATCCCACAATTTATTCACCTTTCTGTTGATGGACTTTCAGATTGTTTCTATTTGGGGGCTATTATAAAAAATAGTTGCTATAAGCTGTTAGAAACATTTGCCCACAAGTCTTTTAATAGACATAAACACTCATTTTTGTGTGGAATGGCTGGATTAAGGGGGATATGTATGTTCAGTTCTTATTAAGATATTGCCAAACAATTTCTTAAGTACTTGAAACAATTTACACTCCGCTCGAGCAATATCAGAACTCCAACTGTGCCATGCCCTTGCCAACACTTGATACTGGTCATTGTTTGAGTTTTAACCGATTTGATAGTAGCTTAATATATATGTGATTTTTATTTTAATTTGCATTTCCATGATGACTTATGAAGTTGACCACCATTTTGTATTCATCTTGGCCATTTGGATATCCTTTCTGAGGTGACTGTTGAAGGACTATGCCCATTTAAAAAAATGTGTTGTTATGGGGTACCTGGGTGGCTCAGTTGGATAGGCGTCTGCCTTCAGCTCAGGTTATGATCCCAGGGTCCTGGGATCAAGCCCCACCTTGGGCTCCCTGCTGAGCCCTCTCCCGCTGCTTATGCTTGAGCTCTCTCTCTCTCTCTCAAATAAATAAATAAAATCTTTAAAAATATATATATGTGTTGTTTGTTTACTTATTTACTTATCTTTCACCTTAATCATCTATCATCCATCTTAAATTTTGCATGTGATATGAATTCAAAATCAAGGGTCCTATTTTTAAAAATTTCTACACAGCTATCCTTTTGATACAGCACCATTTACTAAATATTATTAGTGCCTTTGCTGTATATCAGCGTGTTGGTCTGTTTCTAGGCTCTTTATGTTAATTCATTTGACTATTTGTCTGTTCTTGTGCCAATACACTTTATTTCTATATCTATATAGTAGTTCTTTTTTTTTTTTAAAGATTTTATTTATTTGGCAGAGAGAGAAAGACAGCTAGAGAGGAAACACAGCAGGGGGAGTGGGAGAGGGAGAAGCAGGGTCCTGGCTGAGCAGAGAGCCCGATGTGGGGCTCGATCCCAGGACCCCGGGGTCATGACCTGAGCTGAAGGCAGACACTTAACGACTGAGCCACCCAGGCGCCCCTATATAGTAGGTCTTGATACTTGGTGGTGTAAATCCTCTTTGTTTTTTCTTCTTCCAGGTTACCTTGGCTATTCTAAATCTCTTTGATTTTGATATTGATTTTAGAAATCAGCTAATTACATTTCCCAAATCATTCTGTTCCTCTGTAACTTTGAGAAAGAGGTAGTCATTGAGAGCTGTAAACCATAGTGCAAATTTCCTAGGTTATCATTTAAGTCCCTTAAAATATGCTTCAAACATATTTTCCCAGCCTTGTTTTCCAATTACTCTTCTTCATTAACCTCTCACCATCCCCCACATGTTTATTTAAATCCCCTGCCTCTGTCATTTGACAGCCGTTTCCCCAGCTGGAGTGCTCTCTCAAGTCCTTTCTACCCATCTAAGTCTTATTTCTGTTCCTGAAGTTTCTGTTTCCAGATTCAAATGTCACTTCCCCAAAGCAGCTTCCTCCTCTCCCTCCAGCGCACACAGAAGTCGGCATCATCTGACCTCCCACTGTAATTGTTTCCCCCAACGAAATATATTGTGGACTAATCACATATAACTTTATATTTTTTGTTATTATTTTATGGGATGACTTCTGGCAGGAATTTTACTTTCAAATTGTTTCACCTTTCACAACCCTTAACTTGCTGCTTCTATGTAGAAGGTGCCGAATAAATAAACAACTGCAGATTGCTTGCCTGCAGAGCTTTTAAAATAAGAATCCTAGGGGTGCCTGGGCCGCTCAGTAGGTTGCGCTACTGACTGGAGGTTTCGGCTCAGGTCGTGACCTCAGGGTCTTGAGATCAAGCCCCGTGTAGGGCTCTGCGTTCAGCGGGGAGTCTGCTTGAGATTCCCTCTCTCCCTCTGCCCCTCTCCCCCCCCCGGCTCCTGCGCTCTCTCTTTCAAATAAATGAGTAAATCTTTAAACAAATAAAATAAGAATACTAGAATCAACATTTGCAACACGGTATTAGAAACCACACCGTGAAATTAAAACATATGTGGCTGCTGGAATGACTTTACCGTCTCATTGCCTGTTAGAAACTGGAATGAAGCCTTAATCTGTGCATCTTCACCTTGCTGTAATGTGTCTCCACACATGTATGGTTGAAAAAGTCAGGAGTTTTATGAAGAAATTATGCTTCATGTAGCACCATAAAAGAAGGACTTTCATACTGTAAACTATTCTAACGTGAGACAGAATGGTCCATCCATTTAAAAATATAGATGGTATGTTAAGGGGATACTTTAGGGACTTGGTTTAAATGTACTGTATCTGCTTTTAGGGAAAAAAAAAAAGTGGATTATGAAGCCTGGATAAGTTCTTTGAAAACTAACTGAACATTTTGAAAAAAAAAAAAAATCTAAATAGCTTTTTTAGATAAAGGTGAAAATGCAACAGAATTATCCTTTTGTTTTCTTATAGTCCACAGTCCTCATGATTCAATGGGCTCAATACTAACTCTACTACTGTTCTTTAATGAATAAGAATCTCTTAAAATTTACCTTAATTAAAAATAGACCACAGAGCTCTGGGCAGTACTACACATTTGCATCAAGTAATATACAAATAAATAGTCACATGAAGATTTACTGTAATGTTATGATTCCCCAAGTAAATAGGATTCTTTCACTTGGGTCAAAGAATGATATGTGGGTTCCCTCAGCACATGCACCCTTCACTGAATGCTGCTGGGTTTGCATCCTATGGCTGAGTGACTCCACTTTGGGAACTTTGTCTTCCTTTTCTAGATACTTTTAAGTCTTCAGTTTTAAATCACCTGCATTTGTTCCATAAAAATGTTCCAAACATCATCTTAACATAAAGTAGTTTAAAAAAGGAATTATAGGGGCGCCTGGGTGGCTTAGTTGGTTAAGCAGCTGCCTTCAGCTCAGGTCGTGATCCCAGGGTCCTGGGATAGAGCCCCGCATTGGGCTCACTGCTCAGCGGGGAGTCTGCTTCTCTCTCTGCCTGCCACTCCCCCTGCTTGGGCTCGCTCTCATTGTCTCTGTGTCAAATAAATAAATAAAATCTTTATTTAAAAAAAATAAAAATAAAAATAAAAAAAGAATTATATATGCCACTGTATTTTTGTTTTTCTGGAACTTGTTAATTGCTAAAAAAGTCTGATAAATGGGCAAGGTTTTACTTAAAGTTACTTTAACTAAAGTCTGGAGGTATATATCTTAAATATTATTTTTATTTTCACAAAGTAAAATTTTTGCAGTTATTTATGTTAATGTCATTGTAGTTTTAGCCATAAAAATTACCTTTATGTGACCTAAAAGCTGACTTTAAAAATCAGTGGGAACAAACCCTGCTCTTAAAGATGAGCTGTTTAGTCACTGAAGTCAGTAAAAAAAAGATCTCACTAGGCACTTTTTTCCCAAAATGTGTGAAATTTAAAATATAAATAAATAAGGCAAGTTGAGGAAATTATGGACCAAGGTCCATAAGCAAGAGGGATAATACACAGAATTATTATAAAAATTCTCAGCTGAGTAATTAATCCACAGGGTCACAAATATAGTACTTAAAAAATCTGCAGAAATCTTGTTTTTACTGCCATTGTTGCTTTACTATGACTGTTCAAGAACAGATGATTATTCCTGCTAGCCTCTTATGAAAACAATTCTCTTCCAATTGAAAGATGCAATTTGATTGTGGAATTGAATCATACCAGGTTTTGTAGTTACTCCTCAGATCAAATGAGGCCTAATGTGGCTAAGATGCAGTGCACCTGAACTGACATACACTTTCTCTAGCCTGCATTAGTTTTATAGTTCTAGTACTAGGTTATGTATCAGAGGTGGAGGATGATCAGTTAAATTTACTTATTGAACACTTATTGTGTTAGGTGTTTCAGAGCATATACAACTTAAGAAAGAACAAGTTGGTAAAAAAAAAAGAATAAATAACTGAAATATAAACCCAGAAAAATGAGGTAAGTGGCACAATAGAGAAAAAATCAGATGCAAGGAGGGTTGAGGGAAGAGAGAAAGCATCTAGAGTGAAGGAGAGTAGGTTGTTCAAAGTGTCTTGAGGAAGGTGACATAGAAAAAGATATTTTTCAAAAGGGTGGAGTAAAGGCAGGGTAAAATGAAGGGGAAACATGCTGTTCCTGCAGATCTATGTTTATGAGGATTTGATTCTGATTTGTATATGAATATGGTCTATTGTTAAATATTGTTAAATATTATTCATTATTAATGAGAAAACTAATTCATAAACTCATAAACTAGGCTGTGAGATAGCTGGCAAACTAAATTGGCAAACTGATGCTTTGATGTTATTTTCCTAGCTTAACCACTGATTTTGATGTTTGATGTTGATGCTATTTATTGCATAGGAAAATAAGTTTGCTGTGACTTCCAGTCACTTGCTAATTTCTTTTGTACACAAAATCTTTGACTTTTATAAAAATCAACAACTGGGGATCATTTTTTTTTTCCTTTTTAAACAGTGTCTAGGCCAGAGCTAAAGAATTTATAGAGGTGAAATACCTGGAAAAACTTTAATGCCAGCAGTAAATAACTGAGGGATTCTTGATGTTAGTAAGTGGGCAGGGGGGTTTCTTTCACTTTTCTCTTGGTATTAGGAGAATTTCTCATTTATCAGTAAAAACTGAGTTGTTTTTTTTAAATTTTATCTGCAATATATGTTTCTTTTTTCTTTTTTTATTATTATGTTATGTTAATCGCCATACATTACGTCATTAGTTTTTGATGTAGTGTTCCATGTTCCACGATTCATTGTTTGCGTATAACACCCAGTGCTCCATGCAGAATGTGCCCTCTTTAGGGATCTGAAGGGGTACATGTACCCCAATGTTTATAGCAGCAATGTCCACAATAGCCAAACTGTGGAAAGAGCCAAGATATCCATCGACAGATGAATGGATAAAGAAGATGTGGTATACACACACACACACACACACACAATGGAATATTATGCAGCCATCAAAAGGAATGAAATCTTGTCATTTGCAATGACGTGGATGGAACTGGAGGGTATTATGCTGAGCGAAATAAGTCAATCAGAGAAAGACAAGTAAAAACTGAGTTTAAGCCCATGAGAAGTTTGGATGTTTAGATCGTTGGCATAAATGAATCTGTTGAAGATTATTTTTTTTTAAAGATTTTATTTATTTATTTATTTGAGAGAGAGAGAATGAGAGAGAGACAGCATGAGAGGGGGAGAGTCAGAGGGAGAAGCAGACTCCCCGCTGAGCATGGAGCCCAATGCGGGACTTGATCCTGGGACTCCAGGATCATGACCTGAGCTGAAGGCAGCTGCTTAACCAACTGAGCCACCCAGACACCTGGTTATTTCTTTTTTTAATTATAATATCTACTTCATCATTATATGAATAGAATAAACTTAAGGTTTCTGTGAAGTCTCAATGGTGCAAGTTTTTTCTTTGCTCCCCATACTATACATTCTCTTTCCATACAATATTTTGCCACCTTTATGTGTGTGTGGGGGGGTGATAACCTTTCTTAAAATCAATAGGATCAATGAAAGAATTGCTAAAGCATCTACTGTTGGTAGATACTGTGATGGATACTACGGATACAAAAGCCCACAAAAAGTCCACGCCATCGTATGGTTCATGTTGGTCATGATTTTGTTTCAAAAATATGTCAGACTGGTCTATACAACAATAATAACAAGAAGGAAAATGTACTTGTTAGAGCATTCTCCTACATTCTTCATGAATCCAGAACCACTCAACAAGAAAATTAACTGCAAATGGTAATTAAATTATCGATGAAACACTGTGCTAGAAAATAAAATGGTTTTCCTCCCCTCAGGGAGTTGATTACTACCTTGCTATGCCTAGATCGAGACCCACAGCCCTTCATCATATGGTGTGGATGGTGCCCCTTACATGTTAGGCAGTGCTGACAAAGCACATGAGTTAGTACAAATAAAAGTAAGTAGGTTCAAGTATTATTTGAAATGACCAATGTGGTATAGAGGAAAAGTTCTATTTTGGACAGTAAATGTAAGTGGACAGTTGCACAGATAATTGTAGGTTTTAGGGATATCTATTTGATTTATAGAAATAAAGTCCTAACAGGCTTATTAGTCTGGGAAATAGAATCACGCATAATGATGGTGGTGACACTGAGAACCCACAGCCAATTTGTGGTCCATTGCCTCAAAAAGGAGATCTGATAAAATTTAAAAGAGATATGTTTTCGACATATTTTTTTTTGCTATTAGTATAGTTCTCAAGAGAAAGATGACAGCTTACCACGTATAAAACATTTCTCTTCATGATGGCTTACTTGTATGAAATCTTAACATACTGGATTCCACAACTCTTCCACTTCCTTACTAAAAATAACTTTATTTCTGTACAAATATAACATGCCTATAGTTTTGGAAAAAAAATGTATCCCATTAATATCACTAATTACAAACTTATTACCATCTTGCCTCCCAAGTAATGAAGGAAACTGTACACGGGTCGCTTCTTAAATTTCATACTGAGGGACAATAAATTTTCTTTCAATCAATCATGATTTTCCCCAATGCACCATGAATTTTGTGGCTCCTTTCAGTTCTCTGAGGTGTTTTGCTATCACTGGCATGCTAAAATTGGCCAGAAGGAATTGTATAGACTTTGACTAGGGAGACTTTGACATGTTTCATATGTACTAATCAAAATACATTGACAAAGTCATTATGAACGAACTCACTGAGATTATTCAAGGGCAGAGAGAAGAAATACGGTCAAAGGGGTAAAGCATCTCCTGGAGCCATCCTTTGGAGGATGGCTCTAACTTGCCTGGCTCACACCTCCCATACCCCTAAAGAACAGAATCAGGGCATGCAACCTTCTGGACAAGACATTTCTCATCACTGCAAATCCTCTGACCGCACTGAGTTAGTAAGAGGTGTAAGAAAGAAAACGAAAAATTAATAGGCCCCCACGATTCTGCAACATGCATATATATGAAAATTGGAGCACATGACAATGTCCTCTCCGCGTTCTCCAGCTTGTTCTCTTCCTGCCCCTAAGTCTTACCCTTGGTTCCCTCTTTGTTTTCTAGAAGATCCTGTGCACTTCTTGAATGCAGGAGGTGCCCGAGTCACCCCTGTAATTGCTGTGCCCATGGCTGGGGACATGAGAGCAGGTATTGAAAAAGTACCGGTTCCCCTGCTCACTGGGATTTCTTTTTTTCCATTGATGTGGTTTTTCTCCCCATGACCTGTGGGTTCTGCAAAGAGCCTGCCTTCCACACTGGCACCCATCTTTCATTATTAAAGTATTTCACGTACTAATGGATTTATGCCTTCAAGCTGGCATCCTCTCTCCCAGGATCTGTGGTGATCAGGAACCTGCCAAACCTTCTATGCAGCCACCCACAGCTCCAGGGTATCTTTGCTCATCTCTTCTCTGCGCCAAGGCCTGTGATTTTGCTAGTGGGTAGGATTATTGTGACATTTGGGGCTTTCTGTGTGGATTTGTAACACCTCCTATTACTATGAGAGATATCTATTTGAAAGGGTTTCTATCTCAAAGTGTTCGGGGAAACAACAAAGCCCGTTGGTCTTTCAGAGCAATGATTTCAACGATTCACACTGTTTCACCTAAAATCATACCCTAGAAATCCATAAGCAGCCCAAACAAAATACCCCTCTAGTTCTTTCCAGACCTCAGCTATTTCAGGAGTCTAGAGAAAACTGGGTGAGAGAGTAGAGTGGCCTGCCCCAGAGCAAGCACAGAGGGAAAATCCTATCTGAAGTGTGCAAAGGGAGGCAAGATATTGGTTCCTTCCCAGACCGTGAGTTGAGCTCATCATCTGGCCAGGCAGTCAACATACTGCACAATACTTGTTGTTTTTAACTGACCAAAATATGAAATCTGGGAAAATCCCCCTATGTGCCTTGTTGTGAGGAGGAAACCACCTCCAACTGTAATAGATGAAAATGCTGGCTGCTCGCCCACCCCGCCTCCTTGCAGTGGGGATACAAGTGTATGCTCTTTGTCCAACTGGTTAGACAGATTTTACCAGATCTTGCCAGATTTTGAATCTGCAGCTGGCAACAGAAATAACTAGGGGTGGTATCTTAGTAATCTATTGCTGCGTAACAAATTACACCACAATTTGGTGGCTTCAGACCACGTTTGCTATCTGAGTTTCTGTGGGTCTAGACTCCAGGCACAGCTTAGCTGAGTCTTCTCTCCAGAATCTCCCTTGGGGCTGCCACTGGGGCCTTGTGGTGCCAGGGCCATCTCAAAGTTCAACTGAGGAGTTTCTGCCTCCAAGCTAACTCTTCCAGCTGTTGGCAGGATTTGGTTCCATGTAGGCTGTTGGACTCAACCTTAGTTCCTCACTGCCTGTTTGCTGGAAGCTGCTCTCAATTCCTTGTAACACGGGCCTCTTCTGGGGGCAACTCCCAACATGGCAACTGCTTTCATCAGAACAAGCAAACAAGAACCGCAGACAGAGAAAGAGAATGCAAGCAAGGCAGAAGTCACCTCTTTAAAGACTTTACCACAGAAATAACATCCCATCACTTTGCCATATTCTGTTCACTAGAAGCAAGTCACTCAGTTCTGCTCACATGAGGGAGAGAGTATTACATAAGGATGTGAATTCCAAGAGGAAGGGATCCTTGGCAACCTTTCAGAAACTGCCTACCATGGAAAGTATGGAATTCATTCCAGTGGGAGTGCCAGCAAAAGCAGCAGCTACACTCGGCTCTAAAAGTCCCAAAATACCGAAGCTCTAGCTGCAGTGCTAATGGCAATTTTGTCCTGAGAAACATTTCTGAGATGTGATTTTGGGTGCTATTCCTGGCAGAGTAGCTTTCAAGCCCACTTCTTTGGCCTTCTCAAGAATTCTCTGAGCTACTACATGTCCTTGAATAAGTTCCTTTCATCCACTTAAAGTAGCCCATTTATTTTTGCTGCTTGTAAATAAAAGACTTTACAGAGAGAATGAAGCAAGGAAACCCCAGAGTGTGAATGGAGACCTCGTCTTGTCTACCTCTGAATACCAGGTCCGTCCCTGGTGGACAGTAGGCACTCAATGCATAGATACTGAGTTCCTGAATAAGTGAAAAGGCATCAAGTCCAGAGGCCAAGGTGGGTCTGAAATTAGCATCAAAGGAGCAAGCGAAGGATGAATGTGGTTTAGCAATTGGTCAGGGAAAGTAATTCAGTGTGAATGCCATGAAAAAGAGACTGGTAGATAGATAGAGACAGGTAGATGAAGTCATACGTGATGCTTGGGAGCCAGCGTTAAGCATTTAAATAAGGCTGGGAATTTCCCACAAAATTGCATGGTGCCAGCCAACGCAAAACTCTATGGAATGAAAAAGACTTGGGCTGGCCATCAAAAGAAGTACATTGGATGGGAAGAGAAATGGCAGCAGATTGCAGCAAAAGTCGCCCACTGAGAAGGGATAATGGACATGGTAGGCACCTCCCCCCAAGGCGTGGACCCAGAAAACTATTGAGCATTTTAAAAGCTTCATATTTTTTTAAAAAGATTTTATTTATTTATTTGAGAGAGAGAGACAGAGAAAGAGAGAGCACAAGCAGGGGGAGAGGCCGAGGGAGAGGGAGAAGCAAACTCTCCACTGAGTGAGGAGCCCGACGTGGGGCTCGATCCCAGGACCCCAAGACCATGACCTGAGCTGAAGGCAGACGATTAACCAACTGAGCCACCCAGGCATCCCCTCCATATCTTATTCTTAATAATGATATAATAGTATTTGTCTTCGTTTGGGTTCTCCCAAGCAGATCTTGAGCAAGTAATTCAATTGAAAGTCATCAATTTGAAGGTAATCCCTGGACACGCCATAAAAGGAATGCAGAAGTGAGACTGGGAAAGGGAGCCAGGCAGTGAAGGTTGCCATGCCAAGTTAGTTACTCTGTGGGAAACTGGAGCTTAATCCCACAAGGGAATTCTGGGAGCCAGTGTAGAAAACACATGTGTGTTATTTCACTGGAGGGGTGATTGAACTGGGATATTTATATACTAACCCCTGATGGTCATTGTTTGTCCCTGAGGACATAAAGCAGGGTCAGGTGGCCAGAGAGAGCTACAAATAGAATGCAATGTCTTGTTCATGACCTAAGTGTAAATAGCATGCCAAGCAATTATTATCTTAGTATGAGAGTTAAATACTATTACATTAATTTTGGATGTGAGGAAAACTGTGCCTTGACAAATGGCCTGTTGGAGTTCAATTTTCTCTAATTCTAAAGCCTGTACAGAAATAAAATGGTACATGTTGACATAATGAAGATAGAAAAGAGAAAGGAATAAGGAACTACCATCAGCATGTCATAAAAGCAAAACAATGCCATAAATGCAGAAAGAACAAAAAGCGCTTTAGTGTACTAAGTACATATTATATCCCTCTTTAAGAATGTTTGACACTTACAGCCAAAGATTGAATGTGGGAAAATTCAACCCTCAATTCCCAAGCTCTTAATTATTCACTTTTTTCCCTCCTCACTTGCAATCTTTCTGTTTTCAGAACGAGAAACAAAACAAAACATACAAACCTGAGTTGTGAGAGATTCCTTACTGGAGGAAGATTACTTATTGGAGATTACTTATATTAGGAGATTATGGGGTTGAATAACATCTCTTCAAAACCCATGTTCACTCAGAATGTGACCAGATTCAAAAACAGGATGTTTGCAGATTTAAGTAGTTAAGATAAGATCATACAAGATTAATATGGACCCTAAATCGAATGACTGGTGAATTTATATGATATCCGTGTGAAAACAGGGAAGAAGAGCAGGGGAACACGGAGTGGAGATTGAACTGATACAGCTACAAACCAAGTCATACCACAGATTGCCAAGAACCACCAGGAACTAAAAGGAAGCATGGATTCTTCCCTAGAGCCTTCAGAGGGAGCCTGGGCCTGATAATACTTTACTTTCAGACTTGTAGCCTCCAGAAGTCTCTGTAAGAGAATAAATTTCCATTGTTTTAAGCCACCTACTTTCAGGAATTTGTTACAGCAGTCCTAGGAAATCGACAGAAGGGTGTTATCGGATTAATTGTGCGCCCCCCCCCCCCAATTCATAGGTTGAGGCTCTAAGCACCGGTGCCTCAGAATGTGACTGCATTTGGAGATAAGGCCTTTACAGAGGCAGTTAAAGTATAATGAGGTCATGTGGATGGGCACTAATCCAACATAACTGGTGTCCTTATAGAAGAAGAGATTAAGACACAGACAACACAGAGATGGAGAGAGAACCGTGTGAGAATACAGGGAGAGGGCAGCCATCCACAAGTGATGGAGAGAGGCCTCAAAAGATACCAAACCTGCCAACACTGGGATCTTGAACTTCAAGCCTCCAGACTTGTGAGAAAACAAACTGCTGTTGTTTAAGCCACCCAGTCTGTGGTATTTTGTCATGGCATCACTGCCAACTAATAGAAGGGGTGTAGGGTAGGGGAAAGATCAAAGATGAAAAACAAACTTCCATTTTTATCCTGACTATCCCCTGATTCTTCCACTTTAGGGGCAGAACACAACTGAATGTGTGGCTGAGGGACTGATCCTCTGAAGGAGGAGGAGGAGACTGAAACATGAAGAGGATCTGACAGGTGGTGGGTAATAATTGTGCATGGCAGCTCTGTGCTGCATGGTGGCAGAAATGTGGCAACTGTGAGTCTGAAGAGCCTTTTGTACTTCCTTGGAGTGCTTATGTAGCCATCTTTGGCCAATGCTTTTTGTTTTTCTTCTTTGTCTAGGAGTGCTATTTACATAGGCTACACTCTGATTTTAAAGAGAAAGAGGAACAGGGATGTAATCAATGGGTAGAAATAAGGAGCTGGCAGCTTCCAGCAGACATCGACTTGGGAATCTATGTGCTTAAGATTCCTTGTAGTTCTTCCAACACAGAGCCCTAGAATTTCACAGAAGACAGATTTCCAAGAAAAGTACTCAGTCTGGTAATAAACAACGCACATTCAGTTGACACTTCCCTTGCAATATTAACTTTCATGTATCTGAACCTCACTTATGCAACACAGTATTTAAGAAAGACAAATCCTAGGATGCATGGGGACATGCGGCAGTTACACTTGAGGTGAACATAGCATGATGAATAAACTTGTCAAATAATTATTTTGTACACCTGAAACTAATGTAACTAGTAACTAATGAAACTAATGTAACTAACGTAATGTGTCTTAAGTATACTAAAAAAAAATAGCCAACAGGTTATCTGTTGAAAGAAGAACAGCACATGAAAAGGTGCTGGGTATTACTAATGATCACAGAAATGGAAATAAAAACCATAATGAGCTACCACCTCACTCCTGTTAGAATGGCTTATATGAAAAAGACAAGAAATAACAAGTGTTGGTGAGGACATGGAGAAAAAGGAACCCTGGGGCATGGTTGACAAGAAAGTAAACTGGTGCTGCCACTATGGAAACAGTATGGAGGCTCCTCCAAAATTTAAAAATAGAACTAGCCTACGATTCAGGAATTGCACTACTGGGTATATTTACTCAAAAAAGACAAAAACACTAATTCAAGGGGATACATGCACCCCTATATTTATTGCAGCATTATCTACAATAGCCAAACTATGGAAGCAGCCTAAGTGTTCATCAGTAGATGAATGGATAAAGAAGAAGTGGTATATATATACATACATATATATATTTATATACACACATATATATATATACACACACACAATGGAATATTATTCAGCCATAAAGAAAAATGAAATCTTGCCATTTGCAACAACAGGGATGAAGCTAGAGGGTATAATGCTGAGCAAAATAAGTTGGTCAGAGAAAGATAAATACCATATGATCCCACTCATATGTAGAATTTAAGAAACAAAACAAATAAGCAAAGGGGAAAAAAACAGAGAAAGAGAGAGAGAGATAAATTAAGAAACAGACTCTTAATTAAAGAAAACAAACTGATGATTACCAGAGGGAAAGTGAATGGGGGACTAGGAGAAATAGGGGATGGGGATTAAAGAGTACATTTATTATGGAAAAAAAAGTAAAATGATAAAAAAAAAAAGAAAGACACATCCTCTGGAATTTCTATAATGTTATTTCCAAACCAGACAGCTACTGAGAGATCGAAATTGGGGGACAGAAATTATTCTGCAAAACAGAAACTCTACAGAGGTCTTTTTTTTTTTTGAAAGAAAATACAATCCATTACATAATGGGAAGATATTTCTATTAAAGAATAGTCAAATTCTCTATATAGTATATATTTTGCAAATTAAATGTGTCAATGTTTGTGTTGAAAGAAGAAAGGTTACTACATGACTTTTTAGTTTGGCTAAAAATGCATCCCTATTTTGGGTGCTATACAACATCTTCATACTTTAATATATAATTGAGTTTTATTTGTTACACAGAAGGTACAAACTGTAGATGAAAACAACATTTCTCAAATTCTTCTGCATGAGAAACTAACGTTTGAGTGCTTTCCGGCAACATAGAGTGTATTAAAGACAAGAAAATTTCAGTTTAGAAAAAAGCACCCAAACATTTTTGATTCTTTAAGAAGAAAGGCAATTCTAAAGGGAAAAGAGTTAAATATATATATTTTTTCAGTTTAGGTAAACTCTTTGGCTCTAATTATCTGGGCTTTAAAATTTCTTTCAAGGAGCAACTCTTCCATTATTGCATTTCTCCCAGGTAATGGCCATGCCATATAAGAATAAAATCAAAGTAAAGGTAATTTATTGTCCACTAAAAATTTCATTTTTTGTCAGCATCCAAAATATGAGATTGTATATATAAGCCCAAATAGAAATTATAGAGATTAATTTTATTAAGATGCAGCAACAAGCAGAATTTTTCCCCAATACAATAAATCTTTCAGATGGATTAGAGACCTTGAATTTAAACCTGTGATGTTATCTCACCCTCTTAAAAATGGTTATAAAAGCTTCAGTTAATAGAGTTGTTCATAGACATTCCTATTTCTTCCTTCCAAAACCATAGCATAATACATTTTTCTTCAGATTCTTAGGCGTATGAAATAAGCAAACTAAAAAAAAAAAACACCTCATGTCTAGAAATTATTTATAAGTATACATATGCTTTTATAAGTATGTTAATGCAATTATATATAAGGAAGGTTTCTGAGTAAAGTTTTATAAAGCAGAATGTCAATTTTAAACAATTAAAATGGTGATAAAAATTGATAAAAAACACAGCTTGCCGGGGCTTTCTACAATCACTGGCCACTCAGACATTCTTCAGAGCTCACAACAGAAATTCTGTCACTTCAGGAGATGGCATGGGCCAGCTGCCTCCTGTCTGCATGGACCCTTGTTCTTTCCTCAGGGACCTGATCTTGCAAGTGTCTTTTCACTCATTACACCCAGAATGTTGAAGCCATTACGAGATGCTCAGGGGAACACCAACCCCCTGTAAAGGAGGTACTCCGTACTAAAGCCAGGTCTGTTGAGTTTTTGATGCACGCTTATCACAGTGACTTGAGTTTATTATTTTTTAATTGAGTATACTTAACATACAGTTTTATATTAGTTTCGGGTGTACAATATAGTGATTCGACAGCTCTATACGTTACTCTGTGCTCTTCAAGGTAAGTGTACTCTTAATCCCCTTCACCTATTTCACCCCACCCACCCCCATCTGGTAAGCATCAGTTTGTTCTCTGTACTTATGAGTCTGCTTTTTGGTTTGTCTCATATTTCCTTGTTCATTTGTTTTGTTTCTTAAATTCCACATGTGAGTGAAATCATATATTTGTCTTTCTCTGATTGAGTTATTTCACTAAAGCAATGTCAAACTCATAGAAATGGAGCAGTTGGTAGTTGCCAGGGGCTAAGGGGTGGGAGACATGAGATGTTGGTCAAAGGGTACAAACTTTCAGTTACAATAAGATGAGTAAGTTCTGACGATCTAATGTACAGAATGGCAACTGTACTCAATCATACTGCATCGTACACTTGAGATTTACTAAGAGAGTAAATCTTAAGTGTTCTCACAACAACAAAAGGGTAACTATATCAGATGATGGATATGTTCATTAGCTTGATTGTGATAATCATTTCACAATGTATACCTATGTTAAATCATCACATATACCTTACACATATATAATTTTTATATGTCAATTATACCTCAATAAAGCTGGAGAAAAAAAGAAAATGCTAGAAAATACCATGGCTTTATTTCCTTTACTCTACATACATCTATAAGCATGCTTGTCAGTAAACTGGCAAGAGGAAGCGATGGGGATGACTGGCTTAGCACAGATTGGGACACGAGAATAGATGAGGCAGAAGGTACTTGCAGAACAAATAGGACTTGCATGGCTTGACAAGCTTTTCTACTGGGTTAAATGTGAGAGTGCAGGAGAGTGCTCAAGATTTTATCTTCTAGTGGGGGGAAGATAAGACTTCTTATCAAAGACTGTTCTGTGATCATATATGATTTTGTTAATTTTGTGTGTATGGTCAGTTAGATACAATTTTCACTATCTTTATTTATGTGCTTGTGTTTCAGTAAAAACTGACTTGGGCTGCCCAGGTAGCTCAGTAGGTTGAGCATCCATCCGGCTCCTGATTTCTGCTCAGGTCATGATCTCAGGGTCCTGGGATCAAGCCCTGTGTTGGGCTTGGCACTCAGTGTGGAGTCTGTTTGTCCTCTCCCTCTGCTCCTTCCCTTGCTCTTTCATTTTCTCTCATAAATAAGCAAAATCTTAAGGAAAAAAAAAAAACCTGACTAAAAAATACTATTCACAGATGTTACATGGTTGGGTTATTTTGAACTCTACTTATCAAATTATGGAGGGTTGTTTCTGTATTTCTACGGAAATTCTGTTAGAGTTGCCAGAAGATTTTTATGTGGAACCCTTCTGACATCGTCAGACATTTTAGTCTAAATTGATGATTCACAGAAGTACATAGAGTTTTTGTACATACGGGATAAGATTACTTTGAAGCTTCCAGAAGCCACTTGCAGAGAAAAGACCCAAAACCTTATCTTCACAGGATTGCCAATTCCTGTAATTCCCCTCTCAACTCTGAAACATCCAGGCCATGGAGGCACAAGGAGAGGTAACAAACATAATCTCTTTCCCTCCTAATGACAATAAAAGTGAAACTCTTAAAAGATGAGATTTATGACAAATGGTAGCTGATATTATCCATAATTTCATTAGTGAACTCCTGATTGCATAAAAGAGTACTTTATAGAAGCTTCTCTTCAGAAACCTGATTATTATATTTGTTTTTTTTTTTAATATGCACACACAGTGGGAGAACATGCATGGAATTTATTAGGACTGGCTAATTTTCTATCAATTCTAGGAATCCAAGATTAACCATGTACAGTTCATAGCTGGCACTGCAAAAAGAGAAAGTGTCACCTAGAAAAAGTGAGAAGTGCTTTGTTCCTTAAAAATTAAAGTAACATGAGATGTAAGATATCACAGTACTTTGAGAAAAAAATGAGCAGAATTCCCAGAATCAATCAGCCAAAGATAATTGTGTTATTAAGAAACCATTTGACTGTGTATAGATGAAAAGCCATATTTTGCTCAATCTACAAAAGCTTTACAGTATATCTGAAACATCTAAATTACCTTTATTAATAAATATAAAATGTGTAATTTGGGGTAGTATGCTGGATTAATTGCCTAACAAAGTAAGTGAGTCCCATGAGCATGGTATGCAAATCATTTTGTAAAAGGTCATTTTTATTAGCAACAGTGGTCACATCAAATATGCAATTTCTGGAATAATGTGGCACATAATATGCTGATACATTCAAATACTATGGATATTAAACCCCACCATGCCTTATTTTAGGAAGCTAAGTGTAAATTAAATGAATCTGAATTATTTGTGATTTACTCAGTGTTCACTTACTCTACAAATGTTCATTGATAATCTATTGAGTGCTTGGCACTGGAAAGGGTACAGTCAGCTCCTTTGCTTATTCTGGCTTTTGCAGCCATCAAATACTTGATCTCCAGACATCTAGCACGTGGACATATAGGAAGTACTCAATAAGTAATTGCTACTCTCCCTTATGAACTACTGTGGAACATGTACCCGGTACAAGATACTGCTCTAGGTCTTGAGAATACAATGGTGAATAAGACATGCAAGGTTCCTACCCCAATGGAAACCATCCTCCAGTGTGAAAGATCCACACTAAGAAACAAATAGGATCACTTCAGAGAGCAGTAACTGTAGTAGGTAGTGGGACAGAATAAGACAAGTGGGGACAATATTTGGTAGAAGGATCAAGGAAGACATCTTGGAGGTGAAAACTGCCCAACCAGGAGTTAGTCACACAAAAATTTAGAGGAAGGCCCCTTCAAGCAGGAGTTGCTGATACAAAAGCCCATGCTTGAGACCATTTTTAATTAAAATAGTTTCCCTAAGTATGGAGTCTTAAAACCCCAGGTGTTTCTTACTGTTCTGAAGAGAAGAGGTTCCAAGCTGGTGGCCAGTGGGCAAATGTGGGCTGCAGAGCTGCTCTGCTTGGCCAGCACAATGTTCAGTGGTTGTTTTCTTATTTTAGGCCAACAACCAAAAGTTGTGAGGTTTCTGATTAAAACCTGGATTTCTGACTTTTCTTTAGAAACCAGGTCTGGAATCTTGCGACCTGAATTTCAGGACAGCGGGTGTGGGATATACAGCTAGTTGTGCTCTTCAGATAAGGTGTGAGGTTTCGCCCTGCCTTAGCCAAAGCTTTGCCACTTCCTTCTTTTGCCCCAATCCTGAAGCCAAACTCCAGCTGCCGTTTCTCATCATGCATCTGCTATTGGTTTTCTCTGTAACTATGTTTTCTATCAAAACTAGGAAAAGAAAAGAGAGGTTTAGAGGGTTATGTGTTTCAGGAAAAATGGTAAAAAAATATATAAATCAGTCTTTATGTCAGCTGGATACAACCCAGCTTTTCCTCTCATTTACATTTTCTTCCTGGTCCTATTAGGCATATGAGTTTGAGACACTTGAATGTGGGTTTTACAAGAGCATGGTCCAAAATTATTTTTTGGAAAAATTAAATTAAATTAAAATAACTGCAGTTTTGGGCGTTTGTGGTGGGACAAGTTGGGTATCTGGACTTATTTTAACTTGAATCTTAGTTTCAACACCTACTGAACTGATAATGGGCCAGTTAAATGTTCCTCTCATCCTCAGTGTTCTCATCTGTAAATCTATTGATTTGGATACACAATAATCAACTTTGTCACATTTTTCTAAGAATTAAAAGTTACCTATAGAAGCACGTAATACATAGTATATGATAAATGTAAAACCCTCATTATTATGTGTATAATTTGGGGTTTGGTGTAGAAGATTCACAATGACTTACCTTACCTTAGTTGTATTCCGAAGTTCTCCTAAGGGGGTTAGAAAGAGAAGAGACTGGGGAGGTGGGAGGAAAGGAGGAGAGAGCGGTAACATTATTCATTGTGCAGTGTATGCCAGCTATGTACCAGATTCTTGACTTACAGTACTAGGATATTGTAGGTTACCTCTGTTTTACAGAGAACAAAGAGGAGGTGAAAAGAAGCAATGTAACCTGCCACAGTCACACATAAGAGAGATGCTTGCATGCAAACCTTTCACCACCTTTCTCTTTTTTACCATCTCCCTGCCCCCCACTAGAAGAGATGGAGAGCTACGGTATAACTTCCTTGAGCCACAGAAATGAAAGCATGTCTAGTATCAGTGGACTTATCAAACTCAGACATGCATAGGAATCAACTACAGAGCTGATTAAAAATGCCCTGCCAATCGGGGGCTCTGATTCAGTGGGTGATCCAACCATTTCACCTTGAGAGTCACCAGTGAATGTCTTTCTGGTCTCAAGGGCTAGTTTTTAAGTGAAAAAATACAGAACATGGTGAAAAATTCCAAATGGTACCCAAAGAACAGACACTGCATGAGAATGGATAAAACATAAGCCCTTAATGTCACAGAGAAATCTTTAAAAATGGTCTCAGATCATTTTTTTTTTATAAATTAGGTAAAGTCGAGAGGACAGGTAAGATTTGATAGAGTTAAATTTAATTAAAATAATTAAATTCCAATGAAAAATCTGATCATGCCTTGCTTTATGCATGGTCAGAAATATTTTATGTTGTTTGCTTATTCAAGTACAGAATATATGCATGTTTAATTGAACACTAAAGTATTAATATTAATACCCATCTTAATTATACCTTCCATACGAGCCATTCACATTTAAACTAATTTCCACTGTACTTCCCTCTGAAATGGGAGTTTTTTACACATCTACTACCAGTTTCGTTATATCTTTCCCAATAAAAACCCTGTTAAGATTCATTATAGAAAACAGCAGACACTACTGAAAATTACTGTCACTGAGTGCGTGGCTGGAAACTGTTCACACAAAGAGAAGTAGACCAGGTCTCTGTCTTCTTCCTTCTCTTCCCGGTAGAATGAATTGTAAGACCTAAAATTTCAAGTGCTGCTTTAACATCGCTGAGCCTCACAGGGTCCACAGGCCTAACCACAGTATGCCTTCACGCTCAGCATGAAAAACTCCACCAGCTAGTCCCCTATCAGCCGGACCAGCTGCACCTGCCCCTTCTCAATTTAAAGGATTATACTTCCTTGCCAGGCCATAAAATTACTCAAACAAGCTAATCACATTCTCCTATGGGAAGCAGAAGTCAAGCCACCCTAGTAACTATAAAGCCTGCTTCCCACAGCCCATTGGTTCCCTCTGCTTTGTTAATTTGATTTCCTTCATTATTATTGATATTTATTACTTACATATATTTATGTTGTTACTAAATGTAGTTCATTTATGAATTAACTGGCCATGTCACTCAATCCTTTTTCAGCTTCAAGGGTCTTAGTGTTTTAGTATCAATTTGAATGGACTCTTTTTATAGTGAAAAATACTATATTTGTTGCAAACAGTTTCTTCAATCCATTTTTCATCTTTTGTATTTAATTATGTGTTTTTGCCTTTTTGAAGTAAAAATCGTATCTAAATTTTAAATGATTATGCAGATCAAATGTCCACTTTTTTTTGTATGCCTGTGGTTGCTTTTAAGCTAAGAAAGACTTCCATCTGTAGATCTGACGAATACTTAATGATGCATTATTCAATTTTTCTCTGGTTTGATTTTTTTTAACTCTTAATGCATCTGAAACCTATTTATTAGTGTGGTGTGAGGTGCGATTTCTAATTTCTGGCTTGGTATTTATCAGATAAAGGATCTTAATTTGTAATTCCAAATTCTTTTCTCCTTTTAATCCCTAGGGTCTTCACTTTCCCCATGGCCAAGTAGAGAGAAAAGATTACACAGGCAAGTGTGAAATATTGTATTGTTGTTTCCCTAATTAACATGGAGTGAGAATCTATTCCAGGGAATGAGTTCTCTGAATATCTTCACATTCTGGTTAATAACTTGACTCTTGCTTGTTTGTAAAAAAAATTAAGGCAGAAAAGAGATAGATGAACTGAAACATACATAAAATACTCACAATTAGGCAAAACGAGAAAAAAAGGAACACAGTAACTCTCAACATGTACTAGAATTTGTCATCTAAGGAAGGTAAATATAAATGTATGACACTAGATTATTACATAAACCAGGAACCACAAATGTTTTTTAGGAAAATTGTGTAGAGAATGTTGGGAGAAAGCAGCCTACGTCTGGTCTGGCTAGATCTGGGGCATCTGACTGAGATGGGCAGGAACTGATGTTAGTTAGCAAAGGGTATTAACGAGTCAAGCAGAGGTTAAAAACAACAGGTTTCTGTTGCTACTCTGAAGGGCCAACAAGACTTGTTTTAGGCAGAATAATCTATCAAAGCTAATGAGGAAGAGTCACAGAGA
Source organism: Mirounga leonina (assembly GCF_011800145.1). NCBI lineage: Eukaryota > Metazoa > Chordata > Mammalia > Carnivora > Phocidae > Mirounga > Mirounga leonina. The sequence goes on along the minus strand of NW_023270854.1, from coordinate 14,977,327 downwards.
AGTGCAAATCTAAATAGGTGTTCCAAATGACTTAAGGGTTTATGGGGAAATACAGAAGATCAGCGCCTTAACTGTAAGCCCTGTTCATCCCCTATGAGCTTTCTCTTGTGGCTTCTACTTTGGCAGAAATGAAAATTAGAGGTGAGAACAGAAAAGGACATGGTAGAACAGGGCAGCCAAGACAGATATACCATTCCCAAATCACTGACTAGAAGGGTCAGAAAGAGGGAAGGGCATGATTAGTATGGTTAGGGAGACTTGTAGAGCTTTCAAGAAATATTTTCATCTTGGGGCGCCTGGGTGGCTCAGTCGGTTAAGCGACTGCCTTCGGCTCAGGTCATGATCCTGGAGTCCCTGGATCGAGTCCCGTATCGGGCTCCCTGCTCGGCAGGGAGTCTGCTTCTCCCTCTGACCCTCCCCCCTCTCATGAGCTCTCTCTCTCTCTCTCATTCTGTCTCAAATAAATAAATAAAATCTTAAAAAAAAAAAAAGAAATATTTTCATCTGTTTGTTTCTTTGCTTACTTGCTCATCTATGTACCGGGTATTAAGCTCAGATCTAAAGACAAATAAGTCCAAATGGTCTAAAACTTCATCTATCTGCCAAATATTCATTGAGGTCCTACTATGGACCATCACTCACATTAGGACTTTGGAATACATGCAGGGACAAAACAGATATGGTCTCTGCCCTTATAGGAACTCTTACCTCTTTCTCTTGAAATATTTAAAAATAGAAAATACAGAGAATCATATATCACGCATTCTTATATCCCCTCAAGATTTTTTTTTTTTAGATTTTATTTATTTATTTATTTGAGAGAGAGAGAGAGAGAGAAACAGCACGAGAGGGGAGAGGGTCAGAGGGAGAAGCTGGCTCCCTGCTGAGCCGGGAGCCCGATGTGGGACTCGATCCCAGGGGGACTCCGGGACCATGACCTGAACCGAAGGCAGTCGCTTAACCAACTGAGCCACCCAGGCGCCCTATCCCCTCAAGATTTAACAAATGGTAATATTTTGCATTATTTGTTTCAAAACATATTTTTAAAAAAACAAAATCACATAGCGACAGTTAGAGCTGCTTTGACCTATCTCAAACGTAATTTCCCTTCCTCTCTTCAGGGAAGTAATTAATTATCCTGAAGTTGGCATTCTTCCAATTATTTTAAGATATATTATCACATACATATTTGTTCATGAAAAATTTGTAGCGTAATTTTGTATTTCGGAAATTTTGAAATGATGTTTTTAGTGCAAAATCATAACTTGCTTTTTATATTTCACATCAGGTTTTTTAGATAATTTACTTAATATTTATTAAATACCAACTATGCCTCAGGCATCATCCTAAGTGCTAGAATATAGCAGTGAATGACCAAAAATTTCTGCCCTTCATAAGCTTATATTGTAGTAAAGTGAACAAACAATAAACAACAAAATATGAAATATTCTATATAGAGTGCTGTTAGGGACTGAACTGAGAACCCCCCACATTCGTATGTTGAACCCTAACCTACAATGTAACTCAGTTTGGAGATAAAGGACCATAAGGAGCCAATAAAGATTCACTGAGATAATAAAGGAAAGGCCTTAATTCCATAGCACTGGTGTCCTTATAAGAAGAAGAGACATCAGAAATTTTTCTCTCTCCTCACACATACACAGAGGAAAGGCCATGTGAGGACATGGAAGCCATCTGCAAGCCATGAAGAGAACCCAAACCGGAAATCAAATCTACTGGTACCTCGATCAGGAACTTCTAGGCTCCAAAACCGTGAGAAAATAAATGTTTATTGTCTAAGCCACCCAAGGTGCGACATTTTGTTATGACAGCCCCAGCACACTCGTACAGCTGCTATATGTTGATGAGTGCTAACGAGAGCAAGTAGGAAAAGAGATGGAGTGATGAGGGTCACTCTGGAAGTTGGAACTGAGCGTCCAAGAAAGTCTTATCTAAGAAGTTACTCTTAAGAAAAGACCAACGAAAGTGGAGGAGGTGGTCACTTGGCTAATGGAGAGAACAGGAAGTGCAGAGTCTGATGCAGTAGTGTGTGGCGTGTTCCAGGAGCCATGAGGAGGTCTGGATGGCAGGAGTGGAGGGGAAGACGGAAGGGGTGGGAGAAGATGAGGCTGGAGGGTTAATGGAGGCCAGATCATGTAGAAACCATGGGAGAGTGTTTCAACAGGAGTGACAGGGTCTGACATTCATTTTAACAAATTGTTCTCAACAGTCCTGTTAAGAAAAGAAAAAAAGTCCAGGGGCAGAAGCAGGGAAACCTCTTGCAAAACTTACTTCAGTAGTAAAAGCAAAAGATGATGGTGATTTCAATCAGGCAGGTGGCAGTGGGGGTGATGAGAAGTGATCAGATTGGAGATACATTTTGGAGGCTCTGAGCAACTTTAAGAATTGCCTTCCAGTAACACAGGTGAAAAATGAGGTCATAGGATCCTAAGTCCAAAGCATTAAGTTGAGATGTTGAATACATGGGCCATGAGATATAGGGGTCTGGCTCTTCAGGGGAGAGATCTAGGCTGGAGATAAAACTTCAAAGTCATTGGCACAAGGGTGGTATTTACAGCTATAAAAATGGATGATATTACTTAAAGAGTAAAGGTTGATAGAAAAGAGAAATCCAAGGAGAGGTTATGGAGATGACTAGCAATCAGTAAAGGAGACAGAAAGACTGGCCAGAAATTTAGGAGGAGAATCAGGTGTCATAGTCTGGATGTTAAATGAAGATAATGCTTCAAAGGGGTCATGAAATGGCTCAAATTTATCAGTGTTACTATATGCAGATCAAGGTCATTAATTTACTTTCTACATAGTTTTCTATGATAGGAATATAACCATTTTTATTTGTGCATTGTTATAATGGTAGATATTTTAGTGATTTATGATATTTCACTTTTATCAGTAATGTAGCAATGACCATCTGTATCCATGAATGATAGTTGCTTTAGGGTATTCCCTAGATGTAGAAATGTTGGGTTGTAGAATATGCATCTGTAACGTTTCCAGATATTACAAAATTGTTTTTCAAAGACATTGTGCCAATGAGTGCTCCCACCAGTAGATCTAAGAGCTTACATTCTTGCTCACACTGGGTGCTACTCAATTTATTTTTGACAGATGGATGTGAATTGGTATCATGTTGTTTTAATTGGCATTTGCCTGTTAGTCCTAGTGAAAAGCATCTTATGTGGAATGCCTATTCATAGCTTTTGCCCATTTTTCAACTAGGTTGTTTTCCATTATTATTAATTTGCAGGAACTTCTTATGTAAATTGGATACTAACCCTTTGCTGGTTAAACACGTTGCAAATGAATGCTTCTTCCACTATATTCCTCATTGCTTAACTTTGCTTGTAGTATCTTTAGTTGTAAATTAAAAAAAAAAACTTTAATGTATACAGCATAGTTGGGAGGAATTAGTTTTAGAAGGAGAAGATGGAAGACTTAAGTTTTAAATTTGATAACAGAAAGTAGAGTGAGTTTTGCACCTGATAAGCTATTACTTCAATAATCAATTAACCAATCCAAATAATCAATTAATCAGTCAAAAGAGCAATCTGATGATCCATATTTTAGAAGTGGAAGGCTACTTGGTACGGTTCTCTTATGAAAAAAAGAAAACCACTATCTATGCAAAACTTGGGCAAAGGTGAGACTGCAGTTGAGGTGGTAGAATATGACTTTACAGGAGTTCCTGTCTATGCATTTGTTTGATTTTCTCGAGCTAGGTTCAGTGTCCCAAGTGAAGGCACAGAGGAGAGCACATACTGAGCTCTTTCTAGCACTGAGGTTTTCTAGGAGTTCCTGAACAAGGACAAGGGGGTTTACATGAAGGTGGAGAAGGGACGGTTGGGAAATTGCATGGAGGAGTGAGGATACTGTTGCCCCCGCTCCCTACCCGAGGTACATGAACTGCTATAGACTGAATTATGTCCCCCGACAAATTCCTATGTTAAAGCCCTAACCCCTAACGTGACTAAATTTGGAGATATAGTTAATTATCTCTACGAAGAGGTAATTAAGGTTAAATGATGTCCTAAGGGTGGGGTCCTGATACAATAGGATTAGTGTCCTTATAAGAAGAGACACCAAAGAGCTCTGTTTCTCTTTCTCTCTCTCTCTCTACCATGTGAGGATACAGCAAGAAGGTAGCCATCTGCAATCCAAGGATAGAGCTCTCACTACACCCTGACCCTGCTGGGATCCTGATCTTGGACTTTCAGTCTCCAGAACTGTGAGAAAATACATTTCGATTGTCTAAGCCATCCAGCCTATGGTATTTTGGTATAGCAGCCTGAGCTAAGACACGGGTAAGGAAAAATGAGCCACCTCCATCAGAGAGGCCTCAGCAAGGAGTGTATATCAAAGGAAGAGTAAGGTTTCAATAAAGTTAGAGAGAAGAAATGTTCTTCTCTCTAGAAGTGTAGGTCAGTTTGTTTCCTGGGAAACAAACTCAAATGGACATAGTTTTCTTTATTCCACAAAGGTGCCCCACAATACTGTTGATATGTTTACTTTGAATCTTGAAACTCCAATTTATTAAAATAGAAATTTTAATATTTATAATGGAAACATTTTTAAAATTTCATGTTTGGAATTTTTGTATTTAAAAATCCACTAGTTTATTTATTTTTCCACTGGTTTGTCTTTATGATTTTCATATATTTTTCTAAATGACAAGATATCAGAATTTCTGGCTGCATTTTCAAGTACGTAACATACTGTAGGCATAGTTTTTTTTTTTAGTTCCAATAAACGAAAAACCTAATTTCATAAAAATTTACCATATTTTGGGCTCCTGGGTGGCTCAGTTGGTTGGGCAACTGCCGTCAGCTCAGGTCATGATCCTGGAGTCCCAGGATCAAGTCCCGCATCGGGCTCCCCGCTCAGCAGGGAGTCTACTTCTTCCTCTAACCCTCCACCCTCTCATGCGCTCTCTCTCTCTCTCTCTCTCATCCTCTCTCTCAAATAAATAAAATTTTTAAAAAAATTTACCACATTTTGATTTTTATCATAGTTTTTGACGTAGAAGGAGGGATATTAGCGTTTTACAGAGTAATTTTTATATGATAAATATCACTTACGGATCCTGCAATGATTATATTTTCAGGTAAACTGGCAGACTTTATATTTTAGGCACTTTAACTTGTGTTTCAATATAAGTATTCCCCTTGCTTTCTGTTTTTGCCAGTTGAGTTAAATGCATAAAAATAGAGCACATACAACAAATAATAATATTAATATAAAAATCTAAGCCATCACAACTACTATATTAGCTATCAGTCTACTGGTAAGGGATAAATAAACTGAGTCATGAACATGCTGCTCTGAAGTACACTAACTGCCAAGAATGCTCACTCGTTATATACTCAGTGAGTCTACAATTATGTTTAAAAGAGAAAATAATTGTGTGGGTTAGTTTTTATCAAAACAGATACTGAAACAGGGGCGCCTGGGTGGCTCAGTCCCTTGAGCACCAGACTCTTGATTTTGGCTCAGGTCATGATCTCGGGGGTCATGGGATGGAGCCCCACATGGGGCTGCACACTCAGTGGGGAGTCTGCTTGAGATTCTTTCCCCTCTCTCTCCCTGCCCCCTGCCCCTCTCCCTGTTTATGCACTCTCTCTCTTTCAAATAAATAAATAAATTAATTAATTAATTAATTAAAAAACATAAAATAAAAAACCAGATACTGAAACAGATGACGCTAGTACCTTAATGTAAAACCAACCTCAAGAACAACTTTCAATTTGCCGAAGTCACAAACCAACCTTATTCAAACAGTTACATATTTAAATTTTCATCAGCATTCCCATTATTCCTGACTTAGACATTTGTATCTCAAGATATTTTTAGGCGTTAGCTTTGTCATGTTTCCTTTACCATTAGCCATGCTATACCTACAACCCTGTTCATCTTTTCATAAATAAAATAACTTCTATTGTTTTTAACCACAATTATAATAGCATAATTTGGAGAGGGCATTAAGATTTCCTAGAGCTGGAATATGTATACGATCTCTGAGTGGGTACCAGGAATATTTTAGTCTGCTAGTGGTTTTAGAGCAAGAAATTCTCAGTGTTACATCATCCTACAATGGCCACTAATGAGCTCCATGGCTATAAAAGTATAACAAGTTCTAACAATTTTATGTAGAGATATTTTTCTCATTTAGAAGTTTGGCTTTTACTATCACAATGTAAATACATCCTGTATGATAAATCTATTTGCCCCTGAAGAGATTTAATATTTATCTGTATGCCTTGCAAATACCTTCTCAAAATGAGAAGTAGAATGATGACTTTAACAAGAAATCTATTTTAATGTGTTATTTTTCATATTATATAAAATGTTGAGAAATTTAAAGACTAAATAAATATTCAAGAAACAATCGTTTATGACCCTGAGGAAGAACAGCAAATAGGTTAAATAAATCACATGTACAATTTTGAATTTAAAAGTCTTTGATATTTTTTGAAAGTTTGAATGTATTTTTGTTATTTAGACTAAAAAAAGCAAATAAAATATTAACTCAGTTGTGTATCCACAAGGAGCTCAAACGGATAAAAAAATAACTCAAAAGTTGATTTTCAATATTTTTTTCCTCAGGTCCTTATCTGGAGACTTTTTCTTGTTCCCTCTCACTGGACTATTGGTGACATAATTAGCGCTAATGGCTCTTTATCAGAAACATGACTTTTTACTTTTTGTTTGTGTTGCATTTTGCAGGTTCCAAGAAAGGTTCTTTGGCTCTTACAAAAGGCCTGTGAAAAGCCAACAGGGCAAAAGAGAATGTGGAGATTACAGGCAGGAGACCAGGGCCAAGTCTGTTAATAGAACATTTGTATCTGGCTGCTCTGGCTGCCCTTGGAGTGGATGTAGCTGATAAACCTTGGGTCTACTGAGCAGATGTTCCCTCTCCAGATATTTAAAAGACCACACCTCCCACTGCTCTCAAAATAAAGATGCAGAATGTCATAAGACAGGAGATATAAGCTTTCATATCCCTTCCATTGCCTTTTAAATATACTAGATGGCCCAATGGTCATGCTCTTTTATCTCACTATGTCGCAGAGAACCGAGGTAAATATGGCCAAGCATAGAACTAGCTTGACTGTTGGAATCCATTTGGTCCCTTCACACAGTCATTATAACCTGAAGGGTATTCCCTTCAGGTAAGAAAGAGCAAATACTAATCTCAATTTTAAAGTTAATAATGATCTTCCAGTTAATATTATTATCATTGGAAAAAAGTATAAGGATGTATCCTTACAGTGCCCAATTAGAGATAATGTGCTTACTTGGTGAGAATGCCTAAATGATCACCCTTCAATACATGTAAAAAATAGTATTCCCAATGTCAGTGTTTAATTCCTAATTGCTTTGGCACCATCAGCAGTACATTTCCAGAACATTTCATCTCCAGTTGAAATGATCTATTTCATTTTTATTCAATTGGGAAGAATTTAGCACCAATGCTTCCCACAAATATTTTTGTGAATTTCCTTATTCTGAAGTGAAAGCCCAACATTTTTAGTAATCCTAAGTAGAAATAAAAAAAAATTAATCACGTTTTTTCCAAATTTATACCTGTCACATTTTCACTGGAAAGTGACATTTTATTATCCTAAGAAAAAAAACTGTAGGCATTTGCTTCTATGTATTTCAAGGACAGGAAAGAAAAGACAGTGTATGATCTCCCACATTGTAGAACACAAGCAAATACAACTACCTACATACCTACAATTAAAAAATAATCCAGCTATGAATAAAAATGTTGATTGATTGTCTGATAAATTTGTCATGTGGGAAAGATCATAGGGAGTATGCCTGGGTACATTTTGAGATTGTTCCTAGGATTTTAGAGAAGGGTCTTCTTCAAGTAATGTGAGAATTGTCATGTGCAAAATTCCACATTCATTCAAACCTTATGAATATATCCCATTTTTGGAACGGCAAAATTTTTGCATTAAAGCATTAATGAAAACATCCTAAGAAACCATCTGTGCTTTCTCCATGTTTTTTTTTTTTTTTTCCTTTTCCTCTTTTACTTTTGTTCTTAAGTAAGTACAGGAAAAAGTTGGGCTTATCATAGAAAAAGTTTAACCTGGATCATTTTGTGTATTTTATATTAAATAGAAGTATCCTCTTCAAAATACATTATGTGATCACTTAGAAGTTCCAGGTTAAGGGGCGCCTGGGTGGCTCAGACGGTTAAGCGTCTGCCTTCGGCTCGGGTTGTAATCCCAGGGTCCTGGGATTGAGCCCCTCTGCCTGCCCCTCGCCCTGCTTGCACTCTCTCTAATAAAAAAAAAAAAAAATCTTAAAAAAAAAAGTTCCAGGTTAAAACTGGCTCTAATTTTTCCAGTTCAGTTTTTTGCAACTTACTGCTAAGATATGAGGACTGGCAAAGTGAGGGAAGTAATTACTAACATTTCCACTGCTGCCAGGACCTTGTACTTTGTTCCATTTTTTTCGGGTGGCTGGCTCTCAGTTTAACCCAGCTGATGGAGCACACATGCGCTATAGTCCCCTTATCGTCCCCAGACTTACTCACTTTCAGAAATAAAAGTTCTCTGGCAAGGAGAAAGTCAGGAATCTGCCTTTATTCTGTGTGGGTAGAGCTTTTGCTCCCTACCCATTAGCACTTTTCCTTCTATTCTCAGTTGAAGGGTAAAACTTCTAGAGAATCAGTGTTTATGAAGTAGGCACAGGAAATAACATTGGCGTATTGCGTTCCAAGAATTTTATGGTGATGGGAATTGGAAAAATTCTGAGTGTCTCCTGAGTGTATATATATATTTTTCTTCTTCTCCTCCTGTCCTGATTAGAGTGAAAGAGACTTGGAAAGTGGAAAATGCTAATCTCATCGTAGTTCAGGATAGTTACACTTGATAAAATCCTAATAATTGACATTAACAATTAAGCTAAGAGCTGTGCGTATTAACTGGACGTCTGGCCAAACCTCAGCAAGGGGATTTTCATCCAGCACTGAAATCCCCAGAGAATGGGACCAAAGGCAAAACATCCTTTGTCCACTGGCAGATGGTGAACCTTGACAAAAGGTACCCATGTGAGGAGGAGAAAACAAAGCAACACTAACAACAATAAAATAACAATAAAGGGACCTATGTAATGACACAGCAGGAAAAAAAAAAAAAAGAAACTGTCATCCCAAAAGCTGAGAAAATGATACCACGATCCAGAAATAATAATAATAATAATGAAAGGAAACTACAATAGCTCTTTAGACTCATTATAGGATGCAAAACAATACAGAATCTATGATGCAGGTGTGAAAGACACACATACAGTACAGGGTAATGTGGACATAAACAGGATGCAGTGAAATGGGAGGTAGCTGAGAAAGGGAGATTGGCAGAAAAACTCTAATACAATGAAAAAATTAAATTCAGATTAGACATTAAAATCTATTTAAAAATCAAATCACTGGTAAAATGTAAATGTCGATTCTTTTTTCCCAAATGCAAGAAAAATGACCAAGAGATTAAAAAGGGGGCTGAAGGAATAAAGATGACAGACATGGAGGATAAATTATGGAAGAAGAATTTTGGGTGTTTTGAAGGAGAAGAAACCATTGGAACATAAGTAAAATCTAAAACAAACAAGCAAACAAAAATCTGAGTAAGTCAACTGTGAAATCACACTGTGCTATACATAAAATAATTGAAGAGTTTGATCCCTAGACACCCTTGGCAAAATTTTTGAATTAAATGGTTAAAGAAAATATTGAAAGAACACCCACAAAAACTGGCTGCCTTTATATTTTTCATCTGTATTACTAAGTGCCAGAAAATCTGGTATTCAATCTATAGCGTTTTCAAAGGAAAAGGCTGTAACAAAAGAATTTCTTCACTAGCGAAATTGTCTTTCATTTGTGAAGCTGACAAAAAACCATTCTCTTATAACCAAATTTAAAAAATATACTAATCACCTACCCATCTTGGGAACAAGTGACATAAAGAAATATTTCGAATGAGACAAAAATCAGAATTAACAATTTAAGAAAGTAGAAGTAGTGATAGACATGGTAGAGACAAATTTGCATTTATTTTCCCTTCTAGGAACTATACCAAAAGGAACTTATCTGTACTATGGAAAAAGATTTAAGCATAAAGAAACACATTATAGCACAATTATAGCATAACTGTAAAAAATTCCTAAATATTTAACAAGAGAATATCATTCAACAAGCTAAGTTTATGATGAATTTTAATGATATGGATTAAGTTTATGATGAAATATTTAGCAAAGAGCAAAGTATGAAATGATAAATCCATGAATTAGCAATGTGAAGAAAAAGTACATGTGACTTTTTTCTGTAACATTTTTATATCTTTAAAAAGAGATCTGAATCAAACATTAAACAAAATAACTTCAAAATATTTTGGGTAGTGGGTATATGTTTTTTTTTAAACTTCATTATATATAGTTTTTCAGAACTAATTTCTTTCAAGAAAAATCATAGAGGGGCACTTGGGTGGCTCAGTTGGTTAAGCGTCTGACTCTTGATTTTGACTCAGGTCACGATCTCAGGGTGGTGAGATGGAGCTCTGCGTTGGGCTCCACACTCAGTGGGGAGACTGCTGGAGATTCTCTCTCTCCCTCTGCCCCTCCCCCCACTCTCTCACACTCTCTCTCTCTCTCTAAAATAAATAAATCTTTTTAAAAAAAATCATAGAAATTAGATTGTAAGAAAAATTTACCAATTTGCTGCTTTGGGGCACTGATACTCTGCTTCTTAACCCTCTCTTATTTTATGATTTCCATTAGTTTTTCCATATGTTCTACAGAAAATTTACATTGCTCCAGATGAGAGAAAATCATTCAGCAAGTTTCAGAAATAAGAGCTTTTCAAAAAATTCTAACACCCACCCATGAGTTAAATGAAACTTAACTTCCCTATCAATTTCCTCATTCATAAAATAAAAGGGTTAACATCTCTGCTTCCTAGAATTATAAGGATTATGTAATAAAATGTTCTGCAGCAATATCTCTCTCGAAAAAGGATATTTTCTGAATGAGTATCTTTTCTGGGAGGAGCTGATTTTGCTGGAACGAGATTAATTTGGTTTGTGGCTAAGGGGCACAGCAATTGTTCTTGCAGTTGTAACTGGAATTAAGCTGCTATATGAAGTTCTCTTTAATAGGGAGTGTTGTCCATTTCCTTTGGAAGACAGGGTAAACCAACATCAATGTCATTCTGTGACTTTGGCCATATTAAAGAGAACTATAGAGGAAGAAGCAGAAATTTTGCTGTAGGGGAGGAAGCCCCCTGGTCTGTTCAGTAGAGGGGTGCATTGTCAAGTACAGAAAAATCAATCAAGGGAGTAGGCTGCAGGGCGTTCTAATTCACCTAAGGGGCAAGTGGTCAGATCCAGAGAAGCAACAAGTAACCGTCCGTCTAGTCCCCTGACCCTGTACCTCTTCTTCCTCAACACACAGCTAGACTACGTTCCCCAGCCTTCCCTGCAGTTAGATTTACCCTTAGGACTGAGCTCTAGCCTGTGGCATATAAATAGAAGTGATGTACACTTCAGAGTGATGTGCTTGACCTACGAAACCTTCCCATAAATGATCCTTCACTCTCTTCTCCCTTTCACTGGCTTGAAACAGATATCCATGGCAACGACCCTGGGCTCTGCTCATTGCAGAGACAAGAGATTACCAGTTTCTCCTGAGTAGGCACTTTGGGTTTTTCATGAGCATAAAATAAACTTTTAGTGTGTTTACCCACTAAAATTTTTAGTTCGTATGTTATAGTGGTTAGCAGGGCTCTAAGTAATAGAGGTTTCCTCATACCAGGGAGGCAGCAAGTTGAAGATAATACCAAAATTGAGGTCCCAAAACCTGAGAGTAGAGGTCAAAAATAACAGAAGCCCTCATAAAGGCCTTCAGATTTTGAACTGAGGCAGCAGGGCAGAAGTGAAGTCCTAGTGCACAGCCGACATGGAGCAAAGATTTATTTTAATTGCCACGCATAGATCTTATCATACAGCTTTTGCAGCAAAGACAGAATCATGCCTAACTGGAAATCAAAGGAAATTTTATGTAATATTGCCATTAAATTACAAATATGTCTTATGGCCCCCATCATTTGAAACAAAACATTTCCCATGATTCCGTATCTTCCCTTTAGCTGCCCTCAATTTCTCCACTCTTCTCTCCAGCCAAACCTCGGGAAAGAGGAAATTGTCCACATATGCTATTTCCCATCATTTCCCAAGGAGTCTTCAATCTCTTCCAATGCAATTTCTGCTTCCACCAACCCAAAAATTCCTGCCAATGCAGCCAATGACTTTCATAAAGGCAAATCTAATGGAAGCTTTTCAGTCCTCATCAAACTAAACGTTTTATCAGCTTTCGGTAGAATTGATGGCTTGGTTTCTACTTAAAACTATTCATTGCTTTTCCCTGAGCTCAGAATAAAATATAGGAAGTTTTAGAATGACCTCGGTATCTCCATGTGAGCTGGCCATCACCTGCCCGATGTTATGCCTAAGCAATATAATGTAATGGTTTAAGCACTGGGACTCTTCCACTCACATTCTTGTTGGAATCTTAGTTTCAATTTTGACCTGTGAAAGTACTCTCTCCCTGCCTCAGTTTCCTTTGTTTGTAAAATGGAGAGCATCATGATGCCTAAGTTACAGATCTGTTGTGAGGGTCAAATAAGATAATGCATAAGAAGTGGTTACAACCAGGTGTGGCACATATGAAAAGCTCTACCATTATTATTACATTTTCATACCTTTACGCCAGCAAAATATCTTCCTGCCGTACTGGATTTCTCTCTGTTTCTTGAGCCAAGTTTTATTTACTTCCCCTGCCCTCACCTTGGCCTTCCAGATGCTTTCTCCCCCCTAGAATGCTTAATCCCCAATATCCCCTACTGGCTTCTTTTCATTCTTCCCTTTGGGGAGATTTTTCCTGCCTTATCTAAAATTGCTCCTCATTTTTATTTCTTAATGATGCTCCATTATTTTCCTTCATGCACATAAAACAATGTGTAATTGTCTTGAAACACATACTCAAAATGATCTATTTATTGCTTTTGTGTCTTATTGTATTACAGGCTTCACGATGTTAGTAACCACACAGGCTTTGCTCACCTCAGGCCTATCACTGTGCCTGGTGCATATCAGGTTGCCAATAAATATGTATGGCATGAATGGTTAAGTGAATGAATGTAAGCGTTTCTCGTACAGGGCTCTAGCTTCCCCAGTGGGTGAGCAGGCCTGCCGCAAAGAAAATGAAGGGCGACAACAGGTAGAAAGTGTAGTAGACAAAGGAAACAAAGTAGTGTCTACAGAATGTGAAACATTTCATATTTAGACATGAGTATTTCAGTAGTAAATTTTAGTAGTAATCAAGAGCTACTTCATCTCAGTAATACTTATGACCTTTTTATACAGCATAAAGTGTATGTATATAAGATTAAATTCACCTTAAGAGGCCACAGAATCTTTGTTAGATCTGGAAATGGTTTCGGTTTCAAATGATATAAGCTCATTGAAGGCAAATCTTAAATGGTGCCTAGGACAAGGCATTGAATAAAGTAGATGCTCGATAAATACTGATTAATTACTAAATTAGTTAATAGTTCCTTTGAAGTGGTTGGGTAACTGTAATTGCCCGTTTGATTCTAAGTGACTTGCATCTAATTCCACATTTCGATGGCAGCAATCCTGCCAAGTGAAATTGGCTGCAATCTCTGGCTGAGCTCAACTTACTTTAATATTTTTGGCTTTTCCCCAAAATATTTATAGTTTTCTTTTCACCTTCAGTGATTTACTATTCAACCATGGTTCACAGAGGTTAAAAGCATCAACCTTAGTACATATACAGTGCTGCTGTCAATGTCTTGAACAAAATTTTCTCATTCCAAGGGTATGGCAAAGAATTTCCAAGCATAAATTAGATGCCCTGTTCTATTTCCATTTAAAGTGTTTTTTACTAAGAGGATATTATGCACCAGACATTACCTTCAGAGGTGACTTCAGTGGGGTCATGGAGAGAGGGATAAGAAATGCGCCTCCATATGACCCAAGAACCTTGTTCTTTTAGTTAGTGGTTTGCATGCTACCACTCTCGTCTAGATGCCACTAGACTTTCTCTGTGAATTTTTGAGTCTATAGTTCTGAGAGACAGAGAAGTCCAGAGTGTTTCTGGCATGTAACATGAAAAATTAAGTAGTAGTACTATTACCATTATTGATTAAAGTGGTGTTAGGAAATCCTCTCCCAAAGGGTATGCATCCATCTTAAAGAGTGGAATGCTGTATGATGAAGACACACCTCTACAGGACAAGTTCCCTGAAGTGAGAGATTACATTTCAACTATAGTAAAATACCAAGAGTTTGGTTCTCCTAGGGCAAAAGCATGCACATTTCATTCCTCAAACAGGGCATTATGAGAATGAAGATTTTCTTTTATGTGCCTCTTTCCCCACATCTTCTTTTACAATTTTCCCTCTACCCATTTCTTCACAGAACAGGCTCCCAGGCCCCTGACACTGTTCTTTCTTTTTACCAGAAGTCCAAACAGTGTACCTTGCAGACCCTAAAAACACATCCTCCCTGTTTCCCCCCACCCACCTTTTATCTCAGGGCTCTCCATTTTGTTAAATAACAATGGTGACAGATCAACCAGCTCTCTCTGTTATGAGTTCCAGTCCTAAGGGAAGAGGGAAAGAAACACAGATTCTTTATGCCCCATCTTTCTTTTGCTTGCCTAGCCCTTGATTTCTTTCATTTTCTATGAATACTAACAGCTTTAGTTTCTTCCCCCCACCATTTGTTTCATGTGCTCACGGTAGCAATTTAACCTTTTCTTTTTTTTTTATTTTAGCATCCTTAACATTCTTTATTATGTTAGTTACCATACAGTACATCTTTAGTTTTTGAAGTAGTGTTCCATGATTCATTGCATATAACACCCAGTGCTCCATGCAATCTAGATTAGAAAATTATAATTTTCTACTAAATTCTTATCAAACTCTTGTCTTGTTTTAATCTATATATTGCTTATGTCTCTCCTCATTCCTATTTACCTTCTAATTAACCACATCCAACCTCTACTTACACAATTGCTGATACCAAACTAGACTTTCCAGTGTGAATTTTGTTAAGCTGGTGAAACATCTCCATTCATTCATTCACTCATTCATTCATTCAATAAACATTTACTGGGCATTGGTTTGGCAGAAAGTACAGTTGCTCCCAGGGAAGTCAAAATCCTTGCCCCTAGTCTTGTGAATGAAAGGGAATATACAGTATAGAGTATTAATAGTAAAGAAGAGAAAGTAAACATTGGCCTGACTTGTGATTTGTTTCAATCCAAGCATGCAGTCAGAATATGTATTAAAACTTAAAAGAGCAGTCATAGCTGTTTGAGCATTTGCAACGTCAAGTTGAGTCATATGGTGAATTGCTGCCCAATCTTGTTTGCAACACAAAGAGAAGTGGGCTTTTATCTGTGTGTTTTTTTTCTCAGTACTAATATACACAGAGGAGGAAGAAAAGGCAACAACTCTGAATTTTCTGTCTCATGAAGAAAAGATCCAGTATCTTGCACTAACATAAAATTTTTATTTGGATTAGTGGATTTAAGTTTAGGATTCCAATCTCTATCATTGATATTCTTATGACTCAATTGAACCTTCGTTGAAAAAGAGTTCCCAAACTACCAAAGGCAGCATACGACACCTCTCCATAGAGCCCTAGAGTGAAAACAGGATACTGATCCAAAGTCTTGGTACATCTTATGCCTAGTCTCCCGCTGACAAGAACAGCCTTCTGGGAGGCGCAGAACTACCTTTAATAGAAGAAACCAGGGATTCATTCTGAGGGTCAAGGCCAGCAAGCTCCTAGAAGCTATTGCAGTGCACGGTAGGAGATGATTATAAGTTGATGGTGAGTGCGCTTTTCCAGGCATGTAGAAGGGTTTTAGTACTGCAGGTGCAATTACCACTTAGCAAAGAATCAGCACCCTCTTACTGAAATTAGAACATAAAATGAGGCTGGCTGGTGGACAAATTGCAGTCCATGGCCCTGCTGTGTTAGCGACCTATATTCACTTTCCAAACTTAGTATGAAGCTCTGTATCTGCGGCTAGCGATTTAGCAGAAGGTGGCAAGGGAGGTAATGTGTTCAAGGGAGAAACAGGGAGAATTCAGCGTTATGACATCTCTTCAGATATCAAAAGGTAAGCTTAGGCTAGTGCAATCAACCTCCATCTTCAAACGTTACTAATAGTAATGTGGAGGAGTCAGGAGTGCAAGGATGTGGATCAAGAATTGGAACCCGTGGTAAGATGACAGGAAGGGCAGGGCAGAACAGTCAGAAGCTTGAATGCCATTAAAAATGGGTAAGGAGAGTATCTAAATGTTCAACAAAGGAAAGGGAAATGACAGGCTTTGAGAATGCTGTTAATGGATGGTATGACTTTAAGGTTTTAATGTGAGACTTAGAGTAAGGTTATGAGTTCAAGAAATTTCTACTTTCCTTAGAGTGGTCTTCATCTGAATCACCCTGTAAGTGGAAATAAGCAGAGAAATTGATTCCAAAAGAATTATAAAATGAACTTTGGTTAGAAGAAATGATTAAAGGCATATGATAAGACTTGTCGAGACCTTACATTTATGTTTCTTCTATATGACATTATGTTTTGTTTTTATTCATTTTTATTGGGGGGGGGTGTGGAGGTCTTGTAATTAATGTGAACATGAGCACAAAATAAATTTGAAGAAAATACGAAAATACTGAGATGTAAAGGTACCCAAAAGTTCACTTATAATTGGAAGCATTTTTTAAATTTCCTTACTTACTGATTTATTTATTTGAGACAGAGAGAGCACAAGCTGGGGGGAGAGGCAGAGGGAGAGAGAGAAGCAGACTCCCTGCTGATCAGGGAGCCTGACACTGGGCTCGATCCCAGTACCCTGGGATCATGACCTGAGCCCAAGGCAGATGCTTAACCGAATGAGCCACCCAGGTGCCCCTATTTTTTTTTTTAGTTGAAAGAAGGTTTATTTTTTTTTCTTTTTAAAGTTTTTATTTAAATTCCAGATAGTTAACATACAGTGTAATATTAGTTTCAGGTACAGAATTTAGTGATTCATCACTTACATAAAACACCTGGTGCTCATCACAACAAGTGCCCTCCTTAATACCCATCACCCATTTATTGATAAAATTGATAACCCCCTAGCCAGACTTATCAAAAGGAAAAAAGAAGGTACCCAAATAAATAAAACCACAAACGAAAGAGGAGAAATAACAACCAACAAACAATTTGTCATTATGACAAATAATTATAAGAGAATATTATGAAAAATTATATGCCAGCAAGTTGGACAATCTGGAAGAAATGGATAAATTCCTAGAAATATATAAACTACAAAAATTGAAACAGAAAGAAATAGAAAAAAGTTTTAGAGTACAGATTTCACCTAATTCAGAGCTTGGAGTCAGGTGATCTAATGCAATTCAATAAATATTTACTAGGCACCATTACAGATATCAGGGATGAATAGACAGCATTTTAAAAGGCATTTTTAAAAAACATCAGTCTTTTCTGGCCCTCAAAAATTAAAAACTCTTTGAGAGCAAGGGCATAGTGAGAGACGGGAGTGAAAGAATCTTGTTCAGGGATTTGACAACAATTGGAATAGTTCCTTTTTATAACACATTTTTAGTGACCACGTGGGCAAGTTCTGACTCAAGAAATCTAGGCCTAACGAAGTCCACATCCACCAAGAAGGTAAAGTTTTAAGAAGTAACACATGGGAAACACTGTAAAATCCTTCAGACTTTAAGGAGCAGGGGAACTAAGGAAACATGTACCTGATTTGGCTATTAAGAGAGAAGGCAAAGTTGCAAAATTGGCTACCAAATATAGGGATCATGAAGAAGGCAAAGTCTGCAAGGAAGTGGGAGCAATACTTCCAGTTAGCTCTTTTAGGACACAAGGTGCTGAGAGCTGGAAGAACCAGAAGAGGCCAGAAGCTTGAATGGCAGAGTGTGTGTGTGTGTGTGTGTGTGTGTGTGAGAGAGAGAGAGAGAGAGAGAGAGAGAAAGAGAGAGAGAGATGCTCTTTTTATTGTTTATTTACATTTAAGGTTGAAATTTGGGTAGAGAGGTGATGAAGACCACAGAGAAGGAGATACTGGAAATAAAAATAAAAGTGCAAATAATTAAGGTTTAGGTCCTGGTGGGGCAGAGATACAATGGTATCAAGAGCAGAATTTAAAACATCCATGTTGTCTTGGAAGTGAAATAAATAGTCCTTTGTCAACCTGCAGGGAGAGGGTGGTCCTTCTTCAGATGGGGGTGGGGGGTGGGGGATAATCCTTACACCACTCTTAGGGAGGGGTGGGGAGGGGGGCGGGCAATGACAGGATGGAGAGGAATCTGAAAGGAAACAGAAATGGTAAATATAAGGGAATACCTGGACTAGAAAGGAGTGAGTTGACGAGGTTCATGTGCAATGATCTTCATTCTCTTGATAAAGCAGGAGGCAGGGATGTCCAAAGTGAATTTCTATTTCGGGACTAAACTACAGGATCAGTTTTGATCTAACTAATCCAGGGGCACTCTAGGAGACTTTAGAGAGGAAAGCTGGTTAGATTAACACTAGATTTTGTTTTCATTATTATTTATAACACACATTTCTTTTTTGGTACATTTCATAAACTACATTAGGTGTTTAAGTCTCTCTCTACTTTATAATATCTTCCATGTTTCCATTATTATTTCAGAGACTGAGTCAGTATGTTAAGCAGAAAAATATATTTGAGTAAACTTTTCAATAAAACCAGTGTTCAAGGTGTGGGAGAAAGGGGAAGAAGCTAACACTTATTGCCTAATCTCAGTGGAAGAGATGAGCTTCTGGACTAAATCAAAATGACCAAATTCAATGAGAAACACATTAACTTATTGTAGGAGAACACTTATTTTCAAAATAGGATACTTTAATAAATAGCATATTGTTCAACTAATCCAAAAGTCAAATGGAAACATTCTATTCTTAGACACTTGCAAGTAATAGTTCTCAAAGTTTGTATTGTGGACGTACAAGCAGTGATATGACAGAATAATCTTGTTTTTGTCTTAGGGAAAATTATAAGTAGTGGCACTTCCTCTGAAATTTTCATTATCAAGTAAATATTTTAATGTTTTAGAATAGTAAACTGATCTCTGAAGTGCTTCAAACAATTTATAGTCAATTTAAGCAATTCAAATATTTATTCTTAAAAATTTTTCAGAAATAATCTGTTATCCTTATGTAATAAATGAGCAAAGAGATACTTATATAGAGCAGTTTTCTTCAGGCCATAATTTTTTAAGAACAGACAAAAATCTGTAACCTTCTGCAACTCTTCCTTCATTCAGTCCCTTATTCATTTACCCATCATGCTTCTTGCTTCCATAACTACTTTGAACCTGAAGCAGCTCTCTTCCTCCAGG
Source organism: Mirounga leonina (assembly GCF_011800145.1). Lineage (NCBI taxonomy): Eukaryota > Metazoa > Chordata > Mammalia > Carnivora > Phocidae > Mirounga > Mirounga leonina. Next base: position 14,957,825 of record NW_023270854.1, on the reverse strand, counting down.
AAATGTCTCTTGGAGGGTTTTGTAATGGTGTTATATACTTCACTGGCTCCTTGACTAACTGAAATAGATCGTCTTCCGTATGTGGTGTTATCCTAGAATTGTGATTTGGAGGAAAGAAGGGGCCAGGTGTGGAGATAGAAAAGAAGCTGGAAAATCATCGCAGCATATGCTCTCAAAATTAATGAGCATTTTTTTCAGTCTCAGATTTGTGCTGAACTTTGAAGACTTTTAAATGACATTTACTGCTTTAAGAAGAGTTTTTATAAACTCAAAAAAAAAAAAAAAAACCCCAAACTAAACAACAACCAATGATTCACTTTTAAGGAGGAGCATCAGTTGCTTTCAGAGGCTAAGAGCTCCAACTCAGCCTAAGGCCAGTGACCTAAGGCCCCCATCTGTCCTATTGGGACAGCACTCAGCTGAGAGGTGGTGGTGTGTGGTCCAGAGACAATGAACTGTGGTCCAGAGACAATGAACTATATACCCGTGTTAGCTTCCCAGGGCTGCTTTGACAAAGTACCTCAGACTGGGTAACTTGCAACAGAAATTTACTGTCTGGAATAAATAGTTCTGGAAGCTGAAAGTTTGAGATGGAGGTACTGGCAGGGTTGGTTCCTTCTAAAGGCTGTGAGAGAGGGATCTGTTCTAGTCTCTCTCCTTGGCTTATAGATGGTGGTCTTCTTTCTCTGTCTCTTCGCATTGTCTTCTATGAGTGTCACTGTGTTCAGATTTCTTCTTAATAGGACACCAGTCATACTGGATTAGGGGTCACCCTAATGACCTCACTCTAACTCGATTATTACCTCTGTAAAGACTCTATCTCCAGGGGCACCTGGGTGGCTCAGTTGTTAAGCATCTGCCTTCGGCTCAGGTCATGATCCCGGGATCCTGGGATCGAGCCCCGCATCAGGCTCCCTGCTCAGCGGGAAGCCTGCTTCTCCCTCTCCCACTCCCTCTGCTTGTGTTCCCTTTCTCGCTGTCTCTCTCTGTCAAATAAATAAAATCTTAAAAAAAAAAGACTCTATCTCCAAATAAAATCACATTCTGAGATGAGAACTTCAACATCAGAATTTGGGAAGGTGGGGGACACAATTCAACCCTTAACAACTGGATAATCCATAAATACTATGGGTTTTGTTTTTTAAGATTTTATTTATTTATTTGGGAGACAGGGAGAAAGAGAGCATGATTGAGGGGAGGGGCTGAGGGAGAGGGAGAAGCAGGCTCCCGGCTGAGCAGGGAGCCCCACATGGGGATCAATCCCAGGACCCTGAGATCATGACCTGAGCCAAAGGCAGACACTTAACCAACTGAGCCACCCAGGTACCCCTCCAGATATACTATCTTAAGGGTATTTAAAGTTACCAAAGTAGCTTGGGAGAGAACCAAAAATACTGATATAGTGTGTGTGTGTGCACTATATGAAAGGATGATAAATCTGTATCAATCTATTATAAGGCATTTGTAAAAAAGAGAGAGAGAGAGAGAGAAATCAAGAAATGACAACATAAGCACCTTATTTGGAATTATAAAGATAGCCAAAAGAAAAACAGCCTGGAAGCCATTAAAAGGGGCTTTTTCTGAGGTCTTGGGGCAGAGGAAGGAATCAATTATTTTCATCATAGATTCTGTTATTTTATTTTTTAAAAGCATATATACTTTGTATATACTTAAAAGTATTAAAAAGTATACTTTGATAACTTTTAATTAAAAATTAAACTAAAGATCTAAATTCCTGACGACTATGAGACTAATTGATAGTTGTAAGAAAATAAGAACAGTCTGGGAAGACCAAGTAAAATGGCCTCACCTGATTAAGACTTGCATACTGTCTCTATGCAGATAGTTGTCCACTGATAGTGGAAGATGAGACATCACAGGACTAGGGGATAAAGCTGCCTTTTTCACTGACAAAGGTAGTGGCTAGTAGGAAAGCACTGTAGACAGAGGATAAAACTAAAAATATAGTTTCAGGATTAGAGGATAGAGAACGGGGCTGGGAGTATTCTATATATTTTTTTTTTTCTCAGAAACATCACTCATTTGTTTTATGGTTTTGAATAAGACACTTAACCTTTCTATCTCACTGCAAATATTTTTTATTGTCTGTAAAATGGGAGGAATACTCCTACTTTGATTTATAATTTGTTTTTTCTCAGCCATTTTATTTTTCATAGTCTTTTTTCTTAATATTTATGGGTATATATTATATGTACATACTTGTGTGTATATACATGTATATAAACTTATTTTGTTGTCAGAGGTAATAAAATTTTGTTGCCATAGTGTAATAAATTCTCCTTCAAAACACTTCTAAAGATCACAAAAATTCACCCTACTTCTGACTCTCCACAGCAAAGTTCCTGTCATTGGAGTTGTGAAGAAGTGAAAACGCACCACCCACTAGCAGAAATTAAACAGCAACCTATTGGTTCTGGAATATGAAGTGTCGCTTATAGAACAGTTTGCAATAACCCTGACTTTAACTGCTAATCAATTTAAGTGAGTTTCCTATTGGCTACAGAGAAAGAAAAACAAACAAACAAACAAACAAACAAACAAATGCATCTCTGCACAATAAGACTCTACAAAGCCTATTCCTGCAGAGAACCCAGAAATTGAATTTGGAGAAGCTCTTTTCAAGCTGTAATGAGCCACCTGCCTCCAGCTATAAAACCCAAAGTGGAAGGACAGGAAACATGCTGAACAGCAAGAGGCAATTTCTAGCATTGTGCAGCCAGATCTCTGTAGAGAAGTAATCTTTTGTATAATGTCACCAGCCTTTCAGGGAACGTGAGGTTATGTCTTATTAGTTTATATCTGATCATTGCTTTAAGTGTTACCATTTGCTTTTTTATGCATCGTCAACTTAAACAGGTAAAAAATGAGGGGACAAATTTTATTTTGTGAAATGGTCATTAAATGTTTACTAAATGTTAGTCATCATTGTAGGTGTTACAAACCAAAGGGAAGAAAAAAGGTGGTGGTGGGGGGTGTGGTTATAGTAAAGCAGCCTTCAAATTGAAAGGACTCTTCAGGCAGAGGAAACCAGCACAACGGATCATTGAAAAACAAAACAAAACAAAAACAGGCTCAAACACAGGACCTATTATATGGATACATGCATTGCAGATTTTATTTTGTTTTCCTCTACCTAGGAGCAGCTTTCTGGACAAAGGGCCATGAGGCTTTGAAAGGGGAAGACAGGAAGCAGAAAGTCCTCTCCCACATTGCAAAGAAGGACCTCATCTTTTTTACTAGGAAAGAACTCCACTAGTCTTTTGCTACCATAATGCCATTGTTGTATTATTCAGCTTTTTGAATTCTCTCCATTCTCTGCATGGTAGCAAACTAACATGTTTCTCATTAATAAGGGGAGACGCCCTTCAGTTTTTCAAAAATGTAGATAAACCTCACTAATTTGGGGAAAATAAGGAAAGAGAGCTAAAGTGATTTTTAAAAACTCAATTTTTAAGGAGTTTGATGAGTGTAAAGTATCTCATGATAAAGGTAACTTACACATTGATTCCTTTGGCCTGGAGCTACCAACGCCCCTGAAAATCCCTACTCACCATTTTAGGGAGTAAGTTTACTTCGGGATTTTTATTGTTTTTATTTTGTTTTTGTTGTTGTTTTTCGTTTCTTCTTAGCAAAGGAGTGACATGATTTGGGGTATTCATTGGGAAGATAATTCTGGCAATGATGAGGAGAAACTGAAAGGAGTAAAACGCTTAGGTAATTAAATATCTAGGTAATCTTAGTTAGGTAAGTGATAATAAGCCTGATAAGATAGCAGCAAATATAATATACATTACAGGGGGGGAAAAATCAACAGAACCATGCTTTATTTATAGTTTCCCTTTCTAAAGCACCAAGGCAAGCTGTATCCTGTACATTGAAGTTGTGTTAATATAGGTTGGTGGAAGAAATGAGCACACACCCATGAAAGGAGGAAATGCTTTCATACGTACACGTGCCAGTTAAAATTTATGGGGGGGGGGAGTGAGGAACAAAGTGACAATGATAAAACTACAGTTTGAAGCCTTCATGACTGTTGGTATCGGGTGGTCTTGGCTCGGAGAAATGATGCACTTATTATAGAGACATGTTCTCATCAATTTCGCGATTGTTGATTATCCTGGGTGAGACATCAATGCCGGGATGCAGGACACAGAGTCCCTGGTATATGAAGAACAGACTGCAGAGATGTGATGTTTGAAGGATGTATGCAGTTAAAACTGCAAACAGAGAGACCCAATCATGAGATCTCCCAGGGAAGAATGTAGACAGAAGAGGAGTGAAAGGAAGAAAGGGAGGGGAAGCAGGGGCAGAAGCTCAAAGAACAATGTTTATGACAGATGAGCATTACATGACTATCCAGTGACAGTGACACGAACATTGTCAGAAAGTTCTTTTCTCACATATTAATTATGAAGAAAATCCCATTCCTCTAATAAGAAGCTACTAGATCGGTAACCCTGTCCTTCCTTTCCTCCAAGAAAGATCTCACTTGTCCTGCTGGGTTTTTTGTTTTGTTTTGTTGGTTTTTTTTAGGTAGGCTCCACGCCCAACATGGGGCTTGAACTCATGACCCTGAGATCAAGGGTTGCACGGTCTACTGAATGAGCCAGCCAGGTGCCCCTTCATTTGTCCTCCTGTTTTGAGTAAATAAAATATAAATGTTTGAACTAATCAGAAGACAACTGTTCATGTTAAAGGTCAATGTGAGGGAAAACTTCAATGAAGTTCTAATTATAACACGAAATGATTTTTAAAAAATAACATTTATCAAATATTCCCTTTTTGTGAAAATCACTGAACTGTATTGATGTATGTGCTCATTCTACAAACATAACTTACTTTCATATAGATTATGTTAAAATTTGAATCCTAAATTATTAGTAGCAATGCAGATCTTAGATTTTTCTAAAAGCCCAAATTACTTTTTAAACAGGAAGCTGAATTATTCATATATATATATTTAATTGCAATGATCCCTTAAACCATATATATTTTATTAAGAGTTTATTGCAATTATAGCATTCAAAATTTTATGAATTAAATGGACACATAATGAAGAAACAAAATGATAAGCTGTATTAAGATACATAATTTTTATCATTTTACTTTTATACATATAGAACGGTCAGCAATTATAAATATAAAATAGGTGGAATGGGGGGGATCTTCAAGAAACTTACATATTGAAAGGTAAAATCATTTGGGAAATGCAGTCCTCCCATTAGTTAAGGCCAGCCATTACGGAATGATAGCAGACATACATGAGATCATAAATACCTACAGGAGAGCCAATCCCATTTACTAATAAGGTATATGATAGTAATAAGGATCTATGATTTTAAAAATAACTTGGCTCTTCCATGTGATCAAATCTCCCTGCAGTTCTGAGCTCTGTTTGGTCACTACTGCTTTCTACCTTGTATCGCAAGGTGTATTGTTTTATCATAAGCAGGGAATTCTCTTCATTGATTCAACTGTCTACATAGTGCCTAGTCTGGGGACATGCACAGTGTGTGCAGAATAAGTTAAAAAGGAGGAGAAAGGACAGGGAAGCTGTAGTGTCTGATTCTTTGTTCAAACAAAGCCAAGTTAAATAAGAATCTTAGAACGGTAAAGCGGAAGATTCGAGATAGCAGGATGAACACACGTCTCCACCAACATATTTTTGCAGCCGAAATCTCAAAAAGGTAAAGAGGTTTGCTAAAGTCCCCAACCTGGTTAATGGCAAAACCAACTTGGCATGCTTTCTTTGGGTGTGTGTGCGGGGATGGTGAAGGGAGGGAGGTATTTTAGGGCTGGTGGATAAGAAGGGGAGGGGCCAGAGGGATGGAGGAGATACACGTACATAGCACACCTTTCAAAATTAAAAAATAAAGAAAATCTAAATACTTAATTCTCTCAATGCTTCAAGTCTTTTGATTTTAAGCTCACTAATGTTTCAACGAAATTTCATTCCTCATCGAGGAATTTGATTAATAGTAATCAAAACAATATTCAGCTCTGTGAAATTTACAGTCCTCTTCTGCCTTTAGAATTCTAAACTGTGTAGAAAAAACCATAGTGGGATATCCAAAGTTTTCTTGAAACATAAGATAATCAAGTCCACACCTTCTTCATTTGCCTCTCATCTCACATGCTTTTTTTGTGCCTTCCTCTGTGCGAACAGGCATTTGAGAGCATCAACCTCTCAATGACACACTGTGAATTCTCACACAATGGAGGGGGATTTGGAGCAGGAGACAAGCAACAGGGACAAACAAGCCATTAGTGTGCAGGATCCCATTTTCAGGTAAATGACCTTGCTAATGAAGAAAACAACAATGAAATGCCAACAATGACTTAAAAAGAATCCTCCCAAAAATCCACTCTAAATTTAACTTTCTATATAAAGCCTTCTTCAAAATTTTCTATAACCTCTTAAAACACTTTAATGAATATCATATTGAGATGGAAGGAGGCCATTATAGTGAACATCCATTGTGTGGGGAATTTGCATTAACAGCTAAAAAGGTATTGGTCTCTTGCTCCTTAGCAACTGCAAGTGATTTCTTGTAAAATTTTTTCCCGTTTAAGATGACCTTGTTCTTTTGCTTCCTAATTTATAGTCCCGAGGGGAGGATGGTCTGAACAAATGGTTATAAAAACAATGCGAATTTCATGAATGCACTTATCGTCAAACTAACATTCAGAAAAAGACAAACTGTCCCCTCTCACTCTCCAGGCTGTTCGGAATGGGTGGGATTGAATTTGGGGGATTACGTGGTCTTAACAAAAATCAGACAACAATAATAATGTCTAACATTTGTGGGGGGCTTAGAATGTTCCAGGCACTGTTCCAAATGTCGTACATGTATTAACTCATTTACACCTTATAACAACCCTACACAGTCAGGGATGTTATTATTACTCCCATTCTGTATATGAGAGAAGCGAGGCAGACAGTGTATAACTTTCCCAAGGTCACACAACTACTAAGTAGAACCAGGATTAAAATGAGGCAATTTGACTATTCTTAACCTATAGACTACAGGTTTCTCCTACCGGACCAGGTGTAGGTTCCACTGTCCAGGCTAGCATTTGCTCCCATTTAACTATGAGACAGATATCAGCCTGACATTTAGCTGCTCAGTGGAATTTGTGAATCCTCAAGTCCTGGAATATTAGAGTTAAAATGCATTGTAGCTATCTGTATTCCAAGGCTCCAGTTTTTTTTTAAGATTTATTTATTTGAGAGAGGTGGGGAGGGGCAGAGGGAGAGGGAGAGGGAGAGAGAGAATCTCAAGCAGACTCCCCGCTGAGCGTGGAGCCAGACCCCGGGCTCCATCACATGACTCTGAGATCATAACCCGAGCCAAAATCAACAGTCTAATGCTCAACTGACTGAGCCCACCCAGATGCCCCCCAAGCCTCCATCTTACAACTGAAGATCCGAAGAATGATTAGGACACTGACCCATGAAGGAAGTGAAAGTGCTACACAGAACCAGAAGCTGTATTGGGTCTCCTAAAGCTTTCAGTCCTTCACTGGATCTCAGGGTCCCTTCAAGAGAGGGTTCCCTTGTCATGTGTCTGAAAAACTTGTACTGATACAAGTAATTTCAGTAAAATTAGCTTTTATTAGCTGTTATATACTAGGCAATATGTTAAGTGTTTTTATATACAATCTCTAACTTAGATTTATTATCTCACCTATTTTATAAGTGAAAAGTCTCCGATGACTTGGGTTAAATGTTATAGGATGGTTTTCTACCTCGTTTAATTCAGAGACTGACTTTTCCATTCCTCAGCAACCTGCTGTAAAGGATCTTGTACTGCCCATTGAGATCCCTCTTGAAGACCGAACGTCTTACTCTCCCAGCCACTGCCCTCAAGAATTGCTGAAACTGAATGGGGTCAGCCCGTATCCAAAGAACGTATGGGCCAATTTTCAAGACCCATTTCAGTCTCCAAGCTCCCTGTGGAGTGGTGGTGTTGACTGAGGCCAGGCTGCGACTATGTGACACACCAACTTCCCTGTCTGTTAATCCTGTTCCCTTTACTCTTCCTCCCCCTCAGGTGTGAATCCCAAAAGCCCTCCCTAGCAACTTCCTGTAGGCCAATCTCCATCTAAGAGTCTGCTTTCAGGGGAACTGGACCCATAACATGGAACTGTGTGTTTCACTGGAATTAAGCAATCCTTACCAAGGGCCAAGAACAGATTTGCTTATAGGTGCTTAATAAACAAGAGTATCAATTTAAATAAATGTGTGTTAACATATATTTATATTTTATTTATGTTTTGTCTCAAATATAAACAGAGAGAGAGAAAAAGAGAATGATCATCAATCGTCTCTCTCTCTCTCTGTTCCTCCATTCCTGGTCCTGAGGCAGCAGATGCTCACGACCAGAGCATCATTCCTTGGAAGAGATGTGCATGTCAATGGTGCTTCCTGTGCGTTGTAGATCAGAATCTGACATTGCTGGGCCTCTGTGTTTTATTCAACTGTCCTCTCAAAGGACACTGCAAGGGCCCTCGCTCAGTTTGAACGCATCATGTGAACTGTCTTCATTTCCCAGGGTTGCAGCAACAATGTACCACACACTGGGTGGCTTAAAAAACCAGAAGTTCCTTCTCTCACAGTTCTGGAGGCCACAAGTCTGGAATCGAGGTGTCAACAAGGCCTTTCCTCTGAAAATTCTAGGGAAGAATCCCTGCTGTCTCTTCCACCTTCTGGTGGCTCCAGGCATTCATTGGCTGGTGGCCCCATCAGTCTGGTTTCTGCCTCTGTCTTCACATGGCCTTTTGCTCTGTGGGCCTGTACTTCTGTGTCCTCTCTCTTTTTTTAAAAAAAGATTTTATTTATTTATTTGGCAGAGAGAGACACAGCGAGAGAGGGAACACAAGCAGGGGGAGGGGCAGAAGGAGAAGCAGGCTTCCCGCCGAGCAGGGAGCCCGACGCGGGGCTCGATCCCAGGACCCTGGGATCACGACCTGAGCTGAAGGCAGTCGCTTAACCGACTGAGCCATCCAGGCGCCCCTGTGTCCTCTCTCTTATAAGGACACCAGTCATCTGATTTAGGGCCCACTCTAAATCCAGGTTGAGTTTACTCTGAGATTCGTTTTTTTTTTTTTTTTTTTTAAGAGAGAGAGAGAGCACACAAGCAGGGGAGGGGAGGCAGAGGGACAGAGAGAATCTTAAGCAGGCTTCATGCCCAGCACAGAGCCCGACCCAGGGCTCGATCTCATGACCCTGAGATCATGACCTGAGCCCAAATCAAAAGTTGGACGTTTAACCAACTGAGCCACCCAGGCGCCCCCCATTGAGAGTCTTAATTACATCTCTAAATATCCTATTTCCAAATAAGGTCACAGGTTGAGGTTCTGGGAACACGTGAATTCTGGGGGACACTATTTAATTCAGGGCACTAACACACACACACAAACACATTCTTCTCCACAGTAGCCCCTCTTTATTGGCACTCAGCTCTTGTTCAGTAATCTCAGCCTTCCCATTCCCTCCCCATCTGCTTCTGTTGAGAGCATGCTCATCTTCCCACAGGATCATCTCCTCCACTGTTGTTACATCTGAATTTGAGATTTACTTCTTATTAATTTATATGCTCCTAAGGCCCAGTTCATGGAGCCGTATTAGTCAGGTTTCAACGAGAGAAACAGAACAAGTAGGCTAATAAAGTAGGATATAAAAAGATTTGTTTCAAGAATTGGCTTTCATGATGATGGGGGTTGGAAAGTTTGAAATTTATAGACCAGGCCAAGAGGCTGGACACTCTCAGGCAGGAGCTGGTACTGCAGTTCACAGGCAGAATTTCTTCCTCGGGGAAATGTCAATTTTGCCCTTAATGCCTTTGACTGATTGGATGAGACCCATCCAGATGATCAAGTATAATCTCCTTTCCTTAAAGTCAGCTGATTGTAGATATTGACCATATGTACAAAATGCCTTCACAGCAACACCCAGATTGGTATTTGATTGAATAGCTGGGTACTTCAGCCTAGTCAAAACTGACTGGTAAAACCACCTACCATAGGAAGGAAGGTCTATTAACCTGACTTTAGAAGGCCCTATTTGGCAATATTAGAAATCAGTGGGTCTGGCTGGGAGGTTATTACAGCTACAGTGTAAAATTATTTTACCCATTGTGAATTTTTTAAAAAATAAAAATTTTTACTATTTGAACTCTAAACTTGTGTTCTTTTACAAGAGCAAATGAACATCAACATATTCTCTAGAGGACAATCTATAAAACAGACTGAGCCCTACCATATCTTTCTTTATCCCAATGAAGGTTAAACTTACCCAAGATCCCCAAATGATGAATCGGAGAGCCTGGATTTGAGCTCACACTTGCCTGATGGCAGATGAACCAGACTGACAGGGCCACCAGCCAATGAATACCTTATATAATTTTACTTAGCCAAGCAAGTAGAAAGGCCAGAGCTATATCTCAGAGTTCCTGACTGTCCAGTGTTAGTTCTCTTTTACTGGACTCATGAAGTTCCATGACCATGACATCGATGCAAAATGGCACAGTGCCTCACCAAAGGGAGAAGAGACAATATAATCTCAAAGTTATTTTTAGCTGCAAAGTGCTATATTTTATTTGAAGTCTCAAATTCTTCAAATCTAGGCCAAAGCAAATCTATTTCGGTTTACACAGGCTGGTGTGTCTTGTGTGATAACGGCTAATGGCAGGAGGAAAGAATTACGTTCTATATGGAAATCCATTCATGTACCCAGTTTACAGGAACTAAAAATTAGTCTTACTATGACTGGTAAATATTTACAAGCATTATTCAATACGAGGCTCAATCTTCTTTTATAAGAAAGCTTCATTCTAAGAAAATTTTCTTAGGAGTGAAGTAAAACTGTGTCTTAGAAACCAAAACATCATGTCACCATGACTCAGGTCCTTAATATTTCTAGATGTGTATGCTTTTTTATTTGACATTAAAAAAAATGTTGAAATACTTCAACAGGCTTGCACAAGAAAAACTTATTAACAGATTTCAGCCTACTGTAATGTATCTTTCATGGTCAGGTAGCTTTGTGAAGCAAATTGAAGTCGACTCTTGTCAGCTTCGACATATTTTCGTAATTCTTATTTTGTGCCCATTGTTCCCTGTTAATCTCCATATTCTAAAATTTGACAGCAGTTACCTGAATAATTATATTAATTATTATCACAAGGAATATTGCTTACAATTTAGTGTTATTGCTTGGCTCTATAATTTTCTATGAAGCCAATGGGATTTTCAATGATCAGCAGGAATGCATTATAGAATTTAGAAGTTCTCCCAGATTTCCTTCTGTTCTCCTTTAGTCTGCAAGAACTTAACTAATTTTCATATTCGAAATTGGTCTCCATTGGTAGACAGTCACGTATGTCTACGAATATTTAATAGCATTTACCTTCCTGACGTACTTCAGCATTGCATTCAGTCCTGTTTTCTCCTAGAGTCGCAAATCCCTACCTTGCAAAGTGCTGATTTCAGCTGTGCCGCCACAACAGGGTAATCGTGAATAGAAATGTATATGCACATTATAACTGGGTGTGACAAATTCAAAGGGAAAGCTCCAAGCTTATCTGAGTGAACAGTATCAGTAAGGACATGCATATTTTTAGACAAGTTCATTTGAATCATAAGGGATTCAGTGAAGTTATAGACTGAACTGTGTTCCTCCCAAATTCATAGATTTAAGCCATAATCCCCAATGTGACTGTATTTGGAGAAAGGACTTCTAAAGATACAGTTAAGGTTAAAGGAGATCATATGGATGGACCCTAATCCAATCTGACGGGGTCCTTATAATTAGAGAAAGAGACACCAGGGATGTGCGTACACAGAGAAAAGGCCACGTGGGGACAGTGAGAAGGCCGTCATCCACAAGCCAAGGACAGAGGCCTCAGGAGAAACCAACCCTACTTGCACCTTCACCTTGGACTTCCAGCCTCAAGAACTATGGGGAAAAAAGCCTAAGGGCTTTCTCTGATCACCAAAACTGCTCTGGCTGTGTGTGCAGCAGGCCAGAAGTGTCAGAGATTAAGTTCCTGTCATCTTTAATCATAATCTGTAGTTTCAGGCACTTTTTGTTGGCTTCTTTCCATTCTCTCTCACCCCCTTTCTCATCTACTGGTGTTCCCCGGGACCACCTCCCAGATAAACTGCTTGCACTGAATACTTGCCTCACTGTCACAGTCTAGGGGAACCTGAACTAAGAGAGCCACTAAGGGCTACTGTGAGGATTCAGTAAAGTTCTATATGCATTAAGGAGGGCACGTGATACAATGAGCACTGGGCGTTATATGCAATGGATGAATAACTGAACTCTACATCTGAAACTAATGATACACTCTATGTTAACTAATTGAACTTAAATAAATTGAAGTTTAAAATAAAAAAAGAAAGTACATCAGTACTTGATGCTTAATAGTAGCAGTTCAATAAATGCTGATTATTTTAGTAATGTGGACCCCCATCACTTTTGAGCTGACTTGGACTCTTTTTGTTCCTCTAGCCTAAATTCTTTCCCTTTTTTTTTTCCTTTTAAATATTAGAGAGAGGGTGTGAGCAAGCGGCAGGGAGAGCGGAGGAGAAGGGAAAGAGAATCTGAAGCAGACTCTATGCTCAGTGCAAAGCCTGATCTGGGGCTTGATCCCACAACCGTGAGATCATGACCTGGGCCGAAACCAAGAGTCGTATGTGTAACTGATTGAGCCACCCAGGTGCCCCTCCCTCTAGTATAAATTCTATACTAAATTCAGAACTTATTTTTTTATGTTTTTTTAAAATTAACACATAATGTATTATTTGTTTCAGGGGTACAGGTCTGTGATTCATCAGTCTTACTAAATTCAGAACTTACTAAGCATCTCTCTTTCCCCTGCCCATATCTTAATAACAGCCTTCAAGGGTTCACCACTGTAACTGGGAGAAGAGCACAAAATGATGAACCAAGGAGTAAAAATGTGTCAAGGGACTCCATGTGAAATTCTGCACATGTTCTGGTGGAACATGCCAGAGTGGCTCATGCTGACACCTTCCCATAGCCTGAGAGGTGGTTCCAGTTCATTAGCTTGACAGGTTCCTTTTTCACTAACTCAGAGTCAGAAATGCCATGTGGTTGGGTTGGGGAGTTCTGGGAACAGTATCCATCTGCATCAGAAAGCCTTAACATGTGAAAAAGAAATTACGATTATCCATAATGATTTGTCTAGTTGACTGGTGGTATACAAAACCACAGAGCAGAGAGTCCAGACCCTGGACCCTGTTACAAATCGTGTTAGTCTTGGCCAAGTCATTGAATTTCCTCTGTAGCTCAGATTACTCATGTGGACATCGATGGGTACATTGAGGTTGTTTCAGACTTTTTTCAAAGCCCTAAAAAGCTTACGATTTTTTGGTTCAATGAATGAATTTCCATGATACATTAACCTGCATGTAAAAAGACCTGGCCCAGAGCTGGAGTGTGAGAAAACTATGAAAAAAACCTGAAGTGCTAACTTGCAAATTTGAAGTTCGGTTTTTAAAGAACTCACACAACCAGAAAGTGCACAGGATTTGACATGAGCAGAATATTCTAGATTATCATACGTATCATCTGAAATGATGTTTTTAAGAGGCAGATAGTGCAGTTCAAGAGTGCAGCCTGAACCATCTGCTCGAGCAGTGAGTCACTTGAAAAGAGCCCTGAGGGGCACCTGGGTGGCTCAGTCGTTAAGCAGCTGCCTTGGGCTCATGTCATGCTCTCAGGATCCTGGGATCAAGTTGCACATCGGGCTCCCTGCTCGGCGGGAAGCCTGCTTCTCCCTCTCCCACTCCCCCTGCTTGTGTTCCCTCTCTCGCTGTGTCTCTCTCTGTCAAATAAATAAATAAAATCTTAAAAAAAAAAAAAAAGGGAAAAGAAAAAGAAAAGAGCCCCGAGAGCTGTAGACAAGAGGTGCTATACACAATGGTACAAAATATGATATGTTGTATGGATTATTTGACCAAAAAATCCATAAGCTGCTCTTTTTCAGGCTTGTGCATGGAAATACAAAAAGTGAAACTGACTAGAAATCAAACCGAAACTGACTTGCCTATTTCTGTTGACCTAGAGAATTAAAGAACAGAACTGACCCAAGAGCATATAAGATGAGAAGTAAATGGGTTTTTAAAGATTTTTTTCCCCCCAGCATTTGAAAATGCAACATGTGTCTTTTCTTATACGCTCCCTTCACCTAGTGCAGAATTACTAGGTGCTTTTGCTAATCTCACAACCTTGAAACCTTAGAGCTGATTATGCCCACTCTGCGGCCTTCAGGGAATATATGTACATAAGACAAAAAGGAGTCATTTCATCAAAGGGAGAATGCACACACCCTCCCTCAACAACAACAACAAAAATCCTGGCACCTTGTGCCCGCACCTGGTTTTTTGTCCTCTGCTTTAGCATATTCTACCTGTTTTCCCTCAACCTTTCCATCCAGATCTATTCAGACAACAAAGCTTGTTGCTTCTCACTTCTTGTCTCTCTCTTGCATCCTTTCCTTCCTATTTTATGGCAGTAATCAAGCCTCACCTAATTAAGCCCACATCCCTCAGACTTCCACAATATTCTCATAAGTGGAATTTTGTTTGTACTAATTTTCCTTCTTTGTGCCATCCAAGAATGCATCATCAATTTAATGTTTAAATAACCTTTCAGTCATAGGCTTCTACTCAAAAAGTGTGCTGAAGCTCCCCATCTCCAAAAGCCGGAAACGCAGACTTGTCACTAGAATGTTAAGGTCAGTTTGTAACCAGGAAGTAAACTACCCTTCCAATTACCTCCCCACCAATTAAACTGGTCTTTCTTTTGGGAACATTGAGCCTTGTCATCACTGCAGTTGGGCTTATATTACTGGACTCTGTTTATAATGTTCTTTTAGTCCCTCTATTTACTTGGCTCTCCCTGGCCTCCAAATGCCCAACTCACAGAAAGTATCCTCTTCCAATAGGTTTCCCTTTCTCCTGCGGCTCGAAGCGAATGCTCCTTTATGTGAGCTTCATTTAAATCTGCTGTGAACAGATCACGGCAATTTCAGACACAGCAAAGACAAATCGAAGCTTACATGCACTCCTTCGACAAACAGTTGCAGTACCCAGCTTTCTCATTCAGAAATTCACCCAATTAATGCCGAATATTTCCCTCAGTCAATACATTGTTAACTTAATTCCTTTCTAATTGAACTTCCTCTGTTCCAATACTGGCACATTAGAAGCTATGATCATTCTGCCTCTGCCGAATGCTTCTGGTACGGGGCTGTCCAGAGCCCTGCTATCCCTAAGTGCGGCGTCACTCACAACGTCTCCTACTGCCTAGCCCATAGCAGTGTATTCTAAAATATCATATCACATCTCTGAATGATCAATATGATAATTTACTGGAAATTATCCATTTAACTAAAGAAAACGAATACTCCTGTGCACACACACTCCGCGTTCATCAATACTCTGTGTGACCAATGCCTGATTCCTCAAGTCACATAGTTTCTCTCGTCTCCCCTTTGGTGCCTACAACTTGCAATTTTTTATATATCTCTTTCTCACCCTCTCTCTTTCCCCCCCTCTTCGTAACATTCTAAGTTTCTGGACCTGAATAAAGGTGGTGCCATGAAAAAATGCAAAGAGTGAGTTCAAAAGTTGGGTTTTCCTCTCTACTAAGCCAGACTTGAAACCTCAGACTCGTGACTTTTGACTCTTGGTTCTTGACTGTGCAATCTGATCAGCTCCCCTTGCTTCTTCATTTCCTTGCAAAGACTTATTTGGCAATGGCACTTCTTCCACAGAGTGGGGCTGGTGGTGGGGACAGGGGTGGAAGGGGTAAGCAAGGGAGAGGGAGAAAGGAGGACCATCTGTTCCTCTGCACATTCACCTGGTTTTCTTTCCTTCATTTGGCACTTGGATTAGGTCTTTATACCTGGAAGTAGCAGGAAGATAATTATTCTAGCTGAACAGGGGTGTGAAGATCAAATCAAAGGTAGATCTGTTGTGGCTTACAGTTAGCATTCCCCGCCCCCCCACCACTGGGCGCTGACTTGTGGCCCAAAGAACTTGACTATGGGTACTTGATCATAATCAGAGAAGAAAAGGTATTTAAATTCATTGTTGAAGAAGTGCTGCAGACCTCTCAACAGAATAACAAGTGTACTTGTAGAAAAATAAATAACATATATAATTTACTGATAATATCCATCACATATGAGTGGCATTATATAATCTCTGTATAGACAACTTTGGGATTATGACATATTTTCCAAGTCACAAGATATAATGATGAAACACAGCTAAATGGTTTTTTAAGATTATTATAATTATATTGAAGATTTTTAAAATCAAATTATAAAACACAATAATAAAAATAGATGGTTCCAGTCCTATGACAAATAACAAATATTTTGTACTGCTATATTATCGAAATATGTGACATTGTTTTAAAAGACAAAACATTCTACAAATTATAATGGCATCTGCATCTAAAATCACTAAAAATTGCAGAGTTTGATTATCTAAAGAAATCAAGTACAAATGATAAAATGAATATACTTGTATTTAATTGGAATATTGTGAAGGTTGATGAAATCAAACAACCTTGAAGGGACGTAGGTGATGGTTAATATACCACATTGAATTTTTGGATTAGTATTAAAAGAAAACGACCTGATTCATTTCTGTTTATTCCAATATTCAAACCAAGTGAAACTCCTGGGAATTATTAGAGAGACAAATTAAAACAACAGATGGACTTGCAGTTGCCTGCATAAGAATGTCTTTTCACAAAGCCTCCTGACAATTTCAGAGATTCTAAGGTGTTCTATTTAATTTCAAATAAAGAACACTACATTTTCCCCTCTTTCCAGGCTGTCAATCTCTGAAGGCCCGAAAGAAGATGATTTGAAAACATCATGAAAGTATTTTCTTGGGCCTTTTATAACACACATCTTGTAAGATAGGTATAAGACTCACTATTTTTTGATGATAGAAAGAAGAAAATGTAAGCAGTTTCTATCAAAGTATGAATCTTCAGTTAGGGTATTATATGGGAATAATTATTTTTATAGAATACAAGTTTGACATGGATTTTAAAGAAAAATACCCAATTTCCTACTGTATTTTTATTTCACATAATTAAAAGATTTTATCTTATTTTATGGATCACTAAGTTAAATCAGTCAGTCAAATGGTGGCTGTGGTAGCATTTGCCTCTGTAAAAGTTTTGCCCTCGGGAATTGAGTCCATAAGATAGGTAATTTTGTTCTGCATTGTTATTTAAGATGTTTTGATAAATAAATATTTAGGGCATTCACTAACCTAATTTTTAAAAGAATTTTTTTTCCAATTTTGATAAAAGATTCATGCAGGCAAATATATCATGGTGGCCTCTAGTGGGGAAAGCTATCTAATTTCAAAGCATTTAATTGCACTGATAGCACTAAAAAATGCCTGTAAAGATGGCTATATGCTAATAAAGTAAATTCTCACAATGGGCACTAGGGATTTCTGCTTCCAGCAGTTGCAGAGTGGCATTTTGCCGACCAACTCTCCTTTGGAGAACAACTAGAAAGGTTGTTTTTCTTTTGTTTTTAATCTATCTGAAAGCATCAGAGATGTAAAAAGGAGCTTAAGGGCTCACAATCCCAGAAGGAATGAAAGTATTCAAAGAAATGAGCCCAACATTGGCCACTTTTCTCTTTGGGGCACTTGTTCATTCTCTAGAGGTGACAGAGGTTGAGAAGCTGGGCAGAGCTTCTGGCAATGTTATGTGACTGGGAGCAAGCAAAAATGTGAATGTATGTCTCATGCAGATGCAGAGACTCTGGTAAATACTCTGGACTCTCCGTTAGAATTAATGGAGGACTGTACCCTAATAGGGTGCATAAACAAGTGGATCAGTTCTCACTGAGACTAAAATCCAGTTAGAAATCACATCAATTCTCAATTGGATTAAGGGGATCTGTCCCTAGCTTAAATGTAACATCATTATCTCTAAATGTTTTCAAAAATTATCTGGAGCATTCAGTAAAAATTTACAATGTATTTCATAAGACAAAATAACAGAATGAACATGAAAAAGAGAAGGAAAAAACATAGTAGGGACAAACACACAAAAGATATATATATTCAAGTTATTAGACGTGGCCTTTAAAATAACTATTATTAATATGCTAAAATATAAATAACATGATGGGGATTTTTCCCCCTAAAGTGGAAACAATAACCTAAATGAAGAATTAATAGGTGGGTTTAACAGTGGATTAGATCTATTATAAGAAAGGATTAGTGAACTGAAAGATAATTCAATAGAAATTATAAATGAGACACGGAGGGGAAAAAGTTTGAAATGGAAAGGCTACAGTAAAAAGATCTAAAATGTGTATAACTGGAGTCAGTGAAGAAGAATTAAAGAGAATGTAGCAGAAGCAATATTTGAAGATATGCTGAGTGGGAAACTTTTGATGCTGATGGAAGTTAGAAATCCAAAGAGCTAAGAAGTTGTATATATGGAACCATACAAAGTACCAGAACTAATATATTTGTTAGAAATCAAGAGAGTGATTACTTTGGGAGAATAGAAACTGGAATAGAGCATGAGGGATGCTTACGGTTTGGGCAATATATATATATTTTCTGATTGGGGTCTCTGATCTATATATTACAAAGGTGTATTTAGTTTGTGAAGATTCATGTGCTGCACAGCAAAGATATATACCATTTTCTCTATGTGTTTTATACTTCAATTAAAAGTTTAAAAATGTTTAATAATAATAATAATAATAATAATAATAATGCTATTCAAATTCCCAAGCAGGAACAATACAATGAAAACCTCCCCTAAGCACAGCATATTAAAATCTCTGAAAACAAAACTCAATCATATGCTACTTCCAAGACACACATCTTTAATAAAAGGACAAAGGTTTAAAAAAATACACATCAGGACAATCTTCACCAAAAGAAAGCATATGTAACTATACTGGTATCATACAAAGTAGACTTCAAGGCATAAAGCATCACTAGACAGAAAGAGGGACTTTTCATAATGATAAATCAAGCCACTAAGAATATGTAACACTTCTAAATTGGTATGCAATTTAAAAAGTAGATTCACCTTATGGAAAGAGATATTTTAACAATCTCTATAGTTGATAAAATAAGCAAACCAAAAAATAAGTCAGACTATAGGAAATCTGAACAACACATTTATAAATCCAGCCTGAATGTCAATTTTGACATATGTCAAACAGGACAAAGAACACATATTATTTTCAAGTACTCACAGAATACTTACTAAAACTGACCTAGTCATTTTATAAATGAAGAAGCTGAACTGAGTATCTCTGACAGTAAGAGAAATGAAGCAATTGGCTCAAGGTTATAATTATAGTATTATAGCTTTTTTCAGAACATATATATGGAATCTGGTCCTCAGTACTACAGCCTCCTCAACTTAAATGAGCAAGACCAAAAGTATATTCTAATAAATGCTTTGCAACTGATCTTCTGGCTGCCTAGATAAGAAGCAGCTGCTATGAAGATTATGCTATAAACATAAAGAAAAGACTCTAGGGAGTATCACTTTCTACTCTAACTAGTGGTAGAATTGTGTCAGATTGTAGGCAGATTGTGTCATAAATACATTGAGAGGGGCTTTCAATTTATATTTGACAACACGATCAGGGGACAGGGACTCCAAACACAGCTTACAATAAGCAACTGTAATTTGCTCCTGCTCACTCCAGTATACTATACATGGTAAGCATGAATCTCCTAAACCTTAAACCTCAAGCTGCTATAATCAGGTGAAATTTGACAGTAACTAGGAGATCTATAGACAGTTCACTGAGTATTTATTGGACAACTGTACCTCTCCACTCTAAATTTCTGTGCAAATAGAAACAGACATAGAGCACAGTATATATTTTTGGTAAAATACAAAGCATTAACATTAGCTACAGCTCGGAGTAATGTTGAAACTTGCATGCAACTGGTCATTAGCTACCATTTATTTGGCACTCACTATGAGCCAGGCACCATGCTAGGTAATTTACATACATTACATTTAATCTTCACAAGAAAATTTCAAGGCGGTGTGATTCTCCCTTTTTAACTAATGAAGAACCTAGAATTCTGAAGGTCTAAGTAATTTGCCCAACATCAACAAACTGAGTTGGGTTCATATCATGCCTATCTTGAATGTCTACTCCCTGTGTATCCTATACGGTAATCTGATACAGAAAAGTAATTATTCTGGGGGACACTACTGTGAAAATAGAGAAGAGTGTGGAATACAGAAGAGCAACAACAGATAACACAGAGCCAGGGTATCAATAAAAGAAAAGCCAAACAAAACCAGAGCAGATGTGGGGCTGTGAGGATTGGAACATTAGTCAGAGAAACACACCTGCAATGTTCATAGTTTAAACTGAATGTATGTGGGGCGGGGGGAAGAGGGGTTTGATGGGTGATGTGTGATATGTATGTGAAAAAGATTGTGTATCTTTTAAAATTAACTATTTGGTAAACTATTTTGTTTATTTCATGGTACAATTAAAGTTGTTTTCAATTAATCCTTTTATTAACCAAACCCCCCTAAGTCAGTGATCCTCAAACTTTAGCATGCATCAGAGTCATCTGCGGGGCTCGGTACACACAAATTACTGGGTCCCCCTACTGAGTTTCTGATCCAGTATGTCTGGGTGATATTCAAATTTTTTTATTTCCAATAAATTTCTAGGTGGTTGTTGATGATGTTGGTCCAGGGGCCACATTTTGAGAACACTGCTTGAGATAACTGCTGTAGGACAAATTGAAATTTCCAGGTAGAGATAAACAAAAAGCCAATGGTTAATAAAACTAAGATCTGATATTTGCTGAGCAAGTTTTCTTCGAGGCACTATGCTGAACACTTTACATTGCACTCATCCTGCACAATAATCCTTTGAGGTAGGTACGGTAGGAACTGCTGATTTCTCACTTTACAGATGAGAAAATAGAGGTTGGAAAAAGCTAGGAAACTCATCCACGGCCACACTGCTAAAACCATTTGAATCCAGATAATCTAAAGTCCCAAACCTATGTTTTCATGGTTCTCAAATATTAGGGTGAAAAAGAGATTATCCAAGGAATTTTAGAAAAATCCAGATTCCCGGATTCCATATTCAGAGATTCTGACTCAACATCTCTATCATGAACCTCAGGAGCCTGCAATTCTAACTAGCAACACATCTGTAGACATTGAATTAAGCAAAAAAAAAAAAAAAATTTTTTTTTGGTCCCAGAGCAGGCAGGTCAGGAAAGTAGCAGAATTCATTATATTGTGTTGTAAAGGTTTATTCTCATCTGTGGGCATCGTACAGATTCCACAGAACTTTTTCATTCATGTAGAGTATTAAATCAAGTTAGAACTTAAGCTTATTGTTTTATCATCAATTTAGCAATCCCATCAACACTGAACATGTGTGGGCCATTATCAAAAGTTCACACCGATCACACGCATCTTCTACTTTGGTCAATTTCCTGGTCCAGCTTACAGTAGTTCCCAACACTGAGGAATATCAGAGTCCCACAAGCGTGAGGCTGGTGGGTGCTCTCTGCGTGGTTTTGAGCTGCAGAGGTTCTAATTCAGTAGGACCGGAGTGAGGCTCAAATGGCAATATTAGTGAAAACACTCTGGGCGACTCATATTATCAGCCAGGTACGGAAACGACTATTCCAGATCATTTTCTGATTAGTTACTTCCAGTTGTAAAGAGCTGAATTACAGAGAGCAAACTGTGCCTTTTGCGGTTGTGAGCATGTATTCTGCTCGGGCCTTTTACTCTGTTGCCTCAAGGAGTCACAGCTGGTGGTCCTGTCAGTCATATCAACACAGCGAAGACTAGATTGAGAGACGGGAGGGAGAAAGAGGAGCAGCAGAGAGGATCTCGCTCCACTGACCCCTGAGTCTGGTGCTCAGTTGGAAGAGTCACAAGTTGTTACTTCACTGATTTTCTCAGGCAGCCAAGTAATTTCAAGTAGGAAATCCACCCAAACAGTCTGCGTAAGTAGTAGTAGCAAGAGCGTGAAGACAGTTGTTGGAGCTGATAAAAGGCCATCCATTCATTCACTTAATATGTGCTGCACACCTACTAAGTGCCAGGCTCTGTTCCCAGCACTGGTGACCCTGCAGAAAGCCAGAAGACAGCGTCCCTACTGTCGTGGTAGCTTAAACTGATTAGTGGGGTTGGAAAATAAGTAGGTAGGGAAATGAATGACCATGTTTCTGATAGTGATAAGCATTACACTGAAAATAAAACAGAACAATCTGGAAGCAAGTGACCGGGGATGAGATGGCACTACTTCAATGCAGTGATGGGAAAACACTAGGATGAGGTGTCATTTGAGCCAAATCTGAAATGACGAAAAGCAATTAGCCATGTGAAGAAAAATAATGAGAGATAGTTGAAAGAACATCTATAACATTTCTGAGACCTGAACAGCCTGGAGCATCCCAGAACAGCAGAATGAAGAGGTCAAAAAGTAAGGAAGAGCCAGATGATGGAGAGTTCTGGCAGTTGACAAGGGTCACAACTATACATGAAGACTTGAATAAATATAAAGGAAAATAATATTCCTAGATAGGAGGGCTAAGAACCATATAGATAAAAACTTTCCCCAAGAAATAAAAAGAAATTATTTGTAACTTGATAAAATGACTCTAAAATTGATAATGGAAAAGTAAGCAAAAAATTAAAAGGAAGATCAGTGATAGAGAATTAGCCCTTCTGTGTTTTAAAATATAAAGCCTCAATAATTTTAAAAGTGTGCTATGGGAACATGAGTCATTTTTCATACATCATATTGAGCTATCAATGAAGCAGCATAAGTAAAAAAATAGATGCAAATAGATATAGAGCTTTAGAATATGATAAAGATGGCACTTCAGATCATCAGGGAACACATGTATATCGATAAATTGTGACGCGACAACTGGATAACCATCTGGAAAACAAAATAAAGTTAGGTCCATACCTCATCCATAGTCTGGGTTAGATTAATTTCAAAAGAAAAAAAATGTATATATTAATATGGAAACACAAAATGGTACAGCTACTTTAGAAAAAAGTTTGGCAGTCTCTCATAAAGATAAATATACACTTACCATATGACCCAGCTATTCTATTCTTGTTCTCAGGAGAAATGAAAACATATGTCCACACAAACAAAAACATGGATTTTATATAGGCTTATTATATATAACAAAAAATAGAAACAACCAAAATATCCTTCAAGTGGTCAATGGATAAGCAAACTACATTGTGGCCATATCATGGAACACTACTCAACAATTGTGGTATGTACATCAGTAGAATATTATACAACTGGGGCACCTAGGTGGCTCCACTGGTTAAGCACCTGACTCTTGGTTTCGGCTCAGGTCATGATCTCGGGTCATGGGATCAAGTCCTGTGTTGGGCTCTGTCCTCAGGGTGGAGTCTGCTTGAGATTCTTCCCCCTTCTTCTCCTCCCCCCGTTTCTCCCCCTGTGCTCTCTCTCTCTCTAAAATAAATTAAAAGAATCTTTAAAAAAAAAAGAATATTAACTGTTAAAAATAAATAGATGATAGTTATAAGTATCAAGCTGCACAAATATCACATGTATGTGATAAATATAAGTATCACATATATAAAATTAAGCAAAAAAGTTAACTATAGCATAATACATGAATAAATGGATGTCTATAAATATTAAATTATGAATATCAACCACATATATTTTTACAGATATATGCATATGTTTTTAAGGATATATACATGGAGGCCTAAAGAGATGCATAGGCTTGATAAACATCAAGCTCAGGTTGGTGGATATCTCCAGTGTGTAAGGAAAATAATGGAATTAGGGTAGGGTACCTGGGGAGATGGGACTCTATCGGTAATATTGTTTAAGGTGGGTGGGTGGTGGGTACATGAATGTTTGTTATATCACCCTTTATATTTTTTATAACTACTATTGTTTATTGATGGATTCATTCACTTACTAAGTAAATGCTAGGAAGCTGAAGATGGATTAGATGGATGTCTTACCATGAAAAGATTCAAAGTGTAGTTGGGAATCAAGTCATGTGAATACAATAAAAGTAATGGCAGTGGTAACAACCACCACCGAGTTATAGTGCAGTGTAAGAAGTGCTATCACAGAGGCATGTATCAGATTTGTGCCAAAGCATAAAGAAGCGATTGAGTTCATCTGTCTGTAAGAGAGAGAAGGCTTCTAGAGAGAACTAGAAATTGGGTAGGAACTCACTCCACAGTGAAAGGAGAAAGTCATTTCAGGAAGAATATTAGATGCAGAAGCATGTAGTCATGAAAAACCCTAGCACTTTGAAGGAAATGTGGCTAGTTTTCCCAGCAGCCAGCACAATATCTTTTACCCGGAACCCACGATTGAGTG
Source organism: Mirounga leonina (assembly GCF_011800145.1). Classification (NCBI taxonomy): domain Eukaryota; kingdom Metazoa; phylum Chordata; class Mammalia; order Carnivora; family Phocidae; genus Mirounga; species Mirounga leonina. Next base: position 14,933,352 of record NW_023270854.1, on the reverse strand, counting down.
AATACATGCACGAACAAAGCTAAGCTTTGGGCAAATTTTTGGTAAAGTCTAAGTCAGTAACTTACCACATGATTTGCTAGCCTATGAGCTGGGACCAGTCTAGTTCACTTGTCAGCTTAGCTTTTGAGAAAGCCCATAACAAATTATTTTTGTTGCCTAAGAAATCTATTAATAACATCCTTACTTATGCATGTTTTGTTGAAAATTAAAATATAGGCCCGTAATCTTAAGTCTAAAAATTTTTTTCATGAAATTAATAGACAATTAAGTAGTTTAAATATCATAAATATTAGGTTAATTTATTTGGCACCATCATTTTAAAACATCAGCAAATATAAATTTAATAATTAGCATGATATTACAGTAAAAGGTAACTAATACTATAAAAATAATTTCTTTTTGGAGTAACTAAATGAAAAATATTAATATAGAGAGAGAGCTTTTTTTCCCCCCTTTTTTAATAAGTAGGTTCCATTCCCAGCATGGAGCCCAGTGCAGGTCTTCTTGAACTCTTAACCATGAAGTCAAGACCTGAGCTGAAATCAAAAGTTGGACGCTTAACCAACTGAGACAGCTGGGTGCCACTATATATAGAGTTTTTTAAAAATATTTTTATTTGACAAATCTGGATAGGAATAGACAGGGGGAAATGCTAGAATTCGTCAATGCCCTCAAGGCATTTGTTTTGTTTTGTTTATAAAATAAACATTTTTTAAAGTAAAAGGCATCTAACATAATATTAAAAAAAATCTGGGGGCGCCTGGGTGGCTCAGTTGGTTAAGCCACTGCCTTCGGCTCAGGTCATGATCCTGGAGTCCCGGGATCGAGTCCCGCATCGGGCTCCCTGCTCGGCGGGGAGTCTGCTTCTCCCTCTGACCCTCCCCCCTCTCATGTGCTTTCTCTCTCTCATTCTCTCTCTCTCTCAAATAAATAAATAAAATCTTTAAAAAAAAATCTAAAAAAAAAAGTAAAAGGCATCTAAATGTTATAGGAATAATAAAATTAAAATATACTGTATTACATTTATTTTTAAAGTCTCCTGAATGGACTCAGTTAAGATGGATTAAGGGTTTTGGCCATCAGCTTCAGAGAATATTTTCATAGAGCCAGTCCTTATAGCATTTCACCTCTGTTGAAACTGTTAAGGTGAACCTTTGAATTTACTAGATTGAGTCTTTTTTTTTAGCTTTTTAAAAAAATTTTATTATGTTATGTTAATCACCATACATTACATCATTAGTTTTTGATGTAGTGTTCCATGATTAATTGTTTGCGTATAACACCCAGTGCTCCATTCAGTACGCACCCTCTTTAATACCCATCACTAGGCTAACCCATCCCCCCACCCCTCTCCCCTCTAGAACGCTCAGTTTGTTTCTCAGAGTCCATAGATTGATTCTTAAAGCTCAATTACTAAAGCATTCATAGTTTCTTATTTTGTTAGGTTGTTACTAAACTTTAGTGAGCTTGTATGTTTCCCTACTTTGTTTGTTATTTAACACTGGTTGCCTACTTTGAGAAGAAAGAAGACCCAGTGATTCCTTATAACTAAACATGGTTATAATAGTTTTAAAACATATTCACATACTTATAATACAATGGGATAAATATTGCATAACCTCACCTATTAGCCTCATATCAGAATTCTCAGTCTTCCCCTTATACTTTGAGCCTTTCCTTCAGCCGAAAATGCACCCTACTTTTCTCATCACCCTACACCTTCAGTTTCTCATGTTTCTCAATTTTACACCTATTCCCCCATGTATTTTGTACAGCATCAACTGGATTTCAATGGTGGCTGATCTAATGAGACTTACAGTTCCCTGGGGTGACGGGTGGGCTTCGGGGTTGCTCTGATCCAAAGGACTGAAAAGAACTGAATGTTGAGTTCTTTTACTTTCTCTTTTCTTCCTCCCTACTCCTCCCAACAATAATGTCTATAGCCGATGACTTTTCTGCTTTTCCTTGCCATTGAAGGATGCTTATGAGCAAACACACTTCCCTCCTGAGATAATTAATTTTTCTGCACTTTATACCCTCTTTATTCTCCTGGTATTTTACAATACCTCCCCCTTTGTTATGCTAAGGGTACTTCTTTCATGCAGTATTTCCAACAGACTAATTGAAAATGCTCCTGCTTGAGCCATCTAGATGAAAGAGAGTATCCCCAAACAATGCTTTCATCTTGATAATGAGGCCCTGAGGGCAGTGGGGAGGGGTGAGCTGGAGGGGGGTTACTTTCAAGTCGCCCTTCCCTACTCTCCCTTCTATAGGAACTCACCTGCTGAGGTTCTATTTGAAATTATGGTTGTCAAATACCATTATTTTTCTCTTCTCCTATGTCACACATTTGTAGCACCAGTTTTCTTGTTCTATCTCGTTTCATGCCTCCATGCTTTTGCCCTCTGGAATGACTTTCCCACCTCTCTTGATTTGGCAGCCTCTCATTCATCTTTCGGAAACAGCTCCAGGTTGGGTTACGTGCTTCTCCCATTGTATCCCATGCAAGTAGGTTTCATAGCCTATACCAATGATCTGTTTTTTTCTGTCTCTGTAAACTGGTTGAGGGTAAGGAATGTGCTCCTTGTCCCTCCAAAATCTCCATTTAGAGATTTCAGATTCAACTTTGGATGTGGGATTTAAGAGAAAAATACCAGTCTGGTTGATTCTGCCTCATAAATGTCACTCAATCCATTTGCTCAATTTCTACTGCCTCTACCTTACTTAGTTCAAGCCCTCATTTGCTTTTGTCTCGATTATTCCTGCAGCAGCTACCCAATCTTCTACCTCCAGAACCCTGCTCCAACCAGGTTTCTAAAAACTAGGATTGTTTTGAACTAAATTTAACAATATTTTACATCCTCTTATGTTAGGTAAGTGTTTTCCAAAATCTACCCTTGTGCTATTCAACACTGAACTATTTACAGTCCCCAAGAATTGTGAAATAACCTCATGTCACTGTATCTTAGCTTTGTCTGTGATACCCTTCCATCATCTTTGACACAAGTTCAGTGTGTGAGCAGTGCCTGGCACATAGTAAGCATTCAGATAATGATTATAGTGATGATGGCAGTAATAACAGCGTATCGTGCAGCTTTCTTTGACCTCCTTAGAAAGGAGTAATTGTCCTTCCTCCGCATTTCCACACTATTTTACAAACAACTGTGTTATAGCACTTAATGCATTATATTATATTCAACTGTGTCTTATTTACCACCTAAATTGTGACATTTCTAGAGACATTTTCTTTCTTTGGGACATATATTTTTTGGCTCAGAGCCTGAAGAAACCATGATTAGTATATACTTAAATAAAATACTTAAATAATCAACCCCATTTTATAGACCAAAAAAAAATGTTAAGTGACTTCCCAAAACTGAACAAATATTAGGGTGAGGAGCTCAATTTAAATTCTAAGGACAATGTTCAAACAATGAATACATATATTACATTAGTTTCTTTGGAAAAGAAAACAATTTGTGACTCCTAGCAGTCATTCAAAAACTGGTAAATTATTTTCAGTTTATACCTCTGATGCCATCTTAATAATTTACTCATGCTACCCAGACCAGGATAATGACTGTCACAGCAAATACTTATGTGCAGACTACAATGTACCATGCACAGCCCTCTGTGCTTTACATATATTAACTCATTTAATCCCACATTTTCTGGAAAAATTAAAAAAAAATATTTTTGGCTTCCACAGTTGCCTTTGAGAAGACTGTTCTCCGTCTGTCTTTCTATGATAGGTAATATGGTACTTCACTTGTTTCTTTTAAAATCTTCACTTTGTCTTTGATGTCCTATAATTTCAAGAGTATGTGGGTAAGTGTGGATTTGTTTGTTTCTGCCAGGGACATGGTTTAATGGCTAAAACTAAGAATTTACATCTTTAATTAAATCGATATTAAAAAACATATTTTTTATTTTGGCCATTATATTTTTTAATATTGCCTTTCCTGAATTTGGTCTTCTTTTCTCTGAAATTTCTATTGGGCATATACTGAAACTTCTCATTTCCTTCTCATCCTTTTTAACCTAGTCTCCAACTTTTCATTCCTTTTTTTCTGAATTCTGACCAATCACCTCAGATTAGTCTTTCAGTTCACCAATTTACTCTCCAAATGTATGTATTGTTGTTCAATCTGTTCACTGATTTTTAATTTCAGCTTTTATGTTTTTTAATTTTTGGAGGTTCTATTCAGTTCTTTAAAATTGACTTTTTTGTGCTTGTGTTTTTCTCATAGTTTTCAACATTTTCTTTCATATCATTATGGATATAAGACACACTTTATTTTCTAGATCAATGGCCCATAAATAGAGGTGGCACCACTCCTCAGAAGGTATTTAGAAATGTGCATGGACAGTTTTGGTTGTCACAGTATCCAAGGGTGAGGGTAGGGGTGGGACTGTTTCCAGCTTTTAGCACCGAGGTAGAGAATGCTTAACAACCTGCAGCACCTGGGTGAATCCTGCACAAGGTGAAACTTTCCTGCCCCAAACTGAAAGAGTAATGCTATAAAGAAAAACAGATTCAGCCAAAAACTGATCGTTCCCTTATCTTCAGGTCCTTTTGAGTCTCTCAACTCTTGCGCATGGTGAGTTTCTTCCTTCTTTCTTTTGTAATTTTAGTTGTGAGTTCATCTCCAGGGCAATTCATCTGTGGGAATTATTTGCTGGGATGGGTTGAAGGTAAATCTCTCTGGATTAATTTTATATTTACTTATGTCAGGTGCCCCAGGAGTATTAATAGGCTAGTACGAGACTGTATGTGAATTTATGAGCCCATGTCACACACGGACCATGTAAGTTGGAATACTAAATCTGCATGATGGCTGGCAGGCCTGTGGTTATGAGATCTTCGAGGAGATGATTTTTTTCACTCAGAAGAGGAACAAAGAAACTTTAATGTCATCTGTTTCTCGGGCAGGCAAATGTTTTACTGGCCCATGCTGATTTTATGTCTGTAAATACCAATTACAATTTACCACCTTGTGTAGAACAGAGACCTTATCTCTGCTATTTACATGGGCATTAAGCCCACCCTCCTCAATTATCTATCTACCTCGGGCAGCCAGAGTATACTTGTGCTTATAACCCTGAGTTTTCAGACCCCCTTCTCTTTTTGACTCCCAGATATTAACGTCATATTGTTTTAAACTCGGCAATGTATTAAGAAGGAAGACTGTGATATCTTATCCAGCATTTTTAAGTCTTATTATTATTTTTTTCAAAAGAAATGCCAGGCTATCTAGTCTGACATTCTGTCCTGTTCTTCATATTCTACAACAAATGGTTTCTTCCATTCTTATTTTACAAAGAAAAACAGACATACACAAAGAATAAATGTTGGACTGGTGGTTCTGGCATCTTTTTGGCCATTTTAATATTAAATATTTAAACTTAAATGAAGCTTTGAAGTTCAGATGATATATCCTAAAGTTGGCTCCATTTACAACAACACTTAGTATCTATGGCCATTTTTTCATCTAATGGTTTAAGCTGTGTTATAGCAGATTTCTCAGAGCTTGATGGTAGTGTAGCTAATTGAAGTTACAGAGCTAATGCACTGACCCATTCACAGGATGATTATCCAAGATTTACGGCTGTCACAGAGCAGCAAAAACATGCTGATTTACTTAAGAAATTCGTAACACATGGAAATGTGGAGTGGTTCAATAAGAGACCATTACAGCTATCTTAATTTCTTGCCTTTTTGCATGGCAGGACACAAAACTGATCAATGCACATTTTCTCGTCTACTTTTAAAAAATAACAGCTTTCCAAATTCTAGTTAATGCACTCTTCATTTTCTTTTCAAATCCTGAATATGTCATAGAATTACAGCATTTCAAAGGCAGATTGTCATTTGTTTCCCAAATTTGAGTCCTTTAATTATTCTATATAGAATAGTCATATTCAAGATAAATGAAAGTTACAAGAAATTGCTGTTTAATTGATAGACTGTAACACAGGAATAAGTGTTACTAGGAGAGAGTTTCAAGTTGTAAATTACTGGATTGCAAACCGAGGATGGGAATGTAAATTCATTCCTTGATTACAAACTAAGTTCCACTTTCTCATAAAGGGCTGGTAAGTATCAGTACAATAGTGTATGCGAGATTGTTTTGCTCATTAGAGAAAAGATGAGTCCACGAATGGCATTCTTAGTTTTGAAGACTGGTTAGTTTCGATGACTGAAACACATTAGCAATGTAAAGTACAGGTATATCATCTGAATAAATATTTCATATTGGATTAAATGAAAGATTATGACCACTGTATATTTGTAACATCTGGTAACATGGTTATTAGGTGGCAGAGCCTAATCTCAGAAGAAGGAATGGAGTTTGTGAGGCTGAAGAAGCCAGGGAAGATTGAAGGGCTGCTAGCCCAGTCTAGTAGTTAAAAAGACAGGCAACACAGAAGGTTCCCAGAAGCTGAGGATAAGGTAGCATCTCCTCTTCAGGCATGCATGATATATTCTATGCTCAGCTGAGTACAAGGGTGGCCCCAGAAGAACATGAACTCCCTCCCCGAATGTACATGCAGTCAGAATCAGGGCAAGGCAAAGTGTTAAGAAAGGGGATGCAGTTCTTTCGTCTCTTGAATGTAATGGCAGAAATTGCTGTGCTAAACAGAGCCAAGGAAACTCGTGTTTCCAAGACTGTATACTTTGAGGTCTCTGGTTGCTGCCTTTGTGACAAACTTGGCTTACATATCAATTACCAGTGCTTGAGGTACCAGGCTCAAACGTAATTACACTTAAAATCAAACTTTGATCCTCCAGCATTTAGAGCTGTTCCCAAGACCTGAATGTCAGGCATTAGTGTGAAACTGAAGTGTAGTGTTAATTACTTGTATATGACACAGTTAAAAGGGATCACTGTTGAGTTTCTATTTTAATCATCAAGGGCCTATTTGACCCTCAGATGAAAGAGAGTTAACTATTCCCCAGGTTGAATTTAAAATAGATTTTATAACCCTGCCTATTTGAACACAATACACAGTACTTTCTGCTTGGTTACATTCTTTGGTCTACTCTTGATATTAATTTTCATACTGAATCACGGGTTGTAATCTTTTGGTTGTTTCAGCTTCTACCAATGTCAGCTGAAGTAAAAATGATGCTTTTGTCTCAAGAATCATAATTGTAATTTTCTGTGTAAAATATGTATTTTATTTATTTATTATTTTTTAGATTTTATTTATTTAGAGAGAGTGCGTGAGTAGGGGGTGGGGAAGGGCAGAAGGAGAGGGGGAGAGAGAATCTTAAGCAGACTCCCTGCTGAGGGCAGAGCCCAATACAATGATGGGTTCCATCCCAGGATCCTGAGATCATGACCTGAGGCAAAATCAAGAGTTGGAGGCTCAACCAACTGAACCATCCAGGTGCCCCCCTTTATTCTTTTTATTAATTTTTTTTTTAATAATCTCTGCACCACCCAATATGGGACTTGAACTCACGGCCCTGAGATCATGACCTGAGCCAAAATCAAGAGTCTGAGGCTTAAGTGACTGAGCCACCTAGGTGCCCCTAAAATACGTATTTTAAACAACAGTGAGTTCTATGTAGGAGAATTACATAAAACATATTTATGTGACTCTGTAAAGAAGTTCTCAGGATAATGTCTCAGATCTGTTGGGGTTGTAGAGAGAGATGGAAAACTGAGAGGAATCAGAGGCAAAGGTCACAGCAGGTGTGTGTGTGCACGTGTGGGCACAGGCGTGGGTGTGCCACTGTATGATCCTATGTTGTTTACTTTGGAGATAATACCCCAAGGCCATATGGGGCCATTGCAATTAGGTACAATTATGGCCATAATTAGGTCAATTAAGGTGCATTATGGGAAAGGAGGAATAGTTCCACATCAGTAAATATATGTAACCAAGGAACTATCAGAGAAAGTAGTGAATAATTAGAGTTAATTCAGAAGGATGCACTTTAAAAAGTGGTAGTTTTATATTCTTCATGTTATAACTATATTCTAAAAGCTATGTGAACCATTTCATGTTCACCTTTTTTTTTTATCTGTTTGGTAAACAAATAAGTCAACTTTTTTTTTATTCTTATGTTAATCCCCATACATTACATCATTAGTTTTTGGTGTAGTGTTCCATGATTCATTGTTTGTGCATAACACCCAGTGCTCCATGCAGAATGTGCCCTCCTCAATACCCACCACCAGGCTAACCCATCCTCCCACCCCCCTCCCCTCTAGAACCCTGTTTGTTTTTCAGAGTCCATCGTCTCTCATGGTTCGTTTACCCCTCCGATTTCCCCCGCTTCATTCTTCCCCTCCCGCTACCTTATTCTTCTTTTTTTTTTTCTTAACATATATTGCATTATTTGTTTCAGAGGTACAGATCTGAGATTCAACAGTCTTGCACAATTCACAGCGCTTACCAGAGCACATACCCTCCCCAGTGTCTATCACCCAGTCACCCCATCCCTCCTAGCCCACCCCCCACTCCAACAACACTCAGTTTGTTTCCTGTGATTAAGAATTCCTCATATCAGTGAGATCATATGATACATGTCTTTCTCTGTTTGCAAATAAGTCAACTTTTTATTGATTATAAGGCTCCAGCATCTTTCACCATTATTAGTTAATCCAGTTTGCCAGGCAGCTTAGTCTTTGCGGCCCAATCACAGAAAACTTCTCATTCCATAAAGCTGCAAAATCTGGGTGTCACTGATCTAAATTTACTAAGCTGCAATTTTTAAGATTGCTTCATGATCTTAAAAATGACATCTGGGTATTACTCTTATGCATCCTCAATTGCTTATGTTTAGAATTACCATTAGACATTCCTATGTTATTTAGATCTTAATAATTTTGGGAAAAAGAAAAACTCCATAAATACATTCTCTCTCCCATACATGAGAGACTGACAACACTAAAATAAAATACTTAACATGATTTACAATGTACTGGACCCTATTGGTCCAGTCCCACATAGTAACACTCTTCTTGGCATATAGTAAATGTTCAGCAAATATTGTTGGATGATTGATTAACTGCAAGATATATCAAAAAGAGCATAGTGTCAAACAGATCTGGCCTCACGTATTTTAGCTGTATGACTTTAGGTAAGTTATTTAACCTCTCTGGGCTTCCAATTCATCCTCTGTTAATAATACGTGCCTGACAGGCCTGCTATGAAGTGAAATAAGACAACATAAATAAGGCACATATGATATGTCCCCGACATAGTAAAGATTCAATAAATATTAATTCCTTTCATCCGATGTCTTCTCAATGCTGCACACATTGGTAAGTAAGCAGCTGCATCTTAGCTAGCATATTTCTGGAATGATTTAACCTCATTTATTTAATTAAAGGTAAATACATGGGCTATAAAAATAACCATTGTGTAACATTATAAAAATGGTAAGTTGGTATATATGAAAAAAATTCACTGAACCATCACTAATTTGAACTTCCTTGACCCAAAATTGAAGTGAAATAAGAAATGAGGAGTGTTTAAGACTTGAGTTGTTATTTGTCGTTGGATAAATATTTTGTCCAGAATGGTGTCACAGGGAATATGTGGTTATAAGGGACAGACATGACTGGAGCTGGAAGAAAGTGCAGGAAGACTGTCTGATCAGATGACCAGGCTGTTGGGGGAGGGGGGGCGCCCAAGGGCAGGATTTCAGGTGAACCACCAAAGGCTGTTAGGAAACAGGTCATTCAGTCTGCCTCCTCTCAGTCTCTCCTCTTAGAGTCACGTCACACTTTGCAACCTGGCTTTTCCTCCCTTGACCTACTCATTCCTCAGACAGGTAGAGCTGCTCCAATCCCAGCTTTCCATTAGTTCCTTTCCTTAAGTATCCAACAGCAGCTGACTGAAGTGTCTACGTATCCAGTCCAGACTTGGGGAGATGCAATTTCACTGGCTCAGCAGAACCCAACATGGGCTCTCTCTGGCCAGCTCATCATCCAGGACCATGTAAGAATGGCTCTCAGAAAGTTGCCAAAGAGTGGATTCAAGCAAAGGTTGGGCATGACAGGCAAATTTAAAATCAATATTCTGAATCAGTCTAAAACCCCCAATAAATATATCAAAAACATGAGGTCTTTATTCTAGACTCTATTCTAGAGTTTTACACATATCGGTCATTTCATTTTCTCAGCAATGCTGTGGGGGCAACAATACTTGGAATCTTTGTTCCAGATGATGACAGGGAAGCGCTGGAATATCAAGTGACATTCTCAAGACCGGACAGCCAGGAAGTGGCAGAGCTGGGTGTCTAACACTGGCAGCCTAGTTTGAGTCTGCTTTGAACAGCTATGCTCATCTGCCTCTCCATGAAATTGCTTTTACCTGTAGACACGTTTGATTTTAGAGCTCTGGGCACTGTCATGAAGAGCAACATTTCTAGGATCTGGCACAGAAGAATCCCAAGGACAGAACTGTGTTTTCCTAAACCCAGATCCTGTTGAACAACCCCCCAACACAAAGCATCTAGCTGGAATCAAGACAGAACCACCTGTTCCACGTGTTATCCGTGGAAAGGAGTGACAGCCTGTGTATCGCCAACAGGTAGGTACAAAGTGTTGAAGGAATGCATTCATTCTGTCATTTATTCATCAGCAGATTTATCTCGCAGAAAGCCATTTTCTCTGTGAATCATCTGTGAGGCAAGCCACGGTTTTCCCTGCAAAGCTAGAACAGATCCCACTGATTTCCACTCTATTACTATAAAGAGGTTAAAGGAGTATTGCCTATCAATCTTATCAAGATTATGAGTCAATTTCCTAACATTAGCATGAAAATGTTTGCAGAGGTATCATGCAGTTTGACATAATCTGTCTGGCTAATGTTCACATAGTGATGAAGCTAAACATCCTTACATGAGGCATACAGTTTGATGACCTCCTTTCTTTCAAAATTTATTTATCGCTGAACTATAAATACTACTTTTGAATAAGAAAAGATCTCCAGAATATAGCAACTATTAAATCCATTTTATTGTACACTTAAAATATAATTTTTAGAGTCTCAGGTAATTAACTTGATATTATTATAAGTCCACTGTGTAAAACAAAGGGAATGTTTATACTTGCTAATGATTTCTCCATAAGCCGTGTGACAAAATATTTTTAAAAGACATTAAAATGTATCTTAGCAGTGTTTGGGAGGCATATTACAAAACTCCCGTCTAACAGATGTGCCTGTGACAGTAAAGAAAAATAAACTTCCAAATATTCATGGGCATGTTTGCCCACCTTCCAAACCCAGTGTGCAGTTGCTGTGTGCTGGAAAATCAAGCACCTGCAAAGTGGAATAATTGATTGACTGTGACTAAGGGCCGTGCCACAGTTTCTGAAGCCTTCTTAAGGCTCCATAACAAAACACATATAACAATGGTTGGTCACATAACTAACATTGACAATTAAGTTTCATGAACTAACTGAGATTTGCAACCTTCTGGTTTCAATTTTACAGTTCAGTTCTGCCAGATGGAGTAGGAAGAAAATAACATACATAATTAAAATCAATGAAGTTATATCAACCCCAAACACTGAAAAAAAAAAAAAAAGGCAAGCAAGCAAGAAAAGGAAAATCTCAATCATTTGTTTTCCCACATCTGTAGCCAAATTTAAAAATCTTCAAGTCAGAACTTGAAAGCCTTAAAGAAGAAATCTTAGCTATGATGGACTTCAAATAAATCACTTAGATTAGGATAATATATAAGTATAATATATAAGAATATAAACAATTATCTACTAAGGAAAGAGACATACATTATCAAAATGGAAAAAAGATTAAGTAGTCATGTGGCTATTTAAAAACAGTAATAAGAGGAACCTGCAATGACAAAATTGAAATAAGTAAAAGTGTGTTACCAGGGCAAGAAAAGATATACCAGTCAGTAGGAAAAGGAGATAGCAAGTTGCATAGTGGCTGGAACATAGTAGCCCCTCAATTATTTTTAGTTTAATAGTGGATTATTGGTGCCATAAAAGGCCCCCACTTTGCTGCAACAATTAATTTCTGATAAGGCATCACAAAGGGGTAACTGACAACTAGATTGCTATTGGAGAGTGGGAGGAGTCAAGTTATTACGTTATTTCTTGAAATGTGTCAGATATTGAATTCAGCTTAAATGAGGTAAATAAATCTATAAATGTGAATAAATCTTATCTCTAGAAGGAATAGGATTTATGATTATTTTTTAAGGTAAAAAGGAAAAACATCTTATTCAGCCTACGATTGCACACACCGTTTTTTGGTCAAAACGAAAAGGCAATCTACTGAATAGGAGAAGATATTTGCAAAGGACATATCCAGTAAGGGTTAATATCCAAAATATATCAAGAATTTATACAACTCGACACCAAAATACACAGATCTGTACCTCTGAAACAAATAATGCAATATATGTTAAGAAAAAAAAAAAAAAGAAGATAGCAGGAGGGGAAGAATGAAGGGGGGGAAATCGGAGGGGAAGACAAACCATGAGAGATGATGGCCTCTGAAAAACAAACTGAGGGTTCTAGAGGGGAGGGGGTGGGGGGATGGGTTACCCTGGTGATGGGTATTAAAGAGGGCACGTTCTGCATGGAGCACTGGGTGTTATGCACACAATGAATCATGGAACACTACATCAAAAACTAATGATGTAATGTATGGTGATTAACATAACAATAAAATTTAAATAAATAAATAAATTAAAATAAAATTTATGGAACTGATATGAAAAACAACAACAACAGTGTGATTAAAAAATGGGCAGAGGACCTGAATAGACATTTTTCTAAAGAAGATATGCAGATGGGAAAAATGAAACAAGATGAAACTGGAGAGGGAGACAAACCATAAGAGACTCTTAATCTCAGGAAACAAACTGAGGGTTGCTGGAGTGGAGGGGGGTGGGAGGGATGGGGTGGCTGGGTGATGGACATTGGGGAGGGTAGGTACTATGGTGAGTGCTGTTAATTGTGTAAGACTGTTGAATCACAGACCTATACCCCTGAAACAAATAATACATTATAGGTTAATTAAAAAATTTAAAAAAAAGATATACAGATGGCCAATGAAAAAATGCCCAACATCACTAATCATGACAGAAATGCAAATCAAAACCACAATGAGAAACCACCTTACAACTGTCGGAATAGTTAGTGTCAAAAAGACAAGAAATAACAAGTGTTGGCAAGGATGTAGAGAAAAAGGAACCCTCATGCACTGCTGGTGGGAATGTAATTGGTGTAGCTACTATGGAAAACAGTATGGAGATACTCAAAAAAACCTGTAAGTAGAAGTAGCACATGGTCCAATAATTCCACTAGTGTATTTACCCAAAGAAAATGAAAATACTAATTTGAAAAGATATATGCACCCCTATGTTTAGTGCAGCATTATTTACAATAGCCAAGATATGCAAGCAACCTAAGTGTCCATTGGCAGATGAATGGACAAGGAAGATGTGGTGTGTGTGTCTTTGTGTGTGTGTGTGTGTGTGTGTATAAAATAGAGTATTACTCAGCCATAAAAATGAGATCTTGCCATTTGCAACAACATGGATGGACCTAGAGGCTATTATTCTAAGTGAAATATGTCAGACAAAGACAAATAGCATACGATTTCAATTATATGTAGAATCTAAAAAAACAAAACAAATGGAGAAGCAAAGTAGAAACAGACCCATATATACAGAGAACAAACTGATGGTTGCCAGGGGAGAGGAAGGTCAGGGATGGGCAAAATGGGTGATGGGGAGTGGGAGGTTTAGGCTTCCAGTTATGGAATCAGTAAGTCATGAGAATGAAAGGTACAGCATAGGGAACATAGCTAATGCTATTGTAATAGAGTTTGTTGTATGGTGACAGATGGTAGCTACACTTATGGTGAGCATAGCATACTGTACAGAGTTGTCAGAAAAAAAGAGAGAACATCTTATTCAGCCTACTGATTACACATACAATTTTTTATGTCCTTCCCTGAAATTCAATTGAAATTAGAAAATAAATATTTTTTAAAATCTCTAAAAATTAGGCAAGTGTCAGAGGCTGATAAAATAGTAAGAAATTCATGGTTAAATATGAAACTAATGGGAACAGGTGATTGTTGACAGTAGCTGAGGAACTCTCAAAATGAGATCCACATGACTTTGGAAGTAAAGACCCTGGAATCATCCCCCCATAAGAACAATATGCTATATTTATTTGCAAACGTTAAAGAAACCAAACATTATTGAGGGAAATATGATACTAGGCAAGAGAAGAAAAGCTAAGGAAATAAAATTAAGATATGAAACATGAAAATCTTTATATAATAACTTCAGTAAGAGTCAAGAAACTGCATACACACACTCATGTATGCATATATATACACACACATATATATTGATACATGTGTATAAAATGAAACTATTAGTATTGGGGAAAATTGGAAATATTTAATGAAATAATTTGAAGTCTCAATTCCTAGTTAGAAAAACCAAAGTATTTAAGCTTGATGACACAAAAGACTCTGCCAAACAGAAGATTTGGCAGATCTGTCTGTTTTAATGTGAAGTTTAGTTTATTCATTTTCACTTTTATATAGCATTAAATTATAAGAATACATTATATGAATTACATGCTACATTTTACACTCAATTTCCAATTGGTAGACATAGATGTATTTTTCTATTATAAACAGTGTTCCTATAAGTATTATTGTTTATACTTCATATATATTTTTTTGGGTATGTGAGCTTCCTTTGGGTATGTGAGTAGAACTGAAACTATGGTATAGCTTCAATTTACTAGTTAATACTAGATGTTTTCCCAATTGATTTTTACTCCCACTGGCAGTATATTAAAGTTTCTGATGCTCCATATTCTTGCTATCTTTTGGTTTTGTCAGATTATTATTTTTTTTTAATTTGGGGGGTTAATTGGTATCTTTATGCTCTTGAGACTCCATATCTATAAACTGAGCATATTTCTCCTTCTGTTTGGTCTTCTTTAATATCTTTCAACATAGTTTGTTATTTTTCATTAGATTTATTTCCAGGTAAACTATATTCTAAACTGATTAAAAATTTTTTTGAACCTACAAAAAAGGTGGTTAAAGTACTACTATATGCTTTTCATATGAATTGACCATTTTTAATACTTTGTCACATTTTCTTTCTTTCTTCCTTCCTTCCTTCCTTTCTTTTTCTTTCTTTCTTTCTTTCTTTCTTTCTTTCTTTCTTTCTTTCTTTCTTTCTCTCTCTCTCTTTCCTTCCTTCCTTCCTTCCTTCCTTCCTTCCTTCCTTCCTTCCTTCCTTCCTTCCT
>NW_023270854.1:14808758-14918058 GCF_011800145.1 Mirounga leonina | reverse complement strand
CCTTCCTTCCTTCCTTCCTTCCTTCCTTCCTTCCTTCCTTCCTTCCTCTCTTTCTTTCTTTCTCTTTCTTTCGTTCTTTCATTCTTTCGTTCTTTCCTCTATCTCTCTCGCACTATATACTGATCTTTCCCTTTAGAACTTTGGGGAACCACTGGAAAGTAAGATTTAGCCATTATGAAAAACCACTTTGAAATATATCAGTATGTTTTTCCTCAAAAAAGAAAATTTCTCTTACATACCCACAATAGCAATATAGATAATATACCATTTAATAATACTTTATAATCTGAAGTCATTCAATTTGCCCATTTTCCAGTATTAGTCCTATTTTAAAAATCCAGATACATAAGGAATCACATATTCATCATCTGATACTTTTAATCACATTTAACCTAAAGTAGTCTACTGCCACTTGTATCTGAGACACCGACATTTTTGAAGAATGAAATCAGTGGTCTTGCAGAATGTCCTGCAATCTGAATTTGATTGTTTTTGTGATTAGGGTCAGATTATATGTTTTTTTTTAAAGATTTTATTTATTTATTTGAGAGAGAGGATGAGAGAGAGAGATCATGAGGGGGGGAGGGTCAGAGGGAGAAGGAGACTGCCCGCTGAGCAGGGAGCCCGATGCGGGACTTGATCCTGTGACTCCAAGATCATGACCTGAGACGAAGGCAGTCACTTAAACAACTGAGCCACCCGGGCGCCCCAGATTATATGTTTTTGACAAGGATTTTACATAGGTGATGTACTTCCCATTGCATCACATATAAAAAGTACTTTGTCCACTCATTGGTAAATTAATATATTTTTTTAAAGATTTTATTTATTTATTTGAGAGAGAGAGTGAGAGAGAGAGAGCACAAGAGGGGGTAGGGTCAGAGGGAGAAGCAGGCTCCCCGCAGAGCAGGGAGCCCAATGCAGGACTCGATCCCGGGACTCCGGGATCATGACCTGAGCTGAAGGCAGTCGCTTAACCAACTGAGCCACCCAGGTGCCCGGTAAATTAATATTTGATCATTTGCTTAAGGTAGTGTCCACGATATTTCTCCATTGCACAAGGACCATTTCCTTTTGTAATTAATAAGTAGTATCTGAAGTGATACTTTGAGACCATATGAAAATCCTGTTCCCCAGTAACATTTTTGTCAATGGTTTTACAATTGTTTAAAATCCTTGATGAATCACCATTATTACTGTGGATGTTTGCAAGATCACAATTTTATAACTTTCTTCATTCTACATTTACTATCTGGAATGTTTCTGTAAAGAGATATTCTTTTCCCTCCTTTTTCCTTTTTTATTATAACTATGGACTATTGACTTTTTAAATTTCATTGAACTAAAATCCATTACAGTCATCATTATTTTGATGTTCAGACTGCCCAGAATTTGGCTGTTGGGAGCCCTTCATGCTGGATTCTGGATTCTGTCCTTTTGGCATGAGTTCATCACTTTCTTCCATTATGATGCAATAAGATAGTTAATGATAACCATGTGCATTCTGTGTCCAGACATGGAAACAAATACTTCTTCAAAGAGTCCTGAATTCATTTAGTGAGATGTGATATTTATAAACCACATTCTGGGAACAAGGTGGACGTACTGTTATGTGGATGTCATATGGATGCTTCTGGGCCCTTTTAGTACTCATAGCTAAATGTATGGGATTTCATTCATACGCCTCCAATTCAAATTCAACACTCTTACCCCCCATTCCATAATTTTATTTCTTTCCTCAAAACAATGTACTCATTTGCTTTTTCCTATGATACTTTGAGATTTACTATATTAATACCACTTACCAAACAATAAGCATTCTAAGTGAAGTTAAAGATTGCTCTTGATAATTATTATTGTTCTTAGACAATTCTCATTAAGGTATTTCAGGCAGAGTACTGTATTCAAAAGCCATGTGAAAAAAACATTTTGTTTCTGGTGGCAATGTAAACTCTTTATGCTTTTTGCCCATTTTTAATTGAGTTTTAATTTTGTCATTTTTCTCTCATTGCAAGACATTAGTCCTTTATCCATGAAACGTGTTGCAGTGACAACTCTAAGATAATTTCTTCTTCAAAGACTTTGTAACCTTCTGAAGTCTATCCTACTGCGTCTCTTTCTCTCAGTCTCTCTCTTTCTCTTTCTCCTCAGCTTTACTTGATCTCCCAAAAAGGCATCGCTTTTTTTCAGTTTTCTCAGATAAAGAACAATCACTCTTCCAGGGCATAAATTTATAATAGTTACATTAAAACCCTGGTAAAGAACCAAGTAAATATTACAAATTATGGGTGTTTCTAAACCTCAAGAAGACAGGCAGGAATTTGTGGCAGAATTGAGCATTCTGTTAGATTCTTTTAGTCCCGGACTGCAGTCCTGTACCTAAACCAGTTTATTTAACTGTGTTTCCCTCAGATGAGAAAAATTGTTTAAAAGCAGCAAGGTAAGAAAGGGAAGATTAAAACGACCCAGATGTGTAAAAGCGATAGCCTTGAGAGAGCAAAGTTACAACAAAGAAAATTTCAGGAGCTTTTTTTTTTTTTTTTTAAAGGAAATTGGACAAAGATTCAAAATTATAAACTAAATAAAGATTAAAATAGACTTTGGGAAACTTTCAAACAGTATTCTAGAATAGTCTTAATAGCTAAAGTAAAGGGAGACCTATTCTTTCTCATGATAAATGTGCTCAAAACTAAATTTAGGGACCATCGTCTCTCATGGTTCATCTCCCCCTCCGATTCCCCCCCCGCTTCATTCTAGGGATAATGAAATGAAAACTTGCCAATTAGAAAATATCCCATATGTGGGTGAATGTTTCCAGAACATATTAAGAAGTTAACAAAATGTAAATCAATACAACTTAAAGCTATTTAGATAAAATAACCAAGAAATTCTGTCCGGATAGGTGCAAATATTACAAACCAAAGGGCCACTGGAAGAACCGAAGTCCCACACTGAGTGAGAAACATCAAGAACAACTTCTCCAAATCTGCCAGTGATGCCGCTAGGAAGGAGATATTGGTACTTCAATATATCCTGTTCTTTCTTTACTCTCAATTATAAAATTATAAGTTATAAAACATTACAGCTTTATTCATTATACGGCTGTCATGATATCTACCACTAAGGCTACTTCAACTATTGAACATCAGATGCATCAGAGAAAAATTCTGAAGACACCTGAAAAACAAGAAGGGAGGTGTAATTAAAGTATAAAAGTATAAAGTATATATAGAGTATAAAAGAAGAAAGAGGAGGTGAGAACAAGGGTGAGAGAGAGAAATCGTGTCCTAAAGTAGAAAGACTGGTCATGTCAATATACAAAAAAGGCTGGAAAAGATGAGACCAATGGTGTCCCATCAATTGTAAAAAGCTTGAGGACAAATGTCCTTTATTTACTTTGTTTACTAGAGCCACTTGAGTAATAGAAATTTCTAACAACCCCTAAATTCTTTCCCAAATCTCAACCTGTAACTTTTATTTTTGGATTCTTATTAGTAGAATGCTCCTTTCTCCAATGTGACATAATTTCTACAGATTTAATAGACAGGAACTACATTACGAGTGGAACTTCCAGAAAAGACACATTTCAGAGAAATTATTTTAGGAGTTTTTATAGATTTTCCTATACATATTCAGAGTATCATGGATCTAGACTTCTGACTACTTGGCACTATTTACGGATCCACAAATTATCAAAGTATTATCTATGGTCACAGTATCTCTATGGGCAGAAGCATATACCATAGGCAGTCTAACCGTAGCAGAATCACTCATCCTGGATAATCACTGAAGTGGGGAGAATAGTGCCCCCTCCCCCAAACTCATGTCAGTCAGAACTTCAGGATATGATCTTATTTGAAAATAAGGTCTTTGGGGCGCCTGGGTGGCTCAGTCATTAAGTGTCTGCCTTTGGCTCAGGTCATGGTCCCAGGGTCCTGGGATCAAGCCCCGCATCGGGCTCCCTGCTCCGCGGGAAGCCTGCTTCTCCCTCTCCCACTCCCCCTGCTGTGTTCTCTCTCTCGCTGTGTCTCTCTCTGTCAAATAAATAAATAAACTCTTAAAAAAAAAAAGAAAAGAAGGTCTTTGCAGATGTAATTCTTTAAAATTAAGTCCTCCTGGAATCAGGTGGGTCCTAAAACCCATGACTGACTCCTTATAAGAAAAGAGAGGACAGAGAGAGACATGGATAGAACACCAAGTGGAGACAGAGGCTGAGACTGGAGGGAAGCATCTGCAAGCCAAGAATGCCAAGGATTGTGGCCACCACCAAAAACTAGGTGAGAGGCAATGGAACTGGTTCTCCTCCAAAGCCTCTAGCAGGAATCGAGCCAGCCGACCCCTTGATTTTGGACTTCCAGCCTCCAAAACTGTGACAGAATGAATTTATTTGTTGGATCCGCTGCATTTGTGGTAATTTCTTACAGCTGCCCTAAGAAACTAGTACAGTCATAGATCCTTCTTTTCAAATGTGTATAAAAATGTAGACCTTGCTCAGTAACAGGCCAAGGCTGAGACTCCTTGCCTCAGATCAATTACAGACCTCAAATAAATTAGTCACAACATCTTCAGATCTTGTACAAGGATCATTAAATCTCATGTTATTACACAGAGTGAATACCTCATGCTAAAAGAAATCACCAACCTTTTTCTACTAGTTGATTACTTATTATGAATTACTGCTGTATTATCCTTCTTATAACACTGTCCACTTTAAAGCAGCAACTCTATAGCATTTATTCAATATAGCAGAATTACATGGGTTTGGTTTTTTTGTTTGGTTGACTGTTTTTTTGTTTGTTTGTTTGTTTGTTTGTTTTTACTTCTTGCCTATTCTAGGCATGGACAGGAACAGGTGTTTTGGAAACACTTCTACCAAATCCTGAGTTAATGTTTTTTGTTCACTGGGCTTATCTTAAAAATGCAAAAGAGATACCAGACTGGTAAGTGGTATCTAGCCTCCTCTAGGTACCTCCCCCACCCTTTTTTTAACTGGAAGCCACATAAATTCAAATGGCAAACCCAATGTCCTTTCTAAGGCATGTCAAATTGCTAAAATAAAAGAGTAAATATATATACTAATAGCTGGCATGTTTTTGGGAAAAAAATGTACTTCTTTGAGATGTTAAAGAAACAAATGACCTCAGGTACTCTATAGAAATAAACAACAAAAGTGAAATACGTAATGCCTTGATGCTACCAAAATAATTACTGTCATTAATTAAAGCCTCATTATGGACACTCTGAAAATATTTTTAAAATACAATAAAAGTACTTTAGAAAGACGATAGAAATATTTTACCAGACCACTACACTAAACAAGCCATTTCGACTTCTTACCCCCCCAAAAGAAAAAAATTAACAGTTCCACGGAGAAACCAAACCATTCTATTAGGGGTGCAAAAAGTGTGGCTCCTCAAATTCTGAGAAAGAAGCAGTGGGATCACTGAACTGTAAGATCCATGAAAACAAGTTCTCGCAAAAACCAGAATGGCTACTAGCTAGCACCAGAAAATAACAAAAAAACAAACTCTCAAATGAATGCTTGCCAAAATCTTCCATGAAGCAAGCCATCACAGTAGAGACAAATTGGCTGTGAGATCAAATAAACACCAGTGGGGAAACTTTTCTAGAATAGCAGAGGATGGGCAATTCATACCTCACTGTAATACAATTATGGGAAAACAATAAAAGTGAAACATGAATAGGAACAGTGAGGGCTCAAGAACAGTGAGCATCTCCAAATAAACTTTGTATAATTGGCTCTTTCCAGAGATTATAAATATGAACTTCTAATAATCTGCATATTAGGGGAATGGTTTGAAGCACTTTCCTGTTCAAAAAGTCACACCATTTACAGTGCTATAAAATTTTACAGTTTGTGTTTACTACTTGGGACATTGCAACTTTTCTAGCCAATGATACAGGAACACATTTAACTAGAACATTCTTGAATTATGCCAGACTTTGCCATTTATTCAGGAGCCTCACTTACCTCATTACTGTTGAATCTGTGGACAAAAGGAAGAAATCTTAGCAGAACTGCTAAGTTATATTTTAGGAAAGATCTCAAACTGAGGTGATCCAGAGTGGTTGTTTTTTTTTTTTAAGATTTTATTTATTTATTTGACAGAGAGAGAGAGCACAAGTAGGCAGAGAGGCAGGCAGAGGAGAAGGAGAAGCAGGCTCCCCACTGAGCAGAGAGCCTGATGTGGGGCTCTATCCCATGACCTGAGCCGAAGGCAGACTCTTAACCGACTGAGCCACCGAGGCACAAGAGTGTTAAGAAGCAAGATAATTCACTAAAGTTGCCAAGAACACAAGGTCCTCAGAGCAAGGCAATGATAGCAGGAAGTAGAGAGAGTCTCCTAAAACCACTGGAGTAAAAGTATGCTATGGGGCATACCCTCGTTCGGCATGCTATTGTTTATTGTCCTTTTTAGCATACTTGTCTTCTTTACTTAAATAAAGCATTTACACTTCTGATTTAGCCTATTGTACTTGGCTCGCTAATAAAACTGACTTGTCTACGTCTAAGCTCTACTAGAAACAATCAGAACCCTAACTCTATACTTCAGTTCTCCTGGACAGTTGTAGTGTAATTAAAACAATGATATAAACATGGCAAACTAACCTTACCAATAATGATACATTACACTCTCAGACAATATATAAGTAAAGGAAAAAGTCCTTGCACAACAAAAAGTGCATCATGCGAAAAGGACTATTTATCAAAACAATACCACTTAGAAGTGACTGAGGGTTTTTATTTTTTTCCCTCACTGTGGGATCAAGATCTTCAATGGCAAAACAGAATGAAGGCTAATTATTCTGTGGAACTATTAATGAGATTTTTCCAAGATTTAAGACTCTCCAATACCAATAATATCACCTTACAGAGTCCAAAGGAATAAAACCCTTGCTGAGATTACAAATAATAATTGATGAAACATACTCCTAAAAGTCTCAGTCCTACTAAGGGACTTGAAGATTTCCAGGTAGTCTTAAAAAAAAGTGATCCTCAATTTGGCTGGTGTAGTAACTACAAAAGCCCAACCCCTGTAGGTACTGTAAATTGATTCCATATTCTTATTCATGGGTAAGAATAGTATCCAAGTCATTATCGATAACACTAGCTGCATCTTCATTTGGTCAGTGAACAGGCAGTCTGCACCATTTCTTACACTTTATGTTGACCTGGATTAACACCATAAGGGAGACAGAATATGTGTGTGTGTTTGGGGGTAGAAGGGCTAGTCTGTGGAAATTTCAAAGCCTTAAAGGCATTTGTTAGAAATTAACAAATATTTAAAAATGAATGGATTAACAGATCAATTTAAGAAGCAAGAATAACAATACAATACATTAAAGAAAGGGAAAAATAATGAAGATAAAAGCAAAAATCAATAAAACATTTTTATCTATTTTTTCTATACACTCTCTAAAACAGTAAGAATGATAGGTTGAAGTACACCTTTTTAAGTAGTTTTGTTTCTACCAACTTTTATTTTGCTCATTTAATTGTTTTGCTTTCCACATGGATTCTTGTGCGTGGCTAAAGATCAGACTTCATTAGATCTTGAGCAAGAAATGAAGTGAACAAATAACATGAAACATACTAAGCATATTAAGGGAAAAATGGGATAAAACTATAAAAATAAGAACCACCCTCATTGTTTTTTGATACCTTGTTGTTTGTCAATTCATAATGTCTTGGAGGTAAAGTTTTGCTCTGTGGGACAGCATTAATCCAAAGTCCATGCAAATAGAATATATGAATGTGTTTTTAATAGTTAATGAGAGAAGCTGATATATAACTAATCCTAGAGCTTTCTGGGAGAACAGAAGTGTCCTGAGATATGGCATACAATTTAGAATCATAGTTGTTCTTGGGGCATTTAGAGTATTGAATCCCCAGAACAGATTTTCACCAAGATGGGATGCTGTTGCATTAAAAGTCTCTTAAAATGACATCAAGATTTCTAACTGATTTTAAACAGGTGAGATAAGTTTTGAAGAAGTGAATAACCTCTTCAGAAAATACAAGTTTTGTTATTCAACTCTCCTCATAATGAACTTTAGGCTACTTACATCATCATTTTGATGATAAATACTCTGGGTTCTAACAACTTCCTCAGAATTCATACCCTAAAACTTAGTCCACAGTCACAAGGGATTGAAGTGTGATTGAAGGAAGGGAGTTAAGCATATGTATAAAACTTAGTTCCTTTCTTCTTGGTCTCTCTCCATCTCCATGTCCATCTCATCTCCACCTCCATTTCTGTCTCTACCCGCCCCCCTCTCTCTCTGCAGCTCCAGAAGAACACTGGAGAGCTTCTAAGGAAACCTGAGTTGTGGCAGCACTAAATCAGGGAGGGTCAGCTGCAGTCTCCCCATCGCATGGTAATACTAGGCCAGCGAGACACCACGGCTGGCTTTGGAGTATTGGGAAATTTCTATGCCATCCAGTATGTTTAGAAAGGAATATCTAACCAATGTTCCAAATTTCCTTTTTAGCCCCAGAAAAGCTCTACAGGAAGACAAGTTTTAGGGTTTATCATCCATGACACAGGCTATCGTAAAGAAGCAGCAGCTGGTTAATCAGAAGATAAACGATTAGCTTACAGAGAGACTGAAGTGTGCAACCTATTAGGGAAATATCATAAAATAAGTAAAAAGCCCCTGGAAAGGGCCCAAATTGTAAAGAGAAACATATTAGGGACATGAAGAAAGCCTTAGACAACTCCTTTTGGAAAACATTCAGGGTGTCTTGTTCGAAAACACTTCCAACAAACTAAGATTAAAAATGATCACAAAGAGTCATTACTTCAACTCACTTGGCAAACTAAAGAACTCTAGAAAATGCAATTCTTTAATTCTGAAATAACTGTAATAAAGAACTTGATCCAAACAGACGTACTGATCGATCTATTGCAGAACTGATGCGTCAGGAAGGTGCCCTGAATGTCACTAGTGTGAATCACAATGAGATACTTAAAATGCAGCGGTTTGTGGGGATTCGTTTTACAAAAATAACATTGAGCATGAGTAAGAATTACTGGTTCGATCTGAAAAATAAGCCCCTGTCAGCCAGAGCATGGCAACAGTATGTTTTCAAAAACTCCGTTGTGAGTATGTCATTTTCCACCCAAAATATGACAGATGGCTTTACTCAAATAAATGATAGCGCTGGGTCGGATAATAGTGGGAAAGCTGTTTCTCCTGGTACAGTTCCCCAGTTCTGCAGCTCCACATATCAAAGGATTTCACCTTTGGAGGGCATGAGGATGACCTGACTCACAGCCATTATGTTTCCAAGATATACACAACACTGCTGAAGACTTTATAGGGTTGCAATAAAACCATTAAGACAAGGGTTTATGGTAGTCCTAGACAGAGATATTTCTAGGTCAGGTCCAAGTTTCCATTGTCAAGCTTTCCTGGAAGAAGCTGGAAGAAATAAGATGCACATGGAGAAAAAGAGAAAGCCAGAGAGATTGTCGTCCATTCCTTCCCCCCCACCCCCCTTCAAGTTTGTTCCTTATCAACTTGTGAGAAGCTGCTGAAAAGTAACACAGATTTTGCTGCCAGGTCTGAACTGCAGGGGTGGAATTGGCAGCAGTAAAAGCAAAAAGATTGAGCAAATAAAAGATAATATAGATTGTCTCCTGTTGTGTCTGTTTTCAAATTACTGTGCTTAAATGAACTTCTTTTTTAGCAAACTATCTTTAGTCTCTTCCTGGCCTCCAGTGACCTTTCACGGGCTCTTAATCTCCTTTGTGCCTCAAAGCATCTGAAACTTTGATCTTTCTCTCAAAAGCTTCATGTGAATAAACAGAGCCAACTTTCTGCCTAAGTAGCTTGATCAGGTTTATGGACTCTTTGGGCAACAACATGTAATTTCTACATTATACCCTTATTTAATGAATTTATTAAAATAAAATAATTAAGAAAAAAGGGGATTAGAAGGCAAACAGCAAATCTAGTATATTTCATCTCTAGAAGAAGGGTGATAATCACGGAATAAGACTGGCTTTTCGTGTGGTCTGTAGTATCAATTTCAGCTTGTTAAGCGTCACTGTGGAGAGAGTAATAGGATTCTTCCCCACAACTGTTTGATAAGGAGCAATGTGCCTTCAAAGAGAAAAGCAGCACTTAGGGAAGAGGAAATGCTCATCATAGTAATGATTCTTCTCAAACAAGCATGGAAATGCAAATATTTGACCACTGCGGGACAATGAATAGTGGTAAAAGTGTTCCACAGTATTTGGAAGGGCAAATCGCCCTGCACTTGTGGTCCTAATTCTTTTTGAAGATTACCTTTGGCTATTTCTATTTTCCTAACTTAGAATTTTTATTATAGCTGCACCGCATTTATGGAATCATTTGGAAGAACTGACATAACAAAGACATTGAGTTGCATTAATAAATAGATACACCTCTGAACCTATTCAGGTCATGTATGTGCTTCCAGAATTTAAAAAATTTCCTCCATGTGGGCTAAATTAGCTTCCTGTGGCTGCCGTAGAAAATCACCACAAACTCTGTGGCTTAAAACAACAGACATTTATTCTCTCCCAGCTCTGGAGTTCACAAGTCCAAAATCAAAATGTCTGCAGGGCTGCACCACCCTTGGAGGCTCTCAGGGAGACTCTATCAAGTTCTTTCGCTCTTTAAGCTTCAGGAGGAGTCAGGAATTCCTTGATTTGTGGCCTGAAGCCTGCACGGCTCCAATCCCTACCTCTGTGGTCACGCTGCCTCTTCCTCTTTGCCTCTGTTCTCTGAACTTACCACAATCAATTTCAGGTTAATTCTGACTTAATTTCGACTTAATAGAACAAATTTGCTCCAATATAATGTCTTTCCACCTGATGAGGGAACGGAAGGCAAGCTGAGGACCAAGCAGAAGCTGACACCCCACAACTCCCCCCCCACCTTGGGACATTCCTCGGGCACTCCTGGCTGCCCTAAAGCTAAGGAGAAGAAAAATCGTTAACTTGTAGAGATCACAATCCTGCAAGACGTGAGTCTCCCTCAGTTTACAAATGTCTTAGCAATCTACAAGAACAAAGCATTTCTATCAATAAACCTAGCTTCCAGAAGGAAATGTAGATACAATTAAATGTCCGTATAACCTGCAGCCCAATGACAGATAATTGAAGTGGGTGGAGTGTAATGTTCCTCCAGGAAGCTCCCAACTATCTACACATTAATGTCATGCTAGAGGGAAAAACAACCTTAACTTGACAATGGCCAGGCCTCCTGTATCCTGGGAGTCTTCTTTAACATATGAAAATCCTTTTGAAAACATTCCTTTTCCTTACCTCCCCCAGCCCCTCACAACCCTGGTGTAGCAGCTCTTTCTGCCCATGGGTCCTGTCCCTGTGCTTTAATAAAACCACCACCTTGCATCAAAGATGTCTTAAGAGTTCTTTCTTGGTCGTTGGCTCTGGACCTCATCCCACCGAACCTCACCTTTATTCCAAAATCCCATCATACCCATCCTTTTTCTGATATTATAATATTTGTCACGCCTATGTATGTTCTAAATCCAACAATACAATGTTATAACTATTGCTTTCAACAACCTTGTGGAAAGAAGAGAAGAGAATATAGATGCACGCATAGTCTTTTACTGTTGCCCACACGTTTACTTTTACTATTTCTGATACTCTTCATTTCTGCTTATAAAAGCAACTTCCTAAAAGGGAAGGGGTCACTTCCTTTCACCCAGAAGGACTTCCTTTAGTGTTTCTTGTCAAGGACTTCCTTTAGTGTTTCTTCTCGGGCGTGTCTGCTATCAATGAGCATGCATTCTCTCAGTTTTCTGCTGCTTGGCAATATATTTATTTTCAACAAATAGTTTTGCTGGGCTTAAAATTTGGGGTTAACTGTTTTCACTTTTAGCAGTTTAAAAATGTCATTCCACTGCCTTCCATTGTCCAATTTTTACGAGAAGAAGTCAGCTAAACTTACCATTTTTGTGCCTGTATGTGATGAGTCAGGTTTCCTCTGTTGCTTTCAAGATTTGCTTGGCTTTTGGGGGTTTGGTTATAATGTATCAAAGTGTGGATCTCTTTGTGTTTATCATACTTAAAGTGTGTTGAATTCCCTGGCTCTCCAGATTAATAGTTTTCATCAGTTTGGGGCCCTTAATTTTTCCACACTTTCTCTTCTCCTGCTCCCTTTGAGACTACCATTACATATGGTTGATATGTTTGGTGTTTCCCACAGGTCTCTGGATTCCAATATGTTTTAAGAATTAAAAAAAAATTTGTTTTGTTTTGTTTTTTGTAACTTGCCTGGATTTAAAATCTGGAAACTGCCTCCTGTGTGGTGCTTATCTCTTGATGTCTTTACTCAGTTGTTTTATTTTTATTTTTAATTTTAAAATGCCTTTCCAGTGTTTTGCCCTGTGTCTGCAAAGCTTAGGGGCCAACCAGTGATTTGGGCAAAAGTTAGACCCAAACACCTTGAGTGGGTAAGGTTTCCACCACTGCTGTTCTGTGTGAGGGTAGGGTTGGGAAGTGCATTCAGAATTGAGCTATTCTGCAAGTCTCCTTTGGCTTGTATTTTCTGCCAGGCTCTCTTGGGTCTCCCTGCTCATGTAGTTTCCTAGGCAGGCAGGGATATGTGGAGAAGTGATTTAGTTCATCTATGGCTCGCTCATCTCTAGGATCTCTGTTAAATTCTTGGTTATCCTGCTAGGCACCCCAACTGAGACAACAACCTTAGGCTAACAAAGTTTTAAGTTTCCTCCATTTCTTTTCTGTTTGTCACAGTTAGCTGACAGTGCTACAGGTTTTTGCCTTCCATCACAAATCAAATCTACCCTCTCTAGAAACAAAGCGGATAGCTTTAGCATCCAGAAATGTGTCGGTACAACCATTGCTCTCACCAATGAGCTACGGATTAGGGGATGGGACAGCCCCAGAAAAGAAGTCCAAGTCCACAGATTTATAGTGCTCTTATCCAAAGATGTAGCTGTTTTTAAAGAATAAACACTAAATTTCTTTTGTCCACCTTTGGTCAATATCCAGTGCCCTAAAATGGTTGTTTTTGACAAATTTACCAATTTTATTATTTCTTTTGGGGGAAGCAATTTCCTGACTTCTCCATACATTGTAGCTTGTGATCACAGTCAAGAAGATAATTTTAAATTATTTTTGGTGCTCCATTCTATAAATTAACATATAGATAGAAAGATAGAGATATGTAATATATCTATATATATTATAGATAGATCTACATACATCTACATATATATAACATACACATTTTTAGTTTTGTATCACTGTTTAATATATAAGAAAACAGAGCTCAAAAAAGTATGTTCTACATTACATCTAAGTTGAGTATGTGGTGAAGCCAAATGTGAAGTAAGGTTTTCTTAATTCAAATGCTATGGTTTTTTACATTACATCATGCCCCCTTTAAATCAGAATCCAATTAAAGACACCTGAAACCAAGGAATTAGTGTGATTCAATGGAGCAGATAACCAACCAGTAGAAAAAACCATACCTCTTATATTGCCAACCTGATTGCTATGACCCAAGGACAAACATAGGACTCTGTGTAGGAAAGGGTTAGTACTTTCTCTTTTTTACTTACATGTCCGTAACCAACTCACTTCATCTGTCTTTTTCTCATTACTTCTCTTACACCTCCAAAAAATTAGAGTCATAAGAAAATTCAAAAGTAGGTCTTCACCGAACTAAATGTTCAGTACTAATTCACAAGAAAGGAAAAATAGAATTGAAAGTCACTTGCACCAGTGGCCTCATTGGTAATTACTAAATATGAATATAAACTTGCTAATAGATTCCAGAGTTCAAAAAAATATTGAATAGATGGACATATAAATGGATAGAAAGACACGGATAGATGGCTGGATAGATAGATAGATAGATAGATAGATAGATAGATAGATAGATAGATAGATAGATAGATAGGCTGATAGATAGAAAGACTAAGCCATAAAAAGGGTCAGCCACTGGGCTACAAATGATCAGAACTATTGAAAGTGAAACTAAGACTCGGCTTTGATGGAGTTTGTCTCCTGGAAGTATTGGAAATATGGGATAATCAACTTGTCAATTTTCTTATACTATCTAACATCATTTTGTGTTGTAAATATAGCTAGTCTCTTGGCTAATCTTTCAGCCACCTTCATTTTTAGAAGACATAAAGAAATAATGTTTATAAATAATTTCAAGTTCTGTAGAGGACTGAAAAACTAGAGACCACAAAATTTTGTCTTGCTATTCCATGCCCTCCTTTTTTATTTAATTAAAAATCTTGTTATCTCAAGGTTATGAGATATATGAATATCAAATAATTACATAAAAATTTTACTCTCAATACTATACATGAACATTTGCACAATTACAAGTTACTTGCACATAAAATCACTCAACAGGAAGAAAGGAGATGGAAAATTTATATAAATATGCCCATCTTAATCC
Source organism: Mirounga leonina (assembly GCF_011800145.1). NCBI lineage: Eukaryota > Metazoa > Chordata > Mammalia > Carnivora > Phocidae > Mirounga > Mirounga leonina. The sequence goes on along the minus strand of NW_023270854.1, from coordinate 14,903,595 downwards.
AGGGTGTGAATACAGCCAATAAAATGTTGGACTAAACGTTTATGTTTATTTTTGTACTCTTTGCAGAGCACTCCCATGTGATAGTGAGTTGTCACTCTTCCCAAATTTTTCTCAAGTACCTACTGCCATCACAACTCAGAAGTTAGGAAATATGAGCCTTTAGACTTGCCAATCATATTGCATAGGAAATGCATTATTCACCATTAGGGTATAGGATGAAAAGCATCAAGAACGAGAGTGTCAGATAGGCTTACGGACTGGAAGAGAAGAAAGACGATTTGGCCAAAGTTCAGCCCCTGAGCTCAGCGTTGGGCTTGAAGCCTCACAGAGGCAGCCCACCCCATCCCTGATGTCTTACTTCTACACATCCACACTGCACTGATTTACACTGACTCCAAACACCTGTTCCTGATGATGAAAAGGAGACTGTAGCTTCGCAGACATCTTCTGTTTAATTTTGCATCAATATGCAAGCTGCAGTATGAGTTCTGATGTCGGGTTAGTGATGGGCTATGTCATTGATTAATACGCTTGCCCCAAACTGTATATCTTTTAGTGTATTTTTATCTCTTGCTAGAAAATCAGAGGTATTTTCAGTTGTTGTTGATGTAAACTGTGATGAAGGTGCAAATTATGAAAACCCATGGGATTCCAAGGCAGGTAAGCCCTTTATAACATATTGTGCTAATATGGAACATGGATGGAGTGGGGTGTGTTTCCACCACACTACACTCAATAGTTGTTACCTGCTTTTCTTACCACCAACAAACTACTCTTAGGCTTTAAATTATCTTCAAATACTGCCCACAGTAAATCTTGTACTTCTAAAAAAAATGTATTATTCTGCTCTGACTGCTCCACATCATTGACCTCTAATAAACTATTTGCAGATGAACACTGCACGTGTTGCCTCACACGGAGCACATTGTAAAGAAACATGTCCCTTTGTTAACTGCCGTGGCAGTTTTTATGAGTTTGAATTTTCCACTAATTTTCAAATTGTTTGAAATATAGGGCAGTTGACTTAAATTTTTCTTAAATACTGAAATTATTTTGTCTGAGAGTTCTCTGCACCTAATCTTTAAGTTGGTAAATATAATTTCCGGCATGAGTTGTGCCACTCATTTGCATTAGAAATATTTAAAAAATTTTTTCATTGATCAATGAAATTTTCATGATTTATCAAAACGATACCACAATTATTTAGGTATATTCCCACAAGTGTGTGTTTATATATATGTATTTGCTATAATGTAATACATACATAATTTATTAGATACTTAGGTAGATACAGGAATTTGGGCTTTTCTAGCTTTACCAAATACAGTAAGAGTAAGTTGTAGGCACTTTGAGAATAAGGTTAAAGTTGGGTTTTCTGAATCTTTTTATTTTTTTTAATCATCTTACTAGGACCCAGCACAGTTCCTGCAGAGCAGACTCCCAGCAAATTTGGTGTTAATAATGATGAAGAGACACATGACCATATCCTTCCTACTGATAAAGATGTAAAGTATATTTTACCATGAGTCTAGACATTTGAAAACATAGATTTTATTATTATAACTTAGAAAAGAACATTCTAATGTTAACAAAATGAATGTTTTTTGTAGGGCCAGCAGCACAAAGTATACTTGATGAAGTTACCAAAAACAATATCATGTACTTAAACTACCTTGAAATTATCCTTAGGTAAGTACCATATTTTTTCATCTTTTTTCATGGACAGATGAAAATGTGATAGAATCGGTGCTAGAAATAGAAATAAATTCTTTTTTTAAAAAGATTTTTTTTTTTAATTTACTTACTTGACAGACAGACAGCGAGAGAGGGAACATAAGGAGGGGGAGTGGGAAAGGAAGAAGCAGGCCTCCCACTGAGTAGGAAGCCCGATGTGGGGCTTGATCCCACGACCCTGGGATCATGACCCGAGCCGAAGGCAGATGCTTAATGACTGAGCCACCCAGGTGCCCCATTCTTCTTGATATCTATCCTGAGGTAAAGGATTTTCCATTTGATTTTTTAAACCTAGCTTGCAAATGTCTTTCAGCTAAAGGTAAAACTGGATGAAGTCCCAAGAGCATGAGGTTAATTCCCATAATGCTAATCCTCTAATAAGAAGGTACAGCATGACAGGTTATTGCTCTTTCTCCATTCATTCATTCATTCATTCATTCATCTGTTGAAGCATCCATTTATTCATTCTTTCTCTAGACATTCATTGTTTAATAATTTATTTAGCAGATATTTATTGGGTACCTACTATCACAGGGACTAAAGATTCAGAAGGGAATAAGGCAGAGTACTTGCCCTAGAGTATTGTATAGTGAGGAGAAACGTATTTATAAATATGCAGTTATAACTCAACATGCAAACACAATGAAAGTGATATGCAACAGTGTATTTTCAAACTCAATAAGGAAGCCAATCCAGTTTTGGGGGTAAAGCATGAGATGAGAGAAGGTAGTCAGGGAAGCCGTCCTTGAGATTATTCAACTCTATCTAAGAAGCAGAGTCCCTTTCAAAGAGGTCGCTTAAGCAGAAGATAAAATTGACTGTGAACTTGAAGAGATTGCTTATCTTTTCCAAACTCCACAGTTTCCACATCAGTAAACTGCCCAAGTTGGACATGATTCTGAATTTGCTTCTGTTACAGCATCCTATCATTCTAGAACAATAGGCAAACAGAAAAAAGCCATCACCAACCCACACCTGATTGTCTCCAAGTTGCTCCTTAGGGTTTTACCACCACAGGTAGCTGGAGCAGTCGCCCTCCCGAAGCTGGAGTATGCAAGGTATTTAGGAAATTTAAAGAGGTAGTGCACTGTTTGTACACACATTTGTAAAATAATTATAACAACAAGCACAGCCAAATTCAAAGGAGGGAGGCGGGAAATAATCAAAATGCACACAGAGGGAGAAGGTTAGCCAGTCAGCAAGGGCATCTCTCATGCTGTAGTCAAAAGAGCTATGCCAGGAACCTACAGGTGCACACTGTTGGGAGCCGCCGGGGATGGAACCAGGAGGGGGTGATGGCAGCTCTGAATCAGCATGAGGCTCATCCTAGAGCACACTTTTCCATCTGTTAGGCTACGGCACACCCTTTGCATTAGTGCTTTTCCAGAGCACAAGTTGTTTTACTCTCTCCAAGAGCCACTGTAGGAGAACCAGCAATGAAAAGAAAATTAGGAGAGGGGAAAGTTAACAAGGCATATGTTCCTTGAACTGGAATCTTGTCCTTCTCTCTTATCCACAACACTGATTCAGTATTGGTGTAAGTAATTAAGTATATGTATATGTCTATGTATTATCTAATATCTGTCTATCATCTGTCTGTGTGTCTATCTATCCATCTATCTGTCTATCCATCCATCTCTCTACCTATCATCTATCTCTATCTTTATAAAGCTTTATAGAAAATTAGAAAATTAAGAAATCTTTCAAGATCAGGTAATTTTTTTTAAACTTCCCTTTTTACCACTGGTGCTTTTTAAGAGGTTCATTTTGTACTGTACTAAAATAATTTTATTTGGCTCCAACTCAAGTTGCAAAATTACCACATTTAATAACTTTAAAACTAAGCTAATTTTGAGTGCACATGAATCAGGGTGATGTCACATAGCTCATTTCAATAAAGCAACTGAGGGCAAACTAAGGTGCGTGCAGCAAGGCACAGAACTATGTGTTCTGGTCCATGAATACTTACACTTTCTGGAATGCTAAGGATAGCTACCAGGAACACTTTTTTTCTTTTGTAAATCAGAACGATGATCTTTTAAGTAGGGCTGGAGATAGAGAGCAGAGTGCGGATGGCTAAGCTGAGCTGGCAGCAGTCCATATTTATTACCTATAAGCCCTGTGTAGGTGATGGTAATTTTAACCAGCTTTAAAAAAAAAAAGCAATAGGAAAGACACATTAAAAGGACAAATTCAATGTTATTGTTACCTTCTGTATTAAATAAAGACAGTGACACCCATTGGTAGAAATTCAGTTTCTCCTCTGTGATGACAATGATAAAATCTCTTTTAGTCTATAATACCTTTAATCATTCATTCATTCACTTGTTCATTCATTTAAAAAATAGCTATTGAGGGCCTACTATGTTTCAGACACGACTTGAATCATGGAGCATTAAACATAAAGACAAAGTTCCTTGCTTCAAGGACTTTATCATCTAATGGGAAAAACAGACACATTTTCAGACCTTTCCAATATAATCTGATAAATGCTAAAGTGGAGATATTTATAAGATGCGATAGAAAAGAGAGAAGGGAGCACCTGGGACTATGTTGGGATGGGGAGAGGTCAAGGACAACTCTGACAGAAAGTGTCACTTGGATTAATACTTCAGTAAGAACACTTCCAGATGGATTTGTTTCAGCAGCGAGGCTCACATGTCTGCTAGAAGGATCAGCATTTGCAAAGGAATGGCAGAATGAGAACAAGGGTCAGAATCAGAGAAGGAAAAATTGTTTTTGATATAAATCAGAGAGGGGAGCGGACTGATTTAGTAGGTATGACACAAAAACCAAGGGTCTTGTGCTTCTTGCATTTATATTATATACTATAGGAAGCTATTGGACAGCTTTGAGAAAATATATAATTAAGTTTAGTCTTAGAAAGACAACTGCATTAGTTTCCTAAGGTTGCTGTAATAAAATACCATAAACTTAATGGCTTAAAACAACAGAAATCTATTCTCTCATGGTTCAGGAGACCAGAAGTCTGAAGTTAAGGTGTTAGCAGGATTGGTTACTTCTTGGGGGTTCAGAGACAATATGTTCCATGCCTCTCTCCTAGCTTCTGGTGGTTGACCAGCACTCCTTGACATTCTTTGACTTGTGTTAATGTGACTCCAATCTCTGCCTCTGCTATCACATAGAATTCCCTGTGTGTCTCTGCCTCCGTGTTCAAATGTCACTCTTCTTATAAGGACACCAGTGATACTGACCACCCTGATGACCTCATGTTAACTTGATCACATACATCTGCAAAGACCGTATTTCCTAATAAGGTCACATTCACAGGTACTAGAGGTTAGGACTTGAATATATATATATTTGGCGGGGGGGGGGGGGCGTGCATAGCTTGTCCCACAACACCACTACTGTAGTGCACTAGATAGTTGATGGACAGGAAAACCACAGTCAGTCAGGAGGCTACTGTAACAGTCTGGATGAGTCACTGAGAGCCTCAACGAAAGCAATAACCATGGGAATGAAGAGGAGAGAGCCCATAATATGATTTAGAGTTATAATCAAGAAGATTTGATGATTAACACTCAGAATAATTATGGTGTTATAGACTAAATATCTGTGTCCCTCCAAAATTCATACCATGAAACCCTAACCGCCAATGTGATGAAACAAGGAGGTGAAGGCTTTGGGAGGAGGCAATGAAGTCATAAGGGTACAGCCCTCATGAATGAGGTCAGTGCCCTTATAATAAATTCCAGAGAGCTCCCTCAACCTTCTGCCACGTGAGGACACAGCAAGAACATAGCACCGAACCTACTAGTGTCTTGATCTGAGACATCCCGGACTCCAAAATTGTGAGGAAGAAAGGTTTGTTGTTTAAGCCCCCCAGGCCATTGTATTTTTGTTACTGTAGCCAAAACAGACTGAGACAGAAATTGGTTCCAGATGTAGGGTCTACAGGAACAAAATTTTAAGGATAAGTTTTCTGAAGTGGTTCTGGGGTTTCTGTAGTTGGATCATTAATCTGGTTAGATTTAAAGATGCTAATGACTTCATTTCTAGTAGTAAAGAGAGCACTGATGGTCTATGGCATTAACTATTCATAGAAGTATGCACTGGAAAGTCCTAATCAACCACTTATGAGAAGAAAGGAACTAGGTGACTATATAGGATACTTTTGAGCATTGGTTGGTTGCCGCTAATGTCACTGAAATCTGTGATGGTTAATTTTATGTGTCCCCTTGACTGCCATGGGGTGCCCCGATTAAACATTATTTCTGGGTATGCCTGTGAGACTGTTTCCAGATGAAACTAGCATTTGTATCAGTGGACTCAGTAAAGTAAATGTCTTCCTCAATGTGGGTGTGCAGCATCCCATCTCTTGAGGGCCTAAACAGAACAAAAGGTAGAGGAAGGACGAATCCCTCGCTCCTTTTTTTCCCCCCCATGTCTCATTGCTTGAGCTGGGAAATCTCATCTCATCTTCTCCTGCCCTCAGATGGATTTACATCATTGGCTACCCCGGTTCTCAGGCCTTCGGACTGGGACTGAATTACACCCTGGCTTTCTTAGGTCTCCAGCTTGCAGATGGCAGATCATGGAAGTGCTCAGCCTCCATAACCACATGAGCCAATTCCTCATAATAAATCTCTTTTCTATATATGCTATTGGTTCTGTTACTCTGGAGAACCTGACTAATATGGATGGGGAGATAAACCCAACAGTTATTATTTCTGGTTGGACCGGAGCCAAAAATAAATATTTGCCTTATAAAGACCCATCCTTTAAAATCCTCTTTATTTACTACTTTACTTATAGTTGGGATTTTCCATTAAAAACTTCTCAGTTATTGATTTTAGAAAAAGTATTTCATGTTTGCATGATTCTCACATTCCTTTAGGCCACTTTCCTCAAAAGGTACCCTCCTCACTTGAGCTGTGTTTCACTTTTCCTATCATCCCTACAGTTATTCGCCCTGAATTATTTCAAATGATAAAGTGCATTAAGTCATCTGGGAAATTTGCTAAAATGCACATTTTTGTCCCATCTCCAAATATTCTAAATCATTAATTCTAGAGCGGCAATCGGGAAATGGCCTCATAATCAAAGTGCATGTGGTCCTTAGTCACACTTGGAGAACCATTCCACATCCTTCCAGTATTAGAATATGCCTCTCATTTTGCAAATTCATGGGTTATTATTTTTACTAATCATAAGGAAACTGAGTAATGTCATTTATTACAAAGAACTCAGTCAGTATCAATTCAGCCATATCATTCAGCTCTACCATGCTCTTATCCACTACTCTACAGCAAAACGCTTTTCTTGATGGCATGAAATAGGTGTGATTTGTCCCATGCAACTATTCAGGAGAAGAGCTATACATCATTGTGCTATGTGTGCTTATGTCTAGCTTCTGTATCATAATACTCAAATCTTTCTCTTTCCGTAATGTAAAGTAGATTCTATCAACATGCTAAACATTTAAGATGATTTACTGGTAGATTGTCATTTGTAAGTACACCAGGGTGAAGAATTAAAAAAATCTTGTAGAATTACAAAATTCACAGGTAAGAGGTACAGATTTGTGGGCCCAGGTGTGTTTCAAGTATTTTTCCCAATCAACAGCAACCTACCATTTCACTAGTCAGTGTCCCAAATATGCATACCACATGCTTTTAGTTTAAATAAAGGATGGGGCTACAAAGAAAATAGGAAATTCCCCTACCTTAATGTGGTTTATAATCTTGCTAGGGAGAAGGACTTTTTCTTTTTAAACTTTTAATGTGATTAATTCTAATTTTTCTTATGGGATGTAAGCAGTAGTGAGGTAGAAATTCAGAAAAACTATTCACATTATTGGATAATTTCTCAATTTTGTAAACTCGCCATATCCTTTTCTATTTAACAAAGACTTATTGAGCATTCACACAATCATGAAACCAAGAATAGTTTGAGGCTTGTCATAGTCAGTATACTTAGTATATTGCTGGATTCTAAGGTTGACTTTCATCACTTATGTACTGATTTGGCAAATATTTTTTGAGGGCCCACTAGCTACTGCCTCTTTTCATTGCCACTATAATCTAATTGGAGATCTCAATTCATTTATTCATTTATATTAATGTATACCCACAACCATAATGTACTAGTCTGCCATTTCTGCTGTGATAATGCTGAGTAGACAAAATCCCCAGAAACTAAACTTTTCTTTCCTTTCTCATGGTTCTGCAGTTGAGCTAGGAGAGCTCTACTTGGGGCTATGTTGTGGTTCAAATGTGTTCTAGTATCTCATTCTTCAACCAGTGGCTACTCAGAACATGCTTTTCTCTTGGCAGAGAAGGAACATAGAAAGCCAACCTAAAACTAGCAAGTACATGTACCTATGTGTCATGCCCTCTCTCATTCCACTGGGAAAGAAAGTCACATGATTAAGCCCCGAATCAGGGGAGTGGCAAAGTAGACTCTATCCATCGTAGGGGGTGGCTCACTGTAACAGAGGAGGAGTGACAGCTGGAAACAATCCACTAACTATTTTTGTAGATGTCAAAAATATTTAGATGTATTTCTAATCTAAGCATTCTGTCTTCCTTTTCAGCATGCCCATCCATCCCCAGCCTCACTTCCTTCATTACTGCTAACCAAACCTCCTCTGGTTGCCTCTCTGATCATGCTACCCACACCACAATCTTACTTCCCATTTTAATAGGCATTAAGTCCAACAGTCTCAATCTGTCCTCTTTTTTTATCATATTGGCTGGTCCTCTATTACATATGAATTTGTTTTCTATTACATCATACACTTCAGGCAGTTTCAAGTAACTTTTAGCAATTTGGGTAACCAGCAATTTCAGGTCTCATCATCCAAAACTACTGATACCTCTCCTCGAACATTTCCTCAAACATCATTGGGAGTCCTGAAACACCCTCCTCTTTCAACACTTAACAATTATATGGACTGAATTTTGTCCCCTCTGAATTCATATGTTGAAGCTCTAACCCCCAAAGTGACTATATTTGGAGATAGGGCCTATAATCAGATAATTAAGATTAAATGAGGTAATAAGGGGGGCCCTAATCCACTATAATTGGTGTTCTTATAGGAGGAGAAAAGCAGTCAGAGCTCTCCTTGTGCACACTCTCCCCACCCCACCCCCCACATACACATACCAAGGAAAGGCAATGTGAGGATCTAGCAAGAAGGTAGCTGTCTACAAGCCAGAAAAAGAGCCCTTATCAGGAATCAAATCAGCCAGCACCTTGATCTGTCTTTCCACCCTCTGGAACTATGAGACATTAAATTTTGTTGTTTAAGCCACCCAATCAAGTGTTATTTTGTATGACAGCCCTAGCTGCCTATTGTAGGATCTGATTTTCACTACCCTCATACCCTTTGTAAGCTTCCCCAGAATGATTACATAGCCAGACCTGTTATGTAACTCACTTTTAATCTAAATCTATAGTGTCACAGATTACCTTTGTTCACCACTTCTAGAAGAGATCAATTTTGCCATGTATATGGGATGAATGAATATACGCCTATAATTTAGACATGTTTATGAGTATGATCATTGTATTGTTATTGAATGCTTCTATATATTCACATGCATCCATTGCTGTCTAGATTTGATAAACTTCTAAAGTTCAGCAATAAAAGCAACTACTGCTCTTACTAGATCCTAGTTAACTCTCATGTATTATCTTTTTATTTTCACAAAAACTTGCAGGTAGGCTTTATTAAATTACAGCCTTGAAAACTGAGGATCATGCCTCCCCCAGGTTGTAATTCTACCTGGAGCCATCTGAATGAAGACCTACTAGATTTTTTTTTAATCTACTAGACTACCCTGTCTTCAGAAATTAAGGGTAATGATTATCTAAATCCCTGTGCTCATTCTTTAGCATGGGGGCCATGGAAAACATGTATTCTTATTTATCTGGCTATTTGATAGAGTTTATTATTTGATAGAGATTATGGCCATTAAAGTGTTGATTGGCCAGTAACAGTTTGTGAAGATTTAACTGAAGATCAAAACAATGGTATGTTTGTATTTCTTAGTTGCGTATCTGTATAATTCCCAATTTTCCTATAGCTGTACTCATAGAGGTATATAATTACTTTCTTGCTACAAATAAAAATATCAGTGAATTTCATGCTTTAGAACAATATATTTTAGGAGACTTGAATATTGAATTCCTTTTTGCTGTTTGACAAAGACCTTAAACTTGACTGACATCTGCCTTCAAGCATTACAGGGGTCTGTTAAAACTGGCATTTAAAGAACAGATTTATTGTTTGCTGATGAGATATTTCCTTTTATGTGAGTGCAGTACCTAGTTGTTCATTTTTGACTTTTTGTCTAAGGTCAAATGTAGGATCAACTTAAAATTTTATAAGTCCCTGTCTAAAAGTCAGTCCTACCATAACCATGATGATCTACAAGGCTGCTTCCATCTCTCATTTCAATATGTGAAAGTTCTATTAGAATTTAAGGTGACAAATTGCTTTCAGCATGAAGCTGCAAAAAACAAATTAGAGAACTCCATAGCAGTGTTGTTAGGGCATTCTCACTACCTATCAAATGGCAGAGTTTAAAATAATTGGATTATATAAAATGCATTTTTCAGCTCCAGCTCATGTTTTTCCTTTCCATGAAAAATAAGGAAATTGAATGCAACATGGATCTGAAACAAGACTGGAAAAAAAAAAATTAAAGGATTGAAGAACCAAAGACCTTATCTTTAAAATCTAACATGTCAGAAATTTCTTAATGTCATAGGTTCTGCTGCTGTTAAAAACATGAAAAATACCTCCCTCTTGGTAATGGGATGAAAATGTTGAAAAAAATTAGAGTCATATTTTCCCAGTACACAAACGAGGTGTGATTATAAGTAATGTACTTTTCAGGGCAGCATTAACTCTTTGTAAGTTAAGTAAAAGGTTTTCCTTTTTCTGTATCTTTCACTGATTTACTTCCTGAAGGTTAAATAGTTGACCTTTTGTCAGTTTTGTTCTTTTTTTTTTTTTTTAAAGATTTTATTTATTTATTTGAGAGAGAGAGAATGAGAGAGAGAGAACACCTGAGAGGGGATAGGGTCAGAGGACGAAGCAAACTCCCTGCCGAGCAGGAAGCCCGATGCGGGACTCGATCCAGGGACTCCAGGATCATGACCTGAGCCGAAGGCAGTCGCTTAACCAACTGAGCCACCCAGGCGCCCAGTTTTGTTCTTCTTATCATCCACCCACCCCATTGTTGCTTTTATGCACTTGTACAACTTCAGCTCTGACATCCTCATGGATTATCCATGCAATGCCAGCTCTAACCACCATCCTTACTATTATTCTCATTTCTCTAATTACCTGCTATGCTTGACATTCTGGATTTCATGTGTTACCTTAAATTCAATGTATCTAACACCAATATCATTATGTTTTATAAGATTAGTATTTCCTCCAAGAGATTCAATGCTAGCCTATTGTACTATTATACTTCCAGTTTCCCAGTAGGAAGTGGGGATGATGCTTGACTCTATCATTTTATTCTCTCCTCACATTAGTTATTTACTAAGCTTGACTGTTTTTAGTGTAAAATCCCTTTCTTTTCCCAAAACACTCTTTTTTAGACCTTCAACATCATTTTATATAGATCATTTTATTTTTCCTTATACTTCACTTTTACCCACTCCAACCCATCCTGCACATGAATCACGTATTTATCTTGCTGCAAAAAATGTGATACTATTCCCACTGCTCTCTTGATTCAATGTCATTAAAGTTTCTCCACTTCCTCGATGATAAAACTTATTCTAACTACCTGACATACATAAAAACCCGAATTCTAGTTTTCTTTCCAACCTTGTCTCTCACTACTTCCCTCCACAATTCTCTTTAGTTGGTCCAGGATTTTCCTAGGCATGACATACAGCACTAATGTCAACTGTGCTATGTCCACCTCCTTTTTTTTTTTCTTAAATCTTTTTTTTTTTTAAGATTATTTATTTATTTATTTGACAGAGAGAGACACAGCGAGAGAGCGAACACAAGCAGGGGGAGTGGGAGAGGGAGAAGCAGGCTCCCCATGGAGCAGGGAGCCCGACGCGGGGCTCGATCCCAGGACCCCGGGATCATGACCTGAGCCGAAGGCAGATGCTTAACAACTGAACCACCCAGGCGCCCCATGTCCACCTCCTTAAATTATTTTTCCTTATTTTTTCATAAGGCCCAGCTCCCACAACACTCTCTCATGATTTCTCTCAAACCCCTCCCTTATTCCTTATTCTCAATTTCTAAGTCACTTTACTCATATGTCTTCAGCATGTACACAATCAATAACAGTATACCTGATCTGTCTCTCCATGTATGTTGTAATCTTTTGGAGGAAAATCCTCTTTTATTTTTTTTTTTTTTTATATTACCTAACACAATATTCTGTGTTCTACATAGAGTAGTCTTACTGAATATTTCCTTAGTCATGTTGAAGATGATTATAAGGATGATATAACTGTGTGAGTACATACCTGGCACTAGAAACAACTTCATGGTAAATAGTCTTGGGCCCCTTCCATGTTCATATTCATCACTCTCTTATAATTGACCTGAGCCTGGGTTGAACTTTGCATAAGTTAAGATTTAGAAAATCAGAGGAAAGAAGAGAGGCTATTATTAGGAAATAAATCAGTACATGCAAAGGCATGGGGGAATGGACAGTGGTTGGTGAGTGAAAAATAAGCATGATGTGAGTAGAAGATATTATTCACTTAGGATTCTAGTCAGATTGGAATTAGGTAATTAATACAATAAATGTAATGATCCAAAACTGGAAATAATTCAAATGTCCATCAAGTAGAAAATACTATCATATATTCATACAATGGAACACTACACAACTATGTAAAAGAATAAACATAACAACATGAATAAATCTCACAGACAAAATGAGTACATACTGTGTGATTTAATTTATGTTAAATTCAAAAAATAGGAAAAATTAATCTATTTCTAGAAGATAAAAGGTTCATTACCTTCAGGGAATAATGACTCAGAGGAGGCATGAAAAAAATCTTCTGATATTCTGAGAATGTTCTATATTTTGATCTATATTCTATAATGTATACAAAGTAAAAACATTGAGCTATACACTTAAGATTTTTTTTCTTTATTGTAAGTTATAACTCAATAAAAAAGCAAAAGAAAAAAAAGAGAAGGTAGTAAAAAAAAAGTAAGTTATATACCACTAAAATATCAGTGTCATTTCTTGTTGTTCTAGACAAAATTCTGACATTATCAGCAAAAATTTAATTCCAAATATAGCTCTTTTGTAGAGTCCATGCACTCAAATGAACATAAGGGTGAATTCTTCATTGTGAGGCTGGAGTTCAAGGTGGACTTGCCTTTCCCTGAATTTTTCTACCAGGAGATTTAAAACAATGAGATCCAGATACATAAACCTCAGGAAATTTAATTATACTACAAAATTATGGTAAAGTAAGATCACAAATGCTCCAGTGAATTAAATCTTTGATGATATAGAAAGACTTTTTATATCCTTTTCCTCATCACAGCACTCAATAAATGGTAGCTATTATTTTCTGCCAAATATTCTACAATACATTCTGAATACATGATCTCATTTAACCTCTCACAGCTACTCCATAAGTTTGGTACTACTATCTGTATTTTGAAGATGAGGTAACTGAAGTTGAGAAGTCAAGTCATTTTCCCATTAATACAAACAGTAAGTGGCAGATCCAATATTCAAAACAAGCCTATGTGAGGGCAAAGCTTGTGTCCCATTAATTATTATACTCTACTGTCCCAAGACACTTGGAAATTAAAAGTAAACGTGGATGAAAGAAAGTACTTTGGGGATGAATGCTGGAATATTAGTGTTTTACATTTCTCTCCTACCTCTGCCCTTTCCCACATAATAAAATAAAGAATAAATATAGAATAAACCTTTACTTATATTTATATGAGAAAAGGACACATGAAGTTAATGTGTAACATTTAAAAAACCAGAAATGTAACTATAGACGTTTAATGAGAGAAATTTTAAAATGAGCTTCAGAAAATTGTCCACTGAAGGAAATTTTAAAAGGTGAACTTTAAAAGAAAAAAACAACTCCCAAAACAAAGGCCTGAGAGACAAAGGGCAGGGGGAGAAGATGAGCAAAGAAATTGTTTAAAATGTGAGTAAATATTTTAAGAAAGTATTTTTCAGAGAAAAATAATGAAAATTGTGTTGAATTTAACGGTGTAAATAAAAGATAAAATAAAGACTTTGGATAGTAATCACATTTAAGATGGGGATAACATCAGGATAACACTAAGAGATAAGATTTAAAATATTCTATGGTCATAATATTGTTTGGGAGGACAACAAAATATTTAATATCATTATATATATAAAGTACTAGCTATAAAAAGAAAAAACTATAAAAAGTAAAGTACGAATACACAACTTCCAAAGAAAAAGGAAAAAATAAACACAAAAAGAAAAGAGGAAAACAAAGTTTTAGGAAAAATGATAAATAGAAAGCACAGAATGACAGGAGAGAAATGAAATGAAAACTATTAGTAATCATAATAAATATAAACGGACTAAAATGATTAATCAGAAGAACCAGATTATCACTATAGTGAAGACTACTGAATGCTCACCAAAATCTGTCTCCCTTTCTTCTTGGGTACAAAAAGACTCCATACCCCAGAAGTCTTCAGGTCTGTATTGTTGATTACATTCTAGCCAATGAAATGTGAGCTCAAGTACCACTTCCGGGCCTTTCCCACAGAAATCTCCCACACAAGTATTTCCACACTCATATCTTTCACTGTCTGACATGAAGGCAAAAAGGTCCTATGGAATTGGCCATCTGGAGAGAGTCAAGACTATTACATGAGGAATAAATACACTTCTTTTGTATCTACTACACATTTTTTTACAGCAATATAGTCTACCCTAATTGATAAAATCAAACTGGATAAACCCAAAATCCAGTTATACATATCTTAAAGGAGATGCATCTAAAATTAAATGATACAGATATGTTTGAAAGTTAAAGTACAGAAAAAGATATGCCAGGCAAACCCTGAACAAAGAAAAGCTGATGGAACTATACTAATATTAGAAAGAACAGAAAAAGGATTATTAGAGATAAAAGCTGTTGCTTTTTTATGTTTCACTTCTTCAAAAAGATACAAAACCTTAAACCTATGTGACCAACAAGTTAGAATAAATAAAATCAAAACTTGTCAGAACTACATAGGGTAAACATAAATCCATCATTACAGAAGCAGTTTATTTATTTATTTATTTATTTATTTATTTATTTATTTATTTTTAAGATTTTATTTATTTATTTGAGAGAGAGAATGACAGAGAGAGAGAGCATGAGATGGGGGAGGATCAGAGGGAGAAGCACACTCCCTGCTGAGCAGGGAGCCTGATGCGGGACTCGATCCCGGGACTCTAGGATCATGACCTGAGCCGAAGGCAGTTGCTTAACCAACTGAGCCACCCAGGCACCCCTATAGAAGCAGTTTAAAACACATCTCCTAAATTGACAAAACAGGCAAGTTTACAGAAGATTGTAATAGCATAATTGTGAATAAATCTACGCTCATGTTGAAAAATAGCAACTCTAACTATACTGCAGGCACACACAAAACCTTTATAAAAAATGGGATTTTCATATGCTTTTAATATGCTGTTAGATAGTTTGATAGTATTTTCAAGAAATATTCATCTGTAGTTTTCTTTCCTTGGGGTGTCTTTGTCTGGTTTTGGTATCAGGGCAATGCTGGTCTTGTAAAATGACCTAGAATGTATTACCTCCTCTTCTATCTTTTGGAAGAGTTTGAGAAGGACTGGCATGAAGTTTTAAATAATGGGTGGAGGGGCGCCTGGGTGGTGCAGTTGTTAAGCGTCTGCCTTGGCTCAGGTCATGATCCCGCCCTCCTCAGTGGGAAGTCTGCTTCTCCCTCTCCCACTCCCCATGCTTGTGTTCCCTCTCTTGCTGTGTCTCTCTCTGTCAAATAAATAAAAATCTTTAGAAAAATAAAAAATAAAAATAAATAAATAAATAACAGATGGAATCCTCCAGTGAAGTGATCTTGTCCTGGCCTTTTCTTTATTGAGAGGTTTCTCATTATTGATCTCTTCACTTACTACACCTCTGTTCAGATATTCATTTTCTTCTTGGGTTAGTACTGGTAGTTTGTGTGTTTTTAGGATTTTTGTCCATTTTCATCTGGTTATCTAATTCCTTGGTATACCATTGTTCATAGTATTCTCTTATAAACCTTTTTGTCTTAATTTTTGTAAGGTCAGTTGTAACGTCCCCACTTTCATTCCTGATTTTAGTAATTATAGTCTTGCTTATTTTTTTCCTGACCACTCTTGCTACAGTTTTGGCAATTTTGTCAAACTTCAAAAAACCAATTTTTTTATTTCATTGAGTCTATTGTTTTTCTATTTTCTGTTTTGTTTATCTCACTATAATCTTTATTATTTCCTTCCTTCTGGTGGCCTTTGGTTTAGCTTACTTTTCTTTTTCTAGTTCCTTATGGTGAAAAATTGTATTATTGATTTGAGATCTTCTTTGTTTTTAAGTTTTTACAGCCATAAATTTCACCCTAACTACTGATTCTGCTGCACCCTGTAGGCTTTGGTATGTTTTGTTCCATTTTCATTCATCTCAAAATATTTTTTTTAATTTCCTTTGTGATTTCTTTGATCCATTACTTGTTTAGGACCGTGCTGTTTAATTTCCACACATTTGTGAATTTGCCAGTTTTCCTTCTGTTATTGATTTCTAGTTTCATTCCATTGTGATTTGAAAAGATACTTTGAATTTTTTAAAATTAACTGAGACTTGTTTTGTGGGCTAACATACAGTTTGTCCTAGAGAATATGTGCACTTGAGAAATCTCTGTGCACTTGAAAGAAACATGTGTTCTGCTGTTTTGGGGTGGAGTTTTCTATATATGTCTATGAGGTCTAATTGGTTTATACAGTCATGCAAGTCATCTATTTCTTTCTTGTTTTCTGTCTAGTTGTTCTATCCATTATTGAAAGTGGGGTATTGAAATCTCTAAGTATTATTGAAGGACTATCTATTATTCCCTTCAACTCTGTCAATTTTTTTCTTCATATTCTTTGGGGCTCTGTTACTCCATGTTATATTAGGTATTTATATGTATTATATATATATATATATATATATATATATATATGCTTATAATCATATTTTCTTGATATATTGCTCTATTTATCAATATATAATGTCCTCTTGTCTCTTGTAACATTTTTTATTTTATTTTTTTTACTTAAAGTCTATTTTGTATATTAGTATAGCCAACCAGTTCTCCTTTGATTACTACTGTGTGGAATATCTCTTCAACCTATTTGTATCTGAGGATCTAAGGTGAATCTCTTGTAGATAGCAAATGCTTGAAACATGTTATTTTAACCACTCTACCAATTACAGCCTTTTGTTGTTGTTGTTGTTGTTATTGATGCTATTAACTGTAGTGCTTCTCAGTCCTTTTCCAGTTTTATTGAGAAATAATTGACATACATCACTGTGTAATTTTAAGGTACACAGCATCATGATTTAATTTACATATATTGTGAAATGATTATCACAATAGGTTCAGCTAACAACCATCTTCTCATATTGATATGGTAGAAAGAAAAAAAGAAGGGAACATTTTTATCCTTATGATGAGAACTCACAGGATTTAATCTCTTAGGAACTTTTTCCTAGATATCATATATCAGTGTTAGCTATAGTCATCATGTTGCACATTATATCCCTAGTACTTATTTATCTTATAAGTGGAATTTTGTCCCTTTTGACCATTTCCCTCTAATTTCAATCACAACCTTTTAATTGGGCAGTTTAATCCATTTATATTTACTGTGATTACTGATAAGGAAGAACTAATTTCTGTCATTTCTCTGTTTCTATATGTCTTATTTTTTTATTCCTTAATTCCTCTAGCATTGCTGTCTTCTGTGTTTAACTAATTTTTGTACTGTATTATTTTGATTCCTGTCTCATTTGCTTTTCTGTATATTTTTTAGATTTTTTTCCTTACTGCCTACCCAGAGTATTACAGTTAGCTTCTTAAACTTATAACAACCTATTTTGAATTAATAACACTTTAGCTTCAATAATAAACAAGACTCTGCTCCTATACAGTTCCATCCTTCCTCCTTCATGTTGTCACAAATTACATCTGTATACATTGTGTACCATTAATATACTTATTATTTTTATGCTTTTGTCTTTTAAATCATAGGAAAAAAGGGCAGAGCTGGAAAATACTACAGTAACAAAGTTACCTTGTCAGTATTCTTTATTTCTTCATTTGGTTTTATGTTACTAGCTAATATCCTTTCATTTCTGCCTGAAAGACTTCCTTTAGCATTTCTTGTAGGATGGGTATAATAGCAAAAATTTCCCTTAGCTTTTGTTTATCTGGAAATGTCTTAACATTTCTCTCATTTTAAAAGATAGTTTTGCAAGATACATAATTCATTATTGACAGGTGCTTTTTTTTAGCACTTTAAATATATCCTTTCACTAGTTTTTGGCCTCTGTGTTTCTGATGAGAAACCAGCTGCTAATCTTATTAAGTATCCCTTCTATATGACAAGTGACTACTCTTGTTGCTTTCAAGATTCTCTCTTTGTCTTTGAATACTTTATAATGTGTCTTGAGGTTGATCTCTTTGTATTTACCTTTCTTGGAGGTTGTTGATCTTGTTGGGTGTGTAGATCATTTTTGTTCTTTCTTTTACTCACAATTTGGAAGTATGTAGCCATTACTTCTGTAAATACTCTGGCCCTTTTGATCATCCTCTCCTCTCATCAAAACATGTTTGATTGTGTCCCATAGATCTCTGAGACTCTGTTTTTCTTTCTTTTTTTTTTTCTGCTCCTCAGACTGGATAGCTTCAATTGACCTTTCAGTTTACTGATTCTTTCTTCTCCTTGCTCAAATCCTCTACTGAAACCCCTTAGTAAAATTTTCAGTTTTGGTATTATACTTTTTATATTTATAGTTTCTGCTTCCTTTTATAATTTCTCTTTATCAATATTCTCTATTTGTGGAGATATCATTCTCTTACTTTTCTTTATTTCTTATTTCTTTGTCCATGGTTTCCTTTAGTTCTTTAAACATATTTGAGATAGTTGATTTAAAGTCTTTTTCTAGTAAGTCCAATACCTATGCTTCCTCAGCAGTTTCTGTTAATATTTCTTGTGATTGGGCCATACATTTTTGTTTCTTTGTGTGCTTCATCTTTATTTGTTGAAAACTGGAAAATTTAAATATTATAATAAGATAATTCTTAAAATCAGATTCTGCCTCCACCCCCTGCAGGGTTGTTTTTGTGGCTTGCTATGAGTTGTGGTTATTTGTTTGGTTAGTGACTCTTAAATTATTCTTTTAAGTCTGTCTTCTTAGTTATGTGTAGTCTCTAGAATATTTATTTATATTGTAGTTAGCTAGTGTTTTGACAGATATTTTCTTGAATTCCTGAAGCAAAAATGAAAGAAAGAAAGAAAGAAAGAAAGAAAGAAAGAAAGAAAGAAAGAAAGAAAGAAAGAAAGAAAGAAAGGAAGAAAGCAAAAGAAAGAAAGAAAACCTGTCTCAGTCTTTGCAAGTTGGCTCTGTGTTGGGGCATTTCTTCAAGGCTTAGCCAGGTCATTTATACTCTGCTGTAACCTTCACTTTCAGCTTGTGTGCAGCATAGAGCTCAGCCAGAGGTGAAAGCTTATGGTCTTCTCATGTCTTTTCTGTGCTTGCATCCCGTCCTGAGCATGTATGTGGCTTTCTAAATTTTAGGTATATGTAAATGCCTTTCAGTGCCCTGATTTCCCAAAGAAACTCTCTCCTACTTTTTCTACCAGGCTCTTGGCAGGTCTATGGCTCCTTTCAACTGTAATCTTTTGCTCCAGGCACTAGCAGGTTGTTCATTTGCCTTACAATGTTTATAAAGACTATCCTTTATATAGCTGCTTTTCTGCTCTGAGAGGTTTCCAAGTCCAATAAAACAAAAACAAGTCCCTTGCTTCAGTTCTTTAGATAGCCCCCAGACAAGTCAAAACAGACAAACACAATTCTTTGAGAAAAGGTACGTCTGATCCCTTTGGAACCAGAAACCATGATCCCACACTGGGAATGCAGGCTGCCATATTCAACACAAGTTTTGGGGTGGTGGGCGGCAGGGCAAGTAAAATTGCTACAGATTTTTCCTACTGTTTTAAAATTGCCTTTTCCTTGATTTGTCATTTGCTTGGTTGCTGTAAACCTTTGACTATTTCCCGCAATTCTGACAAAGTTGATTCTGATGGTTTTTCCTCAATTTGTTTGTTTGTTTCTAGAGAGATGCACCCCTGGGTTACCTATTCTGCCATTTTCACATCCCAGAAGCATCATTTTGAAAGCAATATTTTCATGGAAACACTTAAATTGCTCTACAGTGATAGGGTTGTTTCTTTGTTTTGTTTGTTTGTTTTGTCTAATCAGAATTAAATATCATAATATTCTCCAATTACAAGTATTTGTATATAAAAACCTTTATTGAGTGTCTGTATTATTATAAAAATATTTGCCAAATTATTCAAAAAGAAGAGTGGAATAAGAAGGCAATTAGCTTGTTTTGCTACCAAAACTGAGGTGGTCTAGTATATTGGAAATAACACAGACCTGAAAAAACAAGAACCCTGGTTTCTAGCTGTAGCTCATAGCTTAATTAGCTCTGTGGTTCTAATTTAGCCTCTCTTTTTCTCAGATTCTTCACCTATTAAATAAAATTATTGTGTTTGATGATCTGAGAAGTCCTTATCAGCCCTAAACTTCCATTAAGTGTTAGAACAGAAGATGTCATTCAAATGTTTCAAACATATGTTTAAAGAGAATATTGAACAAACTTACATATAAATACAATGCAGCATTTGGGAGCAAGAAATTCACTGTGTGTCTTCCTAAGTCTGCTTCAGAAACGGGCTGAATACTTAATGGTACCTTGAATCCATTTAACATATTTTTTAATAGTTTGCAATGAATATTTAATTTGATAAGTGTCAATATTAATTAAAACAGGCCAAATTTTGAATTTGCAAATATAGAAAAATATATAAATAGCAAATTTTGAAAGATATAAAGAGGTCTGTGATTTTTTTAATAAAGAGAACACAGAAACATGTATAAAGTGGTCTAATGCAAATTTGATATGCAATTGAAAAACAAGCAAATGCCTAATCACTTTTAAACTTGTTCTTATTTGAAACTGAACATTTTATTTCGTTTCACAAAGACCAAAAGGATGCTTCTCAGATTTCTACAGATCTGTAAAACTACATGTTTTTCTTTGAAATTTATAATTTATCAAATAAATGTGTGTAGACTTGGAAACAGAGATCTGATTCCACAATGTCCTCTAAAGACACAAGAGCTGCAAGCTTAACAGCAATCTGCCATGTAAAGCAATATTTAAGTTACAGAATTTGGTGAGGAAAACGTTTATTTTTCAGAAGATTTTCTGAAAATACCTGGCTCTTACATAAGATTACATCTAAAGATACTTTCTTAAGGTAAATAAAGAAAGAACCTGCATTCCACATAATTTTTGGTCACAGTTGATGTTAAACATAAAGTAGCATCAAAAAGTCTCTGTCTGTTACTAACCCACTATGAAGTGAATACTTGATTGGTCCCTGCAAAATTTAGCCAAATGCAAGGCTTCTTTAAAACACTAAATGGCTTATAAGTTTAAATAATATTTCTATAAACAAAAGGTAATGATAGAGCTGGCTAAAATGAGAGCAACCAATGTTTTTGAATTCTTACTATTGATAGGCTTTGTGGTAAGTTCTATAGATATATTTTTATTTAACCCTCACAAAAACCATGTGCAGTGGATCATATTATTACCATTTTACAAAGGAAGAAACTAAGGCTCAATGAAGCAAACTGTATTGTACAAGCATTAGTACACAGTTTGACCGGAGTCAGAATGATAAAATGCAGAGGACCAGTTTGTAATTCAGACCACACTGGCTACCTGACTTCTACAAAGTGATTTTTTTTTTTTTTTGAGGCTCAATTCAGTCCTCCCATCTATAAAAGGAGAGCAGCAGCATTTATATTGCAGAATTGTTCTAAAAATTAACTAAAATGTCCACGAATTGTCTGTCATAGAAGAGGAACTTAGTAAATGAAAGTAATTCTTATCCGAGCAGTAGAGAAAGCGTTCAATCCCAGGTCCGTTTGCCCCAAAAGCTCTTTTCAGTATACCATGTTGCTTTTTCACTTATTAACAAAGCAAAATAAGGCAAACAAAATGCCCAGTTTTGCGGCATCACTACCAGATCAAACAGGTGGTAGGGAGATACCTAGGCTTGCCACTGGCAATTGTACTCCTTTCTTAGCTGGGTCCTAAAGGACTAAAATAATTGTGTACGTCTGGACACTCACAACTTCTCCAAGATACCAATCCTTGTCTAAAAAAGGAGGCTATCACAGAATTTTTCTCAGGGACTTAACAAGGTTATTGTAGCTGTGAAATAAGTTTAAGAAATATTAAAATATAATTTTAATAACATAATTTTATAATACAGTATAATCTATAGAATACAAATATATACCTTGTATTATAAAATTATGGTCGATAGTACATAAAAGAAATTATAATTATATTACAAAATCATAATTACATTTTCAATGTATGAAAATTTCACATTGTCACCTAAAATTTGACTAAAGGTGAACAAACCAAATAAGAGAACCAAACAAAAAGCATTTATTTTATTAAATGACCATTTTTAAGTGTACTTAACTAATGGCAACAGCCATATTTATTGAGTACTTACATGTGTAGACAGAAATCTAAATGTTTTATATGTATTTGTTCATTTAATCCTATTCATACATCCTAAAAACCTGAGCATTCAGTTTTCTCTTATAAAATATTAGTGAAACGTAGTAAGAATGGTATATTGCGGCATGCATTTCCTTGTTACATTTCGGTTGTTAATTAAGGAACGAAAGGGTTGGGCCAGATTTATTAGTCATATTGAGGTTACTTTATAATTTGACTTCCAAGGGGCACCTTTCTTCATATGAGCCAAGATCCCTTTCACTCTCATTCTAGAATCTGTCAAGATAGATGCTGATAGGTCACAGAGAGGTTTTCCAAACAGATGAAGCTTCCATTTGAGAACTCAGCCAACGTTCCCATTGTCAATTTATTTTAATGACAACCTTCTGGCTGAGTGACAATGAATGTCCAATCACAACTATATTTGTCTTCAGGATAGCAACTGCAGGCTTAAAATTTTGTCCCTTTAAAAACATTAGGTTCTACAGTTTGACCACAACTTATTATCAGAGTTAAGGTATCAACATTGAATATTAAAGATGATTTTTATAAGTTATGAGACAGTTTGAAAATTTCTTTTCTAAATGTAATACCACTACAGTAGAGGATAGACCTACTTATGCATATTTATATATTTCATTTATATATTTATTCACATGCAAATTCTTGAAGGTCATAGAAATCATTTTGCCAACTCTGAGAATATGGCATCTTTTAACTCAGCTGCCTGGGAAATCGAGGCCAGGATTTAATCTGCTGTCGTCCAAGGACAGGGTATGACTGAGTCAATTTTTAATGGGGGAAAGACAGGGGAAATCTCATTATGCCAACTGAGTCTACACCATCTTCATTCTTGCCTTATCAATTTTGTCTTATTCCCATTTGTTCCTTCATTCATGTTTTGATTTCTATCATGTGCAAGATACATACAAAGATTTAAATGCTGAGAGGTTCAAACAAGAAACAATTCAATGCTCTGCCTCCTCATCTGGTGAGGCATGGGAACAACGGACTGTGTAATGCCCTCTGTGCTTTCTTCATGAGCTTGCAGTTTTTCAATATGAGTTCAATATGCAGAATTCTAATCACCCAGGAACCGTGGTATATACCTATCGAATTGTTTTGCCTCATTAATAGTGTAACACATCGCTACTTCCTTTAAGGCTCTTAACATTTTTTCATGTCTTTAATACATATTTATATATGTTGGTTCATCTATTAGATGGCAAGCACAAGCTGATTCATTTTTGTACCTCCTACAACAATTATCTCAATGTGCTTTGGAGATAGTAAAAAATGATTTACTCGATGAAAGAAGGAACAAAGGAAGTGACTGAATTTCAGGTTATTTGTTGCTAGTAATGGAATGGTTTTGATTGGCATATTCCCAATTTGTGATGTTGAGCATCTTCTTTGTACTTGTTGGCCACTTGTATGTCTTCTTTGGAAATATGTCTGTTCAGTTCCTCCACCCATTTTAATCAGATTATTTGTGCTTTTGTTATTGAGTTGTAGGAGTTCCTTATATATATTGGGTCATAAACCCTTATCAGATATGATTTGCAAAGATTTTCTCCCATTCTATAGGCTGCCTTTCGTTTTGTTGTTTCTTTTGCTGTGCAGAAGATTTCTGAGTTTGAAGTCTTGAAGTTTTCTGTTGCTGTCTTCAAATGTGAAGTACCAGTCACCTCCCCCAACCTTTACTGACTAACCTCTGGAGAGATACACCTTTCTTAATCTCTGCTAGGGATTCTGAGGCTTTCTCAAACCTTCTGTGAATAAGCCTGCTCCACGCTCCTTGCTCCCTCTTGTGGCAGTATTTTAAGTTTGGATACCCTCTCTCCATCTTGCGGGACACCAGACCATGTGCCCACAACCTCCCCTTTGCTTTCCCAAGGGCAGAGGCAAAGCTCAAGTTTGTGGGCTCTCCCTGGCCCACAGATTCAGCTGGCTTTCTGAGCATGCTTGCTAGCCCTGGGCCAAAGCTTGCTCTCACGGCCATTAGAAGTGTGCTCAGGGAGCTGGCCACAGGGTCGGGGGAGTAGAGGTATGAGTGAGATGCACAGAGCTCTGGGGTTGCCTGTGTGTCATCTGGGGGGATCTGTGAGTGAGGCATCCCCAGCGGCTCCTAGGTGGGTTTTTTGATGTAATCTGTGAGGCAGTTAGTAGGGTCTCTGTCCCTTTAATGCCCTCTATGAGTTCCTACCTGCTGCCCTATCAGCCTCTACCTGCTCCCCAGTCATGCAGCTCAAGAGTCAGTACTCTAGATGGGGCCAGAGAGAAATGGGCCTCTGGTAGCTTCCCATACAGTTGGGGGAAAATATTACAGGCTGAGAAGGTATCTCTTGGCACTGAGCTGTGCCACTTTGGAGGAAGGGTGATGCAGAAAAAGTGAATCTGTTCCTCTCACCCTCTCCAGTGTGTCCAAACGTATCTATTTTTGCTCCAGTGGTGCACTAAAACTTCTCCTCTGGAAACCTGGACTTCCACAAAGGCTCTCTCACCATGGCTGACTGTCTGAGACAGCATTCTCCAGGGGCTTCCAGACTGCTGCCAAGAGGGCTGGGGCTGGTTTACAGCTATTGCAGGGTCCACAGCTGTGCCTGAGGTCTGTATGCCTAGTACCCAACACAAGGGTGAGTGAGAGTCCTTCTGTTCCCTTGGTGTATGGTGCTGAATCCCAGAGCTCCCAGAAAGGCACCTCTGTCTGTGGATGAATGCCAAATTGTTGTTGAGGGAGGATACAAGCGAGAGACATCTTATTTGGCCATGTCGCTGATGTCACAGTATGAAAGCTCATTTACTTTTCAAAAGATGTGTTTAGCTCATACAGATATGGACAAAAGAATGATTTCTATGCAAGTGGAGATGTATGTCATGGAGAGTGTAGCAGGTGCTCAGGCAGGGTCTCATGAAGGGGTGATTCCCATGACCTTCAGCTTTACAAGTCCAGGAACGAAAGAATCCAATGAATGAGGCATTCTTGTAGGTGATTTGGTAATTTATTTCATTTATTCTCTCATGGCATATCTGTGTGTGGCGGGGTGTTATCTCAATTTGTGCAGATTAAGAACCTGAGATTCCTAGAGTCTGCTCATCACCCAAGGTTATGTAGTTAAGGAAGTGGAAGATTGGGGATGCAAACTGGAGCTTATCTGACACTAAGGCCACTGTTGTGTTGTTGCTGTGTTGTTTTATTTTATTATTTTTTTTTAATAGCTACATGTATGTGATTTGTTTGGGGTAGAATGGGCTCGAGGGGATTGATGTCTTTTGCCTATCAAGAGGGAAAATAAAAGAAAAAAAGAAAGAAAGAAAATCAAGCCAGCAAGCACCGTACTGAGTAGCTGTGGATTCCTCTTCAATCTGAGTTTTGTACCTAATAGTCACTCAGTTTATCTGTATAGTGAGGTGTTTTCCCATGCCCTTCCCTGGGCAACTGACACTGGGATTTCCTACCAGATTCTTCAGGCTCTAAGCAGCATTGTGTATCTGGGGTTCCTAATTCTACACACATGCATCAGCTGTCTGTTCTAACTGGAGTTTTAAACTGCACCACAAGATTCACTTTCTCCTTATTAGTATTTAGACTCTGAGGGGGTTTAGTCAACCTTTCTCTCCACTTTCACTTACAGGACTTCACAAATGACATCAGAGAAGCTTCCATGGAGGCAACCAAGATCAGAATTACTTCTGCAAAGTGGGCAAAAACTTAATTTGCAGTAATTTCTTAGCAATTTCAAGGAGATTTTCTAATGTAAATCATAAGAATAATTGGGCTGCCGAGAATTAGTCTACAATATCTCGCCGACTTTGGACAAGCATTTTTTCCCACATAGGACAGACCTCTAAAGTATAGAAATAAAGTTTTTGGACAGCATTGTGATGTCCAACACAGATAGAACTAACAGGAAACTTAGTTGAAAGGTTTTGTGCAATTTCATACCGTATCTCAACCCCAAAGGACAAAAAAAAAAAAAAAAAAAAAAAGATATGGCCATCAAATTATGCACATGGCCAAACCCTAAACTCAGCAGTGGGAATAGAAAACTAACAGTTGAAGCAGGCTAAGGAAATGACAAAGATGCACGTTGAACTTAATGGTCACTATGTGGTGCCTTGAAATTAGTGGACCCTATGTTTTGCCTTTTTTCTACTAAGTCCAACCTCTGTTGCTTAAAGCAATGCGTGTTGTTGGTTTCTCACTTCTTTAAATAGCACTCACAGTGAGTGATATTATAACACAGGGCACAGTGTGAACAGCCAACAAGAGAATCATTTAAACAAATGGATTTGTAAAACATGATTGTTTTAAGCCTGTCCATGTCAGGACTGCAATTTGAATTAAACATAAGGTGACTTCTTTCACTAAATCAGTAAGTGCAAATAACATTGCTTGCATCCATGTTTTATTTCACAGACAAAAATGGTTCTTAACAGCTTTCTGTGCTTCAGCCACCTGCTGTTAAAGTTGTTTGCTTTTTTTTTTTTTTTGCAAAATTTGTTTTTTTGCAGCATTAAAACAGGCAGACTTGCAGTCAGCTCACTTGGGGCTAGAGTCCAGGGATGTCTGAAAGGCACTTTTCTTAATGAACACCATAATTTCCTGCACCCTTCCTACTGGCAAGTCAGAATAAGAGGAAGCACAGAGGGGTTTGCCCGAAGCTAGTTTGCCTACAGTTCTTACTAGGATCAGCTGACTTGCAGTCAGAGGCAATTTCTACCACTTTCACGAAGAGAGTCTTCTAGTGGTCCATGTGAGTTTACGATTTCTAAAAAGTTGGTTTTATTGGCATCTGATAGATTCCATGGTAATCCTGGTTAGCATGAAATCACACCAGTGAGGACATCTATCTACTCTGTCCTTGTTTATGGCTTCCATTTTGTAAAATAAAATAGAGACCATTATAACATTTGTATTCATGTAGTTATTGGGTATCTGGAAAAAAAGTAGTGGCATTGGGTGCAAAAATGCCCACAGCTATCTTCAGCTTGAAATGTTGAATGATTCTGGAAGCACAATCTGGAGAAGGGAAGACAACTTTAAAAAGTGCTTTATCACCTTTCTTTTGCTTGGTCAAATTCATAGAAGTAAGTGTTACTGATTTTCATAGCTTATTCTAATCCTTGGTTTTTCTAAAATTTCCATACTGAATACCTGAAAAAAATGAAGTCACTGATCTGTGGAATCACTGGGAGAAGAAAGAAATAAACAAAATACAACAGAAGGACTATTTCTTAGACATTCATGCATATTTGAGATGGGTCATTCTCTTAGTGCTTTGTTTTCATGATTTGGAAAGTAATGTGTATTTTGTATGGAGAGGAAGCAGGGCATTTGAAATTTAGGCTGAAAAAAAATAAGTGGTATGATGAAACTGTCAGAATATTAAAGAAATAAAATGAATACTTGGTTCATAAACATTTCATGGCTGTTGATGAGTATATTTTTAACAACCTGCATTCTTTTAGAAAGTTGAATAAGATCTTGAAAATTTTGTATAATAGTAATGTTTCCCCCCAAATAAACTTATCTCTTCCCCTAAAATAAATTTCATCATTTAAATTAAAAATTAAATTTTAGACACATGAAGTTAAATATATACAGATATATATTCAGGGAAAATGGTGACTTGGTGTGGTAGGAAGTATTCTAAGAGGGGTCTGCTATGATTCCTGCCTCCTGGTACTTATATCTTAAATAATCCCTTTCTCCTGGTTGTGACTGGGGTCTGTGAATACCTTCTGGCCAATAGAAAATGACAAAGGTGAACGGATGTTGAAGAAGAAGAAAGTTCCCAAATCAGTTGAGTTTGAATTCATCAAAAGGAATATATTTCTGGGAGGGCCTGACTAAATCAAGAGTTCTTAAGGGAGGATTTGGCTCTCCTTGAGATGCAAGACTCATCTTGCAGGCTTAGCGAAGTAAGCAGCCACACTGGAAAAGAGCACCTGTGAAGGAACTGTGGGCAGCTTCTAGGACCCTAGTGTGGCACACGGGCAAGAGCCAGCCAGCAGCTGGTGTCCTCATGCAGCTGCAAGGAAATGAGTTCTGCCAACAACCTGAATAATTTTTGAAGTGTAGCCTTTCCCAGTCAAGCCACTAGATGAGAATGCAGCCCAGCTAACACCTTGATTGCTGCTTTGTGAGACAATAAGCAGTTAGAGGACCCAGCTAAGCTGCGCCCAGACTCTTGACCCATGGAAACTGTGAAATAATAAATATGTGTTGTTCTAAGCAACTAAGATTGTGGTCATTTATTATGTAGAAATAAAAAAGGAATGTACTTTTATATAGGTGCCTAACTATCATTTTATTGTCTGTTGCCACAACATCTCCCCACTCCCCCTTCACATGATAGAACTCAATTCAAAGGCCCACATGGTATTTCTTAAAGGAATTATTTTAATTAAATTAATGCTACCGTTGTGAGGTACCACCCATAAAATGTAAAATTTAAGAAAAAACACTACATGAGTTTTAAGTCTCACCTAGGAGCGCCTGAGTGGCTCAGTCAGTTAAGCATCTGTCTTCAGCTCAGGTCATGATCCCAGAGTCCTGGGATCGAGCCCCATGTTGGGCTCCCTACTCAGAGGGGAGTCTGCTTCTCCCCCTCCTTCCCACTTATGCTCTCTCTCACTATATCTGTCTCTCTCAAATAAATAAAATATTAAAAAAAAGAAGTTTCACATATTCAGAGAAAATAGTAAAAGATAAATTTTAGCTCTTTTCCCTTTGAAGAAAGTGCATTGACACTGGATATAACAAAACAAGATTTAAACATAGCTCTTAGTTTAAACGACTAATTGCTGAAATGAAGAAAGAATACGGGGGCGGGATGGGATATTATTCTGTCACAATAGCAGTCAGTGGTCACACCAAACTTGGGAATGGCAGGGCTGCCTTGTGACATAGCCTATCCCACATGCTACAGAGATATTTCCCAACATGCAGGACAACAAGACTTGGAATGATATAAAACTCACCACGTACTTTAATTTCAGGTTAGACCAAAATGGAAACTTGACCCTTGGTATAGAACTTTCATAGAAGCAATGAGGAAACTACCATGCAGATCTGAGTTTCCACCCTTGGGATGATCCATGGTCCCAGTTCCTCCCAAATTCTTTCAAATCTGATGATATAACTATGCTCCAGTTTAAGATTTGAAAGAAAATTACAGTAGCATCTAGATGATCTTCAAAAGGACCCAAGGAGAATCCATGCCCACTATTTTAGGATGAATACCACAGTAGAAGAAATACAAATTGTAAATTAATAGTTGAAAAACATTTATACCAGTAGCATTCAAAGTGATGCAAAATCAGACAGCTTCTTCATACTGATAAAATTTATAAAAATCCATTCTTCCACCAACCTATCACAAATTGCAGATATTAATATTTGCTTTTGACTAAAAGTTTAATATATTTAGTAGGGATATTTGCACATGGCTTTTTGAAAATCTAAAAATTACATTACTGCACCTTCTTTTATTAATGCATTTTTCCCCTCTCAAAAACAATATCATCAGGAACAATTACTTATAAAAAGATTAAATAAAACAGAGAACAATGTAACAGAATTTAACACTAGAATGTAATTTTGTGTATTTTTTCTGATAATTTTGTGAGAGCTAGTAAATATCTATCTTGAGTACATACTCTCAAATGTGCTTTAAAATGTGTTCTTTTATATTTTCTTGCAATTATCATATATATTAAAAGAAAGTGCTAATTTTAACTTAATCAGGGCCACATGATCATGAATTGACATGATCACATATGATAAACAGAGAAATATTTTTGTTGTTACTGTTATTTTTGAAAAAGCTCTACTAAATACCAGTTAAACATTTCCAATACCAAACCTTTAATTTTCTATCATAAACATGTTTACATGTGAATTTGATTTCATGTGTCAATTTAAGAAATTAAGTCAGTGTTTGTCTCCATTGAACACAGGAGAATAGAAAATATTGTCTAAACAGAACTACTATTTCCTGGTTTCAGATGAACCAGAAGCTGATTCTACTTATTACAGATTGGTGCTCAGCATTTCTTCTGAACCCCTCAGGCTCTTATGCTTGCCTGAGACTATCAGCCTACCTAGCAGATTTTCTGTACTAAGTCATTAGGAAATAGGCTGATTCAAGAATACAGGGTTTTCCATGTTCACCAATCTAAAGCAGCTCAACAGGAATTCTGTCACAGACTTAGTGTGGCTTTATTCATAACTTTGTTGACTGTCAAATATTTTTTTAAAGATTTTATTTATTTATTTGACAGACAGAGAGAGAGCACAAGCAGGGGGAGCGGCAGGCAGAGGGAGAGGGAGAGAGAAGCAGGCTCCCCGCTGAGCAGGGAGCCCGACGTGGGGCTCGATCCCAAGACCCTGGGATCATGACCTGAGCTAAAGGCAGACGCTTAACTGATAATTGTCTTACCCTACTTGTTCCACAACACAACTTCCCATTAGGGATATTCAATTCATATTTAACATCTTAAAGGTCGTGAGAAACCCAGAATAGGCAGTTTTTAATTTTTGTTAACCAAAATTAATTAGGTAAAATTATTTGAACATTAAACCTCTTCCTTTTCTTTGTAAACCTGTTGAACTCTCCACAGCGCTGGTCAATACTTTTTGGTAGCCTGGACTAAGCAGTTTTTGATTCCTTCAAAGAACTTTCACATACAATATGATAAAGATATACCACAGGCAGGTCAGAAGCATTTGAAAATTTTGACAAAATGAAGTAGTTCATTTATACTAATAAAATGTATAGAACTAAATAGTATGTTTAATAAAGAAGATATATACCTTTGTATGAATGTCACTGAAATAGTTTCTAAGTATGAAAATATATTATTCCATAAGGAAAACTTTCAATAAGTTCCATAAGGGTAAGTAAAGCAGTCCAAAATTTATGCTTAATATGAAACAAGACTATAAATTTGTGAAAAAAAAACCTCCCTGACCTGAAATTTGGGTGAAAATTTCTCTAAAAACTCTTGAATAAAAAAAAGAAACCAAAATAAAAATTACATACTATGGGAAATGGCTAAAATTTGGCACACAAAGAAACCCAGAGCTTTAAGTAAGAAGATATATGGAAAAAAAAAAAGGAATTAAGTATTCCACACAAAAATATTTGAAAAAGAAGAAGCAAAATAAACAACAACAAAAAAAAGTGGCAGGAGAGAAGTAATAAATATACAAGCAGAAGTTAATAAATAAAAACAATAACTTTAGTAAATGAATTCAGAATACTGTTCTTTGGAAAAAATCAATCACTAGGTAAACTTAACTTTAAAATCTAGGAAAAAGCACAAAATCACAAAATTAGAATAGGCATTGAGAATGAACCATAATAAAGAGGAAATTTAGATAATCATTGTTTCAACTTTATGGAAATATATTTTAAAACTTGAATAAAGTGCATGATTGTCTAGGAAAATATAAGATACTAGAAAAATGGAAAGACTGAGGAGATTAAAACAATGTCTTTCGTTAAATATTCTAGGTTCATAGGCATATTATAGATTTCCTGATCTCATCTAGGGTAATTTTCAAATTTTTTAGAGTTTAGAAAATAACAGAAAATAAGCCATGAGCCCAGTAATGCTTGTTCGGTTGGTAAACTAGTACACAGAATGAAGTCCTATCAAAATGCATTTTAAAGCCATGATTTCACTACTCTTAGCCGCTTGTGTTGAGCCTGCAAAAGCAAGCAAGGGACATTTGAAAGAAATAACTTGAAAATAATATTGAGGATTAGTGATGCCTTAATTAAAAGATTAAAGGTTACTGCCAAGACTCCTATTTTCCATTTCCTGATTTCTCCAGGCTGTTAGCTCTGTCTCTCTCTCTTTGGTGGTGCTACAGTTGGCAACTATTTTAGCATCTATCATTCTGGACTGTAATTATGTATTTATATGTGTGTCTCAGTCCCTGTCCCTTGAAGTCAGTGACTGTCTGATTTTATTCTGCATTCCAGGGATCTGCTATGAAGTTCGGCTTACTACAAGGAATCCATGACTATTGAATTCATTCATTCATGCAACAAACACAAATTTTTGAGTTTTGGCTTTGGTTAATAAAAGAACTGTTAAAAAATCCTCAAGTCTTGAAGCTCTCCTGCATCCAAAGCCTTGTGATGAGCCAATACTTTGTTGTAGTTCTTCCTGGGTGAGTGAGGAAACCTTAGGAAAGCATGTTCACTTGGCAATCTCTAGGTAAATACAGCTCAGTCACTGGGGAAAGATGTTTATCAGAATTCCAAAACAAGCAGAAGAATATCACATCTAGAGCAGAGTGTTGGCCACATTAAAGAAAAAGGTTAATGACAAGAGTTGAACACAAGACAAATGCTAGGGCGAGGAACCTGGTCTAGTCCATTGACAAAATCTCTAAGAAATGACCAATACATCTGGAGGTAATAGTATTTCACCAAAGAAATCACAAGATTAGAGATGCTTGTCTGCTCAGCATAAGTTTTGTCTTTTTGCATAATAACTAGTACCTCTTTTAAAAAATAAAACATCATCAGTATGGCTCACTCAGGCCATTAGGAAGAATGGCGTTCCTAAAAGTGTAAGCAGCTTTCTTAAGAGAGGAGTCTCCGATAGGGTGTCCAGTGCAGTGGCAACATAATTCCCTTGGCCCTTCAGATGCCACTTTCCACAGCCCAAATATTGTGGACAATTTGAGGAAATGTATTACCTAGATTGTGCACAGACTGAGTATTTTTTCTCCAAGTCTGCAGCCTCGATTATGGAGAATGTCTCTGATACATCAAACTCCTTTACTCAATTGGTTCAATGTCCTTCTTAATTGGGGACCCTCAAACTATAAGAGAGCTTCATGTGATTCACTAGGAAAAGACAAAAAGGTATAAAAAATGCTCTTTCCAAAGTTCTGCTTTGAGCTGGAACTGTGCCCAGTGACTCACTATTATTCTAAGTGAAGGGAGCACAGGGAAGCCATCAACCTTCAGAGGGCAGAACTATTTGAGCTACCCAGGAGGCTGATGCCCACTTCCGAACACAATGGCATTTCCACAAAGATCTAGTCAATGCTCCCATACTGTTCCTTTCATCCTCCTTTTATTCTTCAATTTCTGTCATCTTGAGTTTATCAGAAAGTCCCTCATGCAAAAAAAGAAAGAAAGAAAGAAATTTAGATATTGTACTTTTATTATTTTATTCAACTCACCCTAAAGTAATTACCAAAATATGAAATTAATTTTTAAAAAAGAAAAAAATTAATGTGAATATAGAAAATATAGAAATATATTATGTCTGAACAGTCACAATTCTGGCATGAAAAAAGTACTCACTAGATGTTTGTTGAATGAATGAATATTAATTTCTTGTAAAATCAGCTGAGCCCTTCATACAGCCTTTAAAAAGTAAACAAAAATAAATTTCTCTAAATGTGCCTGATATTTAAACGCTATATCTGTTTGTTTGCATGAGAAAAAAGAAGATAATGAGTGTGACATTTGTTATCCACAAATAAGCTAGATTTGTAGGGCATGTTGCCCAGAGACGATTTTATTTTGGAACCTAACCCCAAGGTAGCTGCCACCAGGAGGCGCCACTGAGGATGGTATAAAAAGCAACTTTCCAAGCCTCTCTGTCTCCCACCCTTCCTCCCTCCCTTCCTTCCTTTTCTCTTTTCTTTACAAGGTTAACTGAGAGAAACATGAAAATATATTATCCAGTCATGGGGTTTGATTTTTTTTTCCCTAGAAACAAACCCTCTAATTGCCAAAATGTCAAAATAAAAGTATCTAAAACTTCAATATATCTACATTCACACCTTATAGTAAGAAAATACCATCTGAAGCAAAATGATTAAAACCAGCATGCAAGTTGGAAGAGCAGTCACGTTAAGCTTGTATTAGAGTTGTCAAGAGTGCGTTATAAACCAACATCGTGCAGGCTCCTGGGGGCTCCATTTCAGTTCCTCCTGTCTAAATTCTTCTTTCCCTCTATCCCTGGTCAGACCTACACTGCACACTGCTGGTTCCTGGCTCTATTTTTAGGACTGCTCCCAGGGTATCTGGAGTGTAGGGACGTTTATCAGTTTAGCCTACTCCAAATTTCTGTGAGGTCCAGGATTCTGTTCACCCACCCAGACACCAGTGAGGCTCTTGCTTGGCAGCTCATCTCATTACCATGCAGGCTTTATCGACAACGGGGCTCCAATCAGTCCCTATGCTGGTGAAGATGCATGGGAGTCCCTCCGACACACTGTGAGTCCAGTCTCCTCTCTATGTTGACTTTCACCTGGCAAAAATGAAGAACTAGCAAGGGATCTGTAAGACCTCACCACCAAATGTCTTTCCTTTTCCTAGGGCTTCCTCTTTCTTAGTCAGGGCTGCATAGACTGGTGATATAGCCAGCATCCCTCTCACTTGCAATGAATTATTAACCTCACTCCTCTCGATTAACCTCTCCTGTCTGATCAGTGCTATAACTTGGCTATTCAACAGTCAGGACATGTCAAAGGGTAGTTGCCTTTTACTCTAGAACTTTTCGACATTTGAACGTTTGTAAATCTCTAACTTGAACATTTTAACATGAAAACACAGTTTTATGTGATGGTTTTCTCACTGTGGGGGTGGGTTTCATCTGAGGGACAAGTGCAAGAGCTCATACCCAAAGAGCATGCGGTGTTCCAGAACTTGAAGCTTAGCGACACTCAACTTGCATTGCAGCTCAAATCTAAGTGTTTTACCCCAAATCGTGCAGCAAGTTAAGTCTGCTCCCCTATTATTTTAGTTGGGTCTTTCCCATTACACAAGGCTTAAGCTCTCCATAGTTTCTTTATTAGTTTTTGCTTAAAGAAAAATAAGTGCTTAAACTATCTAATAGAAAATGAGCCTGTCTTGTAGTGGTGTTTGTTTAATAGGTTAGCAAAGTACAAAGGAAAGTGCAAGAAGGAAGAACATATGCTGGCTAAGTTCTAAGAGATGGGGGTTCTCGTCCTGGTTTTCCTGTGCTCTACCATTTGGTGTTTGACCTTTTATTTGATAAACTCGGCTTCATTTTTCTGATGGGTGTCAGATTAGGTCACCTCTAAGGAGATTCTTAATCATAACATCCTATGAAACTCTACTATTTGGCATTTACCTTTATAGTGAAAACAAACTTTTTTTTTTTAATATCCTCATGGACAATTTGTTTATTTTTTGTTTTTTTAAAGATTTTTTTTTATTCATTCGACAGAGAGAGACAGCGAGAGAGAGAACACAGCAGGGGGAGTGGGAGAGGGAGAAGCAGGCTTCGCGCCGAGCAGCGGGCCTGATGTGGCGCTTCATCCCTGACCCTGGGACCATGACCTGAGCCAAAGGCAGATGTTTAATGACTGAGCCACCTAGGCACCCCAAAAACAAACTCTTTGTGAACTCTTTTATACTACTATTTAATCTAGAGTGAGTGGGGAGAGAGCTTATTCTGTGCCCTTCCACCTAAAAAAAATTGACTTCTCCTTGGCCCACTAAGGAAAGACATGGAATATGCATTAAATAAATATACGTGACAAAAGGGATGAAGGAGGGAAGAAAGAGACAGAGAGAGAGGAATGGTAAAAAGTAAAAAGAGGTAAAACCCCTCAAAGCAGGTTTCTCTTCAAAACTGAGAACATTCCCATTCACCTAAATTGTAAGGGACAGACTAAATTACGATCTTTTCCTAGAAACTAACAACATTTACAATTTGTTTTCATTGGCACAGAAAAGCCCCCGCCCCCACTCTTCATCCTAGTATTTCTTTTCTCTCTTTAAATTATGGGAGTAATGTTTTCCTTCCAATACCCATTCTCCTCTGTGCTCTTAAGCCCTGCAGTTATTCAGTATAATTGACTGTGTGACAACTTGAGACAGAAGTAATGTTAGGTCAGCAATCTAAGTCACATATCAAACTAAGAAGGTATTATGGGACAAATCACATTTTAATCAGCTGGAGCTTAGATAAATGCAGGAATATTGATAGCATTTATGGTTTGTATAACAGCCTGTGGTGTGACAGAGCAATAGCACTTTGAAATATAGTCAGTGGATGTTAATTAACAGTAAGTCATAATGAAACTCCTGTGGTATTACATGATGTCCATGTGAATTCTCTAATCATTTATAATGCTTGATGTGATCCCACAGCGTGTGACAAGAAGTGTGATTATTTGTAGCTCTGCTTGATCTGCAGCATAAAATCTACTTTGCAGGCAATGGGATACGTCGCTAATACACACCCATTTTCAGGAGTAGTCCATCTACCCCCGGGGCGTTTGAAATCTTCCAGAATGAAGATATGGCGTCAAGTGCTCAACTGACCGTGATTGTACAGTGACTAAACATGATCTCACAGGAAACACAGAAATACATTTTTTTTCCGGGAAGTAATAAGTAGAAAGTAGTTTCTTAATTACTAGTTCATAGCTGCCTGGTCTCAGATGCCATGATTTTGAGTCCCTAATGCTCTAATCTTAGACTAATTGCATCCTTGACATCTAATTGTTCTGTTCCAATCCTGACAGCCACACTGTTCTTTCAAATGCTTCCTGGGGAGGTGTGAGAGGGAAGGGGAAGAAGAGACTTATAATAGCAGACTAAAAAATTTAAGGATACTTAGCCCCACTCCCAAAATTTCCCAAAGCTTTTAAATTTCAAGAGTAGAAGAAGCATGCCCCACGTTAATGATATGTTTCCTCTACATTATTAAAGTGCTCCCACCAGTATTATATTAGGTGAATGACAAATGAGTCAAAAAATGCTAAAAAATGCTAATCAGATTCAACTGGCCTTTTTTTTTTTTTCTAATTTGTACCCATAAATTAGCTCTTGTTAATCTGCTTGTAAATATCGGTTGCAAAAATATGAGAAGCAAATGAACAGTCTTTAAGCAAATGATGCACACTTTTTCCAGGACCATCTTGCCATTTCTCTGCCCACTTACCCATACATTGAAATTGGAGCTAGAGAGTGAGAGGCAGAGGATTTCAGCTGGAGCGAAGGGCTTCATTTATTTCTCTCTGTGCAAAACCAACAGACCCTTTGCCTGTAAAACCAAATACAAATTTCTTCTTTTCGAAAATATCACAGAAGCAGCTGCTCCTCAGCTATTTTGAGTGGATTTTCTGAGAACAGCTTGTAGCTGCAATATCGTATATGGCGGATGGTTGGCAAAAGCCTGGCTGTGGGAGGGGAGGAAGGAAAACCTAAAAACCAGTGCAAATTCTGGTAACTGATAAAGGGGCTGGGGGATGGAGAACAACAAAGCCATGCCCCCAAATATGGAAGGAAATTGATGGGAAGGCACAGTTACCCCCATGGCAAAAGTGTTAGCCTTTTTTATTTACCTAAATCAAGCTTAACACTTCTAATTTGTTCACACGATTTTAAGTGAGAAAAGACAGAGATTAGGGGTAAAGACAACAGAAAGAATCCAAAAGAATAAAGGGAGAGAAATAAATTCAGGTGTAAGTGGAAACGCAAGGTGCAGACCCATCCGCTGGGTTCAGTGACAAGTCAGCGAAGCGGGCGCTGGTATATTTCTTCCATGCTGGGCTTGCATGTCACATCTCTGGCTAAAGGCTAAAACGTTTTTAGGTCCCTGCTCTGGTTCATAGTTACTAATCCCGTGTGCAACAAGGAAGCATGGTTAACCTGTGGATCCTGAGATAGTGGCCAAAGTGTCATCAAAAGAGCATCAGTATTTGAAGTCAAGCTGAGATAACGGAGCCTCTTAGAACCCATGTTCTTCATAATTAGAGAGGTTCAAAGCAGCAGTTACTTTGAGACCTCAGGCTGCTAGAAAACATGCTCATGACATCCTGTTTGTTATTCCCCAAGTCTCACGGGCCTTTATTCCAACACTCACTCTCCAGACCTTAGGTACTTATTTTAACAGCTCAAGTCTAGTTTCACCTCCTTTCGTTTCAAAAATTTAGAAATAAACAGTTGTCCTGACTGACTCACACCACTTCTCTATTTTTGATACTTGTTTTTGATTAACCCCTCATCCCTACCCTTAATTGTAGCTTGGACCACACGTAGATACTTAATTTGAAAAACAATCACAGATTGATGAATCATCTAAGGCAATAAGAAAACTCCAGCGTTCTGAAAATTATGAAAACTACTCCATAAAATATACCCCCCAATAAAGCATTTATTAACATTAGAAGAATTGTTCCTAGTGACCCTTCTGTGACCTCTAGTGCTTTGGAAATCTGAAAGGGTGTTGTGATTATGGCAATGGTTGGGGTCATTTCTGAAATGTAATGCAGAAGGGCCAGGGGCACTAGATGGCCAGAAGGATACTTACAGTCCTGTACAATTGAAGAATTGCCTTACATTTTGCAAGACTTTCAGCTATCCCACAGGATATTCTTACCCTGTTCATAATTTCCCAAACTTATGGCATAGCTCTGTTTTAAGTATAAAGATAAGATTTTCGTGTGTGGGTTGAACTCACATCGACTATTCTAGGAATGCAACCACTGTGTAACTAGAGACAAAAGACTATACCTTCTTTAGACCCTTACCAAGAGTTGAGTGCCATTTGGTAAAACCATTAGATCCATGGAAATGCCACTCATGAAATGTGAATTGCAACGTAATGCACCCACATCAGACTGCCAATCTGCAGTAGTCACACTCATGGTGATTCTACCTATAGGTGCAAACACCTGACCACTTAATTAGCTCTCCCAGTGTTGTCATGTCTAAGCATTTGCAACTTGGGAATATATATTTACTTTCCTTAAAAGAAGCCTCATTAGACCAACTATAGACTTATCTCTAATTACTGTTCATCTCATTTGCAGAAGATTTTTCTTATTATCATGTAATTGCCACAGGGCAGATGGTTTATTTCTT
The DNA here is from genome assembly GCF_011800145.1 of Mirounga leonina. Classification (NCBI taxonomy): domain Eukaryota; kingdom Metazoa; phylum Chordata; class Mammalia; order Carnivora; family Phocidae; genus Mirounga; species Mirounga leonina. Next base: position 14,864,121 of record NW_023270854.1, on the reverse strand, counting down.
GGACCTCCATGAGTGGTGCCTGCTTAGGCAACTTTTGATGAGAACCCTTAGCTCGCTCTACTTGATCCAATGTATAGGGTCTTCTTTGCTACTCTGACTCTTATAGTCAGATTCTGTCACTTTTCTCTTATGTTTTACTTCTCTCTCCTCAAGATTTGACCCACAATTGTTCTGGAATTTAATAATTTAACCCCTTCTATGCCTACTAGTTAAGCTTGATACTTTCCCCCTCCTCCTTAAAAGTCCTCTTCCCAGTCAATATATAATTCTTGATCTTAGATGATAAAATTATCCAAATCAAACCAAGATGTCCTCCTTTTTCTTCAGTAGGGTGGATATATTGACATAAGACTCAAAATTCAGTCCTTATAGTAAATAGATTACTATGATAGAAATGCAGACATTAGATATCTCAGCTAAAACCAGCCAATTACCTTCCCTTTCCCTGACTCAATTGATTCTAAGTAGCTAGTTATATTTTGCTTTCTATATAGAATTTCTTACAGAGGTGAAACCAAATTGATCAATTGGCACAAGTTTTGTGTACTCTTTGCACTTATATTAATCATTATATATCAATACATTGACATTCTTATTTCTATGTAAGTCTTTTGTGAGTTTAGTTGCTCTATTCTGTTCCCTGGATCCAATTAAGTCTGAGTATGCTAGCAAAATAAAATTCACAGAGAAGGAAAATTGAGAAACAGACCATATATCAAGTATTCACTTTCAAATCTATGAAAAAACTAACTTTCTGAGTAGTTACTAAGTCTTAGAGATCTAATGCACAGGCTAGTAAATATAAACAACAATACTGTATTGTAATCATCAAATTTGCTAAGAGAAAAAACACACAATAAACAAAGGAAGAACATCAAACTACATAGAGGCAATATGCTCTGTGGAAGACACTTAAAACACAAACTTTATAGGAAAAAATACCTGGAATTTAACCCAGACATTCACTATGGTGTGACAACTGCATTATTGAAAGCAGCTATGCTCACCAACTATACCACCAATGCCGGCTTATGCATTATTGAGATAGTCCCTAGACTGTCTTTATTTAAAAGGTGAAAAACCTGAAAAGGGAAAAAATAATGCCCTTGAAGGAAGGATTTTAGGTATAAGACATCGTCTTTTGGTGAGAAACAAAATACAAGAGCATTTACCTCAGAGTATACACTCTGCGTATTTCTTAAAAAGAGAAGAAAACAGAAATAAACTCGACTCTTTACCTACCATAGCAATTCATAAAAGGATTCTCATTTTTAACAATGTCAAAAATTTGACAGCCTGACATGCGTAATGAAAGACAGGTCAAACTATGAAGGGACAAAACAGATTAATGCTAAGAGAAGAGAAAGGAAACCACATATTTTATTATCCAGAAGAAAGTGCAATCTCAGAATAAGAGTCATCCAAATGGATTAATATTATGAGATAAAATCTAATGAGATGCAGGTACAAAGAATCAAGTAAGGAAATACATTTGGAGATGCACAGTTCTTTTGAATTTTATTTTTTTATTTTTTATTTTATTTTTTTTTAAGATTTTATTTATTTGTGAGAGAGAGAATGAGAGAGAGCACGAGAGAGAGGAGGGTCAGAGGGAGAAGCAGACTCCCTGCTGAGCAGGGAGCCCGATGCGGGGCTTGATCCCGGGACTCCAGGACCATGACCTGAGCTGAAGGCAGTTGCTTAACCAACTGAGCCACCCAGGCGCCCAGTTCTTTTGAATTTTAAATGTATCAAATGATTATCAGAAGTCTTAAAAGTGAAAATTATTTGAACTGTGCCTTCAGAAGTATTATATGAAATAATAACAGACTTAACTAGTCAGAGGAGTTTTAAGTTCACAGCAAAATTACAAGGAAGGTACAGGAAATATATTTCCCATATACCCCCAGACATGTATAGCCTTCCCCATTACCCATGATTTTCAAAATGTGTTTGGATGGAGAGGTTAGTGATCACGACTGAAAAGAATGTCCACAAAATGAATGTCCACGTAACTTGAAAACAAGTGAAATCCACTAACATACGGGATTAGTCATCTTTATGAAGTAAGTCAAGAGGTTTTCTGAAGACATGTCATGGGAAAAATTATAATGAAAGCATAATATGATCACAACTAAAAATCATGAAGAAAATTCCCTTTATTTTTTTTAACACAGTCTCTCCTCATACTGAATATACAATTTCTGAAATCTTAAAAAAGAAGAAGAAGAAGAAGAAGAAGAAGAAGCAGCAGCAGCAGAAGAAGAAGCAGAAGCAGCAGCCACATAACAATGATTGATTAGTCTGCTTCTGATACAGAGTGGGAGAAGAGGCCCCAAATGGGGGACTCCAGCGTTTGATGAGTGAACACAGCTATCAGAGCCACTGTGATCCTCCAAATAACTTCTTCCTTCAGTTCCAGGTTCAACATAGACACTTCTGACTATAATTGGCTCCATTTATAGACTAGGAGAGAATAAACTGACCATTCCACACAAATTTCCAGCCCACTTATATTTACATTTTTCATTATACATTAATTAGTTGCATTCCAGTTAAAAACTGTGTATTCACTTGAAAAAAATTTAAAAGGCATAAGTTTGTTTTTAGTATCTGTATATTTACAAGTATGTGAAAAGTTAAAAAATGTTTATTTTATAAGAATTTAAAGTAGCAACAAAAATAGTGTAAGAAATGCATGATTAAATGTCAAACTAACTGTGTAAGTAGTATAAGAAATAGTGTAAGATGCATGTCTTCAGGATGAACTTGGAGAGGTTGAGAAGAGACAAAAAAATTTTTTAAGATGTATATAGGATTATGGTTTCTATTCCATTGTAAAGAGCTGGAAAGAGCATCATTATAAGCATCGTTATATACTTAGAGCAACAACAAATGACAAATTGCCAAGTTCCCAATTTCTCTTGAACTTATCATAAAGCCGAGGTTGCAAGGTAATAAACTAGCTCAAAATCTAAGAGAAGGCAGGTACATACAGGGAGAGATAGATTAGAAGCACCTGTTTAGCTGGGACAGATACAGCCAGACATTGATACAAAGAATTCAGCTAGAACTGTTCACAAATTGGTGGATGCTGAGTATGGGCTGATGAGAGTGTGGAGCCTCTGGGGAATGCAGACACAGGGAACGTTTTCACCCACTTAAAAGCTCTTCTCGCTGGACTCACTGAGTGAGTTCTGAGAGGGCATCCTTCATGGTCCAGGCCTAGGGCCTGAGAACAGCTGCTGCTTTGGAGAAGCACAAAGTCCCACTCAAATCCTTCTCTCCTCTTTCCCCTCAGGACCAAAGCATTAAACTTCCAAGGAAAGGGTAATAAAAACCATCATTTTTAAAGCACTGCTGTGAACTCACTGATGTGATTAAAAAAAAAAAAAAAAGAAAGAAAGAGAGAGAAATACTCTCTCTCACTGGCCAAGGGACAGGAATAGGAGCTAAGCCCAAAGTTGGAGAATGGGACCAATAAGCAACCACACCCCCCAGACAGGGACTCAGTGCCTGCTTAGGACTGAGGCTTAACAGAAGGACTCCTCCTGCTCCAACCAAGCTAATGAGCATTAAGTCACAAGTAATAGGGAAATATTGCTGGGAGACTTACAGGAGCATAGAGAGAGACACTCCTAGGATAGCTATTGAGAAAAATCTGAAATCTTCTGGAAGTCCATGACAAATCGTATTGGAGCCTGAGGCAAAAGAAAAAAATGTGTCCCTATTCACACTCATCAAAATATCCTTTCATATTGTGAACCAAGTGAAAAAAGTGGATAAATGCCCAACAATCAATACACATGACTATTTATAAAGCCCAAGTTGCCCAGTGAGTTTGCACACCAAGGTCAATGTTCATTAACTCACCCAGCAAGGAGGCCATGCCTGGAAATCACAGGCTGTTCCCACGGACAATAACATAATGTAGTACAACAACAACAACAACTTGTCTTTATTTTAAAGTTTGCTATTTGTTTGCCATGGATTTTTTCATTAATTTAATTTTTTTAAATACTGAATTAAAATTCAAATTCAATTTCAAACCCAGCTCAACTCCTCACTATATTGACTCAAATACCCAACTTAGGGCTTAGCAGAAGTAAAGGGAGTGCCCATTACCAAGCTCTAATGGAAAAGGTGGGACTACAGGCAAGATCAGATGGGTAAGTTTAGCACAGATGGACATTATAAGGAAAACATCAAGTGGAACTGTTGAAAATGAAAAACACAATAACACAGAGGAAAATGGGCTCATGAAAAGATTTGACACAGCTGAGGAAAAAAATTAGTAATATGGCGATAAGTCAATAGAAATTACTCAAACCAAAACACAGAGAAAAAAAAACAGTTTAAGAAATAAAATATGGGCACCTGGGTAGCTCAATCAGTTGAGTGGCCAACTCTTGGTTTCAGCTCAGGTCATGATCTCATGGGTCATGAGATCGAGCCTTGTGTTGGGCTCTTTCTTTCCCCATCTCCTCTCTTCCTCTCTGCTTTTTTCCCCTTCCTTCCCCTCTACTCCCGCTCACATGTACATGTGGTTCTCTCTCTCTCTCCCTCAAATAAATAACAAAATCTAAAAAGAAAAAAGAAAGAAAAGAAAACAAGAGAAAAATAGAACAGAGTATTCAAAAACTATATGGCAATATCAGGTTTGCTGACATAAACACAACTGGAATTCCAGAAGAAGAGCAAATGGGGCAAAAGAAGTATTTGAAGAAATAATGCCTAATAATTTTCCAAATTAAATAACAGATAATAATCTACAGATGCAAGAAGCTCAAAGAACACCAAACAGGATAAATACCAAAACAGACAAAAAATAAACAAATACAAATTGGTCACATTTCATTCAGTCTCCTGTAACAAAAAGACAAAGAGAATATCTTCAAAATAGTGAGAGGAAAAAAAAGACATGTTACATGTATAGGAACAAAGATAATACTTACAACAGACTTCATCAACCATGATTCCTACAAGAAGACAACAGAAAGAAATATTCAAAGACCTGAAGGGGGGGAGAAATTCCAGCCATAACTCTATATCCATTAAAAATATATTTTATAACTGGAAGAGGAATAAAGATTTTCTGAAACAAAGAACTATCTGAGAGAGGGAGGGAAACTGGGCAAGAAAAAGGGAGAGGACGAGACCCTCACACCAGGCACCCCGGGAATGGGAAACCCACACAGGGAAGACGAATCCTCATAACATCCAATTCTGAAAAGTAGAGGGACATAATACATTAAAATCAGCAGGGCTTACTACCTGGAACTTTAAAAATCAGTGGGATCAGTTCTGGGAGAGCCAGGAGGGTGATAGGAAACTAAATCCCCACCCTTAAAGAGACAGCACACCAAACAGCCCCACAAAGATACAGCAGAGAAGCAGGAGTTTGAAAAACACCTAGGGTATACAAGAGGGAGATCTGTTTACTAATCTCAGAGCATGAGCTGGAGGGGCAGGGATCTTCAGGAAACTTCTCCAGGAACAAATGAGCTAGGGCACCATTTCCCTCCTCTGCCCCTGGCCTAGACACACAGACACCTGTGGGAACCAGCAGAGCACCAACAAGTCTCTACCTAGCTTGCTAATGGTGTGCCCCACCCCCACACTCTTCAGCATTTCCACCCTCTTCAACCGTGCAGCAGGAGTTTTTTAAAGAGGCTCCAGGTCCCCTCCCACAGCAGACCTACTCAAACTTTGCTAACACTGCACACCCTGCCCCTGAGTTCTCCTGTAGACGTGCTCCCTCCAATACACCCTTAGTCAGATCCCATCCAAAGCAGTGACACAAGCGTAGCAGTGTGCAAGCAGTCCCAGCGGGGGCCAGCACCACTCTGCACTGCCTTCTGCCCCAGGCAGAGGAGAAAATTACACACACCAGTCCAACTATGGCTCTAGTAGTGGGCTGGCAGCAGATATCTGGCCTGACAGCAGGCCCCACAACCAAAACAAGCTTCTCAGAGGACAACATAGGAAAATAGCCCCGCACTTTGGTGCTATTGCATCTCTGGGCAAATGCCTGGTCTGACTGAACTCAAGTCCAAAGCTGCTACAGACTGGCCCACTAATACCATAGGGACCAAACCCTGACCACACAAGCAAAGAGAGCCATTACAGATGACTGGACTGAAGGTAAAAGCAGCTCAGCCACAAGAGTAGGGCACACACAACACACAGAGGAGAAATCCCTGAAGTTCCAGGTTCTGGGGAACAGGGGATATTGCACTGCAGGGCACTACAGGACCTCTCCTTCATAAAAGCACTACTTTCAAGAGCAGGAGACATAGCTGACTTTCCTAACACATGGAAACAGACACAGAGAATTAGATAAAATAAGAATACAGAGGAATATGTCCCAAATGAAACAAAAGGACAAAACCACAGCAAGAAAGCTGAACAAAACAGAGATAAGTAATAGGCCTGACAGAAAATTTAAAGTAATGGTGATAAAGATACTTAATGAACTTGAGAAAAGAGTGGAGGACGTCAGTGGGGCCCTTAACAAAATATAAAAGAACCAATCAGAGATGAAGAACTCAGTAACTCAAAGAAAAATACGCTAGTGGAATAAACAGTAGACTAGAGGAAGCAGAAGAATGGATTGGTGACCTGGAGGACAGAGTAATAGAAAGCAATTAAGTTGAAAGGGAGAGAGAAAAAAATAATAAAAACTGAAAATAGACTTAGGGAACTCAGTGACATCATCAAGCATAATAACATTCACATTATAGGCATCCCAGAAGGATAAGAGAAAGGGGGCAGAAAATTTATTTGCAGAAATAATAGCTGCAAACTTTCCAAGTCTGTGGAAGGAAACAGAAATCCAGAACCAGGAGGTACAGAAAACTCCCAACAAAATCAACTCAAGAAGATCAACACCAAGATACATAGTAATTAAAATGGCAAAAAGTAGTGATAAAGAAAGAATTTAAAAGCAGCTAGAGAAAAGAGAACAGTTACATACAAGGGAAACCCCATTTAGCTATCAGCTGATTTTTCAACAGAAACTTTACAGACCAGAAGAGAATGGTATGATATATTCAAAGGGCTGAAAGAAAAAGAACCTACAGCCAAGAATACTCTATCCAGCAAGGCTATCATTCAGAATAGAAGCAGAGATAGAGTTTTCCAAACAAACAAAAGTTAAAGGAATTCATCACCACTAAACCAGCCCTACAAGAAATGTTAAAAGGGACTCTCTGAGTAGAAAGGTAAGACCATAGTAAGAGTAAGAAAAGTAGGAAGCATCAAAGCCCAAAACAAACAAAACAACAACAACAAAAACCTCACCAAACCCCCCCCACATCTCCCATATATATATGGTTTATATATATAAATCAGTCAAGGGACTCACAAAATAAAAGGATATAAAGTATGACACTATATTCCTAAAATGTGTGGGGAGGAGAGAGGAGTAAAGAATGGGTTCAAACTTAAGCGACCATCAACTTAATATAGACTGCTATATGCACATTATACATAAACCTAATAGTAGTAAACCTAATAGTAACCACAAAACAAAAATTGGCAATATACGTAAAAATAAAGAGAAAGGAATCCACACATATCACTAAAGAAAGCCAGCAAATCATGACAGAAGAGAGCAAGAGAATAAAGGAACAGAGAAGAACTATGAAAACAACCATAAAACAAGCAACAAAATAGCAGTAAGTATGAACTTATCAATAATTACTTTGAATCTAAATAGAATAAATGCTCCCATCAAAAGAAACAGGGTGATGGAATAGACAACAAATGCTGTGAAACTAGAAATCAAAGATGAGAGAAAATCTAGAAAGAACATAAATACATGGAGGTTAAATAACCTGCTACTAAACAATGAATGGGTCAACCAAGAAATCAAAGAGGAAATCAAAAGATACATGGAGACAAATAAAAATGAAAACATAATGGTCCAAAATATTTGGGATGCAGCAAAAGCGGTTCTAAAAGGAAAGATTATAGCAATACATGCCTATCTCAAAAAGCAAGAAAAATATCAAATAAACAACCTCCCCTTACACCTAAAGGAGCTAGGAAAAGAACAAACAAAACCCAAAACTAGTAGAGGGAATAAAATAAAGATTAGAGCAAAAAAAGATGAAATAGAAACAACAACAACAACAAAACACAATAGAACAGATCGATGAAACCAAGAGCTGCTTCTTTGAAAAGATCAACAAAATTAATAAACCTTTAGCCAGCCTCATTGAGAGGGAGGGGAAGAGGGAGAGAGAGAGAGAGAGAGGAGATTCAAATAAAAATTTGAAAATTTGAAGAGAAATAACAACCAACACCAGAGAAATATAAAGGATTATAAGAGAATATTATGAAAAATTATATACCAACAAATTGGACAATCTAGAAGAAATGGATGAACTCCTAGAAACATAAACTTCCCAAAACTGAATCAGGAAGAAATAGAAAATTTGAACAGACTAATTATCAGCAATGAAATTGAATCAGTGGTGATAAAACTCCCAACAAACAAGTCCATGACCAGAAGACTTCACAAGTGAATTCTACCAAACATTCAAAGAGAGTTAATACCTATTCTTCTCAAACTATTCCAAAAAAAAGAAGAGGAAGGAAAAATTCCAAATTCATTCTAGGAGGCCAGAATTATCCCCATACCAAAGGCAGATAAAAGCACTACCAAAAAAGACAACTACAGTCCAAAATCCCTGATGAATATAGATGCAAAAATCTTCAACAAAATATTAGCAAACTGAATCCAACAATACATGTAAAAAAATAATTCGCCATGATCATGTGGGATTTATTTCTTGGTTGCAAGGGTGGTTCAATATTCACAGATCAATCAATGTGATACATCACATCAACAGAGAAAGGATAAAAGCTATATGATCATTTCAATAGATGCAGAAAAAGCATTTGAGAAAGTACAACATCCGTTCATGATAAGAACCCTCAACAAAGTAGAGTTAGAGGGAATATACCTCAACATAATAAAGACCATATATGAGAAACCCACAGCTAACATCATACTCAATGGTGAAAAAATGAAAGCTTTCCCCTTAAGATGAGACATAAGACAAGGATGTCCACTCTCACCACCTTTATTCAACATAGTACTGGACATTGTTGCCACAGCAGTCACAGAAAATAAAAAAATAAAGACATCTAAATTGGTAAGGAAGAAGTAGAAGTTTCATTGTTTGTAAATGACATGGTACTATTTATAGAAAACCCAAAAGACTCTACCAAAAAACTTCTAGAACTGATAAATGAATTTGGTAAGTTCTCAGGATACAAAATCAATATACAGAAATCCATTGCATTTCTATACACTGATAATGAGGTATCAGAAAGTGAAATTAGAAAACATTCCCATTACCATATGATTTTACTCATATGTGGAATTTAAGAAACAAAACAAATGAACATGGGGGGGGAAACAGAGGCAAACTAAAAAAGAGACTCTTAACTATAAAGAACAAACTGATGGTTACTGGAGAGGAGGTGGGCTGGAGGGGGGAGGTTAGGTAGGTGATGGGTATTATGGAGGGCACTTATGATGAGCACTAGGTGTTATATGTAAGTGATGAATCACTAAATTCTCCACCTGGAATTAATATTACACTATACATTAACTAACTGGAATTTCAATAGAACCTGAAAAAAAATTTCACAAAGACACTTAGCAAATTTACCTGTACATCATGTTCACAGCAGTTTTAATATAAACATTTGTAGTCACTATTACTTTGGGAGTACTTTCCAAACAGATTACCCACATTTTATAACTTAATACTTATGATTTCATAAAAAGATAGTAAAACATCATAGAAAGATGTGACCGTGTATGTCTCTTGAGTCCAAAAAGGGTAATGGGAAAATGAGTCAAGTAGCAAAATGGTAAGAGGTAATATTGAATATGAAAGTACTGAAAAAACATATAGACAATCAGGAAACTAGAACAGTGTTCTGATTAAAAGTATTTATGAAATAGCAATGCATACTAAAGTAAAATCTATACATATGTACATATCTTCCTCTGTGTGTGTGTGTGTGTGTGTGTGTAAACTGTCAAGAGAAACATCAACAGAATTTCTTACTGGTTAATAAGTAGTTTTATTTTAAAATTCCCACTCTGTACTACTAACATTTAAAAAAATGAATCTATTATATTTATGTGTTACTTATATTAAAACAACAAAAACAAGTAAATTAAGTCCCAGTAATAGTTCTTTCTAAAGAGTGCCTCCTATTAGAAAAATTTATTTAAAATACTTTAATTTGGGGGCGCCTGTGGGTGGCTCAGTCGTTAGGCATCTGCCTTTGGCTCAGGTCGTGATCCCAGGGTCCTGGGATCGAGCCCTACATCGGGCTCTCTGATCGGTGGGGAGCCTGCTTCCCACCTGTTTGTGCTCTCTCTCTGTCAAATAAATAAAATCTTTTAAAAAAAAAAAATAAAATACTTTAATTTTATTTTTAAAGACTATATTTTTCCTCTTGCTGAGCTTTACAAAAAAATGAAACAGTGCTATTTATATTAATCTTATGACTTACAAAGCTCTTATGTGTATATTTTCTCATTCAATTCTCACAACAGTTCTGTGGATTAAGTCTTAGTTTCATTTATAAACTGGAATAAGAAGGCCCTGAGCAGTTAAATGCCTTTCGCTTTTTCACATATTTAGTATATGGTAAAATCAGATTTAAAATAAGCAGTTTCCAATACCAAGTCCAGCATTCAACGTAGTTTTATTTTGTTTCTCCTACTCTGTTGCATATTTCAAGAATTTATTGTCAAGTCCTACGGAAGTTATCTTTTGTATAGATTAAGGTTAAGCCCTACCATTATGGTTAAGGGCTTAGAGATTTGAAACTGTCTTTATTTGCACATAAAAACATTGCCTATGTAGAAAATCCCGGTGATTCTACAAAAAGTTCTTCTAGAACGAAAAAGTGAGCTTAACAAGGTCACTGTATACAAGGTCAAAATATAATGATGATATTGCCTTCTACTACGACTTGACCATTTGGGGGTTTCTACTAACTGCACCGGTTACTTGACATGGCCTGTCAACTTTACTTTATCAGAACCCCATCATCTCCCAGGATTTTGGGACCTTCCAGAATTGTTCAGCTCGGGGTTTCCCAGTTGTTCTCCCATCCTTCTAAATGTGCAAGTCTAGAATTCACTAAATAAATTTAAGGTAACCTATGAAGTTTCGGGAAGCACTTTTCTGCATAGTTTCCTCCTCTCTGAAATTCTGCTCATTTTTCTGGCCATATCAGCCACTCTCACCTTCTAGCTCAGCCTCCACAATTCATCAGAATCTCTGCACTCTGCTTAAGATCTCTCAATCTGAAATGTAATTTAGTAAATGCTAAAAGATGAAAGATGGGATGATTGTGTGGCTCACTCCATTTTTCCCCCTGTTCTGTTAGGGATTACAATTATTCACTCATTTAAACACTGGAAACAGTGTTAAAAGTAGGTATTTCTTTTTTTTTTTTAAAGATTTTATTTATTTATTTGAGAGCGAGAATGAGAGAGAGAGAGCATGAGAGGGGGAGGGTCAGAGGGAGAAGCAGACTCCCCGCTGAGCAGAGAGCCCGATGCGGGACTCGATCCCGGGACTCCAGGATCATGACCTGAGCCGAAGGCAGTCGCCCAACCAACTGAGCCACCCAGGCGCCCCAGTAGGTATTTCTTATATTGTTCAGTTTTCTAGTTGTTTGTGGCAGGACGAAAATCCAATCCAAACTCCTTCATCATAGCCAGAAGCAAACATACAAGCTTTAAATATCATATTAAAATAAACAGATCCGTCATACTTTAGTGCAATATTTACATTAATAGCAAAACACAATGTAAGATCTCAAAGGCATTTAATGGCCACGTTACTATTGTTAGTCTCCATTCTTACTTGAGCAATGGAAATGGAAAGTTTGAGATACTGTTTATGTTGATTAGCTAGCTTATGACCTTCTAAGCAGGAAAAAGAAAAAGTGGTGCAGAGATGTGCAAGGTGTTTTAAAAATGTTTTCTACTGAAATAGTTTCAAATGAATACAAATGCCATGAGGATAAAACAAAGAGCATCTGTTTACCTGTATCCATTTTCTATGCTGGGTAACCAAGTATGACAATCCCAGCTTAAAACAGCATATATGTGTTACCCCATAATTTACACGAGTCAGGAGTCCAGGCACAGCTGAGCTGGGTCTTCTGCTCAGACTCTCAATCAAGGTGTCAGTAAGGTACTGCGCCTTTCTGGCATTGGGGATCATCTTCCACCCTCACACGGCTGCTGGCAGAATCTGGTATCTTGAGGCTAAAAGAGCGAGCTCCTGTTTTCTTGATGGCTGTCAGCTGACAGACTCTCAGCTCCAAGAAGTCACTTGCTCTTCCTTGCTAGGTGGGCTTCTCAGAGACCCTCCCATAACTCATCAGCTTGATTCCTCAAAGCCAGCAGAAGGATGTCTCTGACATCTAGACTCTTTTTTACAAGGCTCAGCTGTTGAGATCAGAACCCACTCAGGGTGATCCCCCTTTTGATAACTTAAGGCAACTGATTTGGGATCTTAATTGCATCTGCAACATCTCTTCACCTTTGCCAGACAGCCTAATCTAATCACGGAGTGACCTCATAGTTCCACTCACACTCAGTGAGAGGGGTTATACAGGATGTATACAGCTGGTGTGGAAATCTTGGGAGCCATTTTAGAATCCACCTATGGCAACATCCTTTACAGTTACCCCATTTTAATATTTTGCCACATTCATATTCACTTTCATTCTCTGTGTGTATGTATGTACATACACGGGAGTACATGTGTATAAATACACACCACATGAAGCTATGCTGTATTGTTCTTGCCCACTTACCCCATAAAACTAAGAGTGTATATTGACTAAGAGCAATAATATTGTCTTACATATCTACAGTGAACTTTTTAAAAATAGGAAATTTAACATCGATATTATACTTTTTATAATCTATAATTCATATTCCAGTTCCATCATTTGCCTCAATAATGTCCTTTATAGTATTTTTTTGCTGTGAAAATCTAGCCCAGAACCTATGTATTGCATTTAATTGTCCTGTCTTTTTAGTTTCCCATGACCTGAAACAGCTCCTCAGCCTTTCTTATTCTTTCAGTCCACTGTTTTTGAAGAACATTGGAGGTTGTCTCTAGAACAGGGATTGACAAACTATATCCGACAAGCGAAATCCAGCCCTTGGCCTGTTTTTGTACAGCCCTAGAACTAATAATGGTTTCTATGGTTTTTAAAGGGTTTTAAAACAAAACCCAAAAAATATGTGATAAAAGCCATATGTTTTTTTAAAAACATCTTTAAAAACTCCATAAAACCCTTCAAACCTAAAACAATTGGCCCATTTTGTCCAGTTTCCAGATAGCTGTCCTAGAATGTCTCTTACTTTGAGTTTCTTTGGTTTCCTTATGATATGATTATATTCAGGTGATGAATTGTTTGGAAAACTATATAACTGATATTATATTCTTTTCAGTGTATGGAGGCACATGGCACCTGTCTGCTCCTTACTGCTGCTGTTCATTTTGATCTTTTGGTTAATCTGGTTTCTTCGCTCTGTAGTTAGTATTTTTTCTTGTGTAATTAATGAGTAATTTGTTGGACAATATTGTAAGGTCATGTAAATATTATCAAAACTTTCCCTTAGATGTAGTATCTATTGATGACCATGATAGTGCTTTTCAAACGCCATTGTTCTGTTTACATTTATTAGTTGGCATATTATCTACAAGGAAGCACTTTCTTTTCTCCATATTTATTTATTTACTAACTTAGTTATTTGCTTATCTATTGTCAGTATAGACTCACAATTCTTGTTTTATGGAATTGGCTATAATCTATGATGGCCCTTATTTTTTTTTGGTGTTCAAATTTTTAGACTTTTCAAGTGAGAAACCCTTCAAGTGGGTTCCTATCTAGTTTTGGAGAAACAGAAATTATAGGAGAATGATTTTCATGTGAATAAAATGAATCCTTTATGTGAACCAAAACATATTTTACATCTGTTACCCTGAAGTTACTACCACTGATCCGTGTCAGCTGTAAGTAGCAGTGGGAAGGTTTGGAATGGTAGCGATGGAAAGGTTATGGCTTTAAGACTCAGTCATGATTCTGAGCCCACTTTGCCGCTTATATTTGTTTGTGACTTTTGGGAAGTGATTTAGCCTTTTTGAGTCTCAATTTCATTGTGTTTAACATGGACATTTAGTATAAGAATTAAATGAGATTATGAATTTAAGGGCCCATAAGCAGAAGGCATGCAAAGAATTGAGTTACTGCAATAGCTGCTGGTATGTTAACTGGGGAAATGTGACTTTGTAGCTTTAATTTTAAAGTAATAGTAGAATGGTGTATGTCAGGGTGTCTGGGTGGCTCAGTGGGTTGAGCATCTGACTCTTGGTTTCAGCTCAGATCATGATCTCATGGGTCATGAGATGAGCCCCTGCTGGGCAAGCTGGGGGGTGGGGGGAGTCTGCTTGAAGATTCCATCCCTCTGCCCCTCCCCCTACTTTGTGCGTGCATGCGCTCTCCCCTCTGCCAAAATAAATAAATAAATAAATCTTTAAAGTAATAGCAGAACAAGTAATTGGCAGGCTTTGATGCCCAAATATGAAATCTTTAAGTATGGTACTGAGACAGCCAGTTCATTATTAATTCTAATCAAGGTCTCCAATGCATAAACAAAACTGATTTGTGTATCCTAATACTAAGAAGTGTGACCAAATCTGTGAGTGCAGACACTAATATGTTAGGTACTAGAAAAATGTTTCCAACTGCTGTAGATGTTTTTAGATAAAATTTCTATGAAAAACTGTGTGAAATAGTAAAAAAAAATGTAGCACAGAAGAGAAGCTAATGAATTTGCATCATTATCTATGAGGGAATCAAGAACTTATGTGGAAATCTGATCATGTCAAGTTACAGAGAAAAATCTGCTTGACAATTTGTACTTAACAAATATTGGTATTAAAAAATACAATGCAGAAGTTACTACAAAGAAAGAATACTTGTGACATTAGAAGGACTGTCACCTCATCTCTCATGCTGATGTAATCTCACTCATACAAAGAAACAATTTGGTAAAATGAAGAAAAGCAGAACTGGTTGTTGCAATGCTAATTAAAAGACCATAGTGTGAAGGAAATGATCATTATTTTGATTGAAATTTTGCTACTACTTCTTATCATTTTAATAGCTATAAAAATATAATCCCGGTATTATAGTAAGATAATGAAAACCTTTAATTTTCAGTCAAAATTTGCTTAAAGCTGATGCCTCAAAAAGCTCAATAAATTTGTCTTACTGAAATACAAACGTTGTTCTTTTTTTTTTTTTAAGATTTTATTTATTTATTTGAGACAGAATGAGAGACAGCATGAGAGGGAAGAGGGTCAGAGGGAGAAGCAGACCCCCACAGAGCAGGGAGCCCGATGCGGGACTCGATCCCAGGACTCCAGGATCATGACCTCAGCCGAAGGCAGTCGCTTAACCAACTGAGCCACCCAGGCGCCCACAAACGTTGTTCTAAAAGATCCAACTGGGTGGCAGTCGTACTGGCCTAACCAACAGGCATATTATTTGATGACGACAGGAAAATTGTATGAATTACGGCATAGGTAGAAAAAAAAAAGGCAGTAATTTCAAAGGCAGTCCCATCATTCATGCTTTAAGAACAATATCAACATGCAACTATCCTAGGAGATAGCTGCTAGTCTTGCTGGGAGGACTGAAAGGGACATTTGCCAGGAAAGAAGGGCTCACAAGGGCAGGTTACGTCCATTTAAAGTTGCTGTGATTTACCCACAAATATTCTAAGATATTCAAGATCTGGTTTAAAAAAAAAAATCAGTAGGCACATTTAGAAGATGAATTAAGGTATTTTACAAAGGGTTTATGATGCAATGGGAGAGAGAAGAACTCTTCATTTATCTAAATGAATATTCATTTCTTGAAGATTTTTAAAGCATTGGACTAAAATGTAGCTAGTTTCTCCAAAATTCAGCTTTGGTTTGAAGTAATGACAAATGAAATCAGGCTGACTCATCTTTCAAAATGCGTCTCCATCTGTCCTTTTGCTTTAGACGTGACTGCCTCTAGCTTGGGCTCATACCTGGATGCCTGCAATCCTAAGATAAACCTGGCAGTCATTAGCATGTGGCTTTTGAAGACAACGATGCAGATGAAACATTTAAGACAGAAATATAATGTGAGCAGAGAAGCTGACCCAGAAATGAACCTCAAAGATGGCCAACATTTCTGCTAGAGAAGATGATGTTAGCAACGAAGGCTGTGAAGGAGTAGCCAAAAAGGTAGGTAGAAAGCCAGGGAATAATGTGGAAAATGGACTGAAACATCAAGAAACTTTGAGAAATATCCATAGGATTTGATAGTATAGACATCTCTGGTTAAATTTGCAAGAATAGTTTTGGTGAAGAGCTGGAGGCAGAAACCAGATTGAAGTGTTTGAAAAGTGAAATCCTTTGTGAGAAAATTAAGAATGTGTATGTGCACAGGGGATATCATGGAAGGGGAAGTCCAATCAAGTGCAAGTGGGGTATCAGAGATATAAGAACTTATTTAAATGATGAGATAAAGAGTACAGAGCGGGGATGAAGATTTAGTGTAGGAAGGAGATAACACACAGAAATATCTAGGAGGGCAGGATCATGAAAGGATTTGCCTTTTGATAGGAGGGACATGGTATCAATTACAACAGCAGGAAAAAAAGAATATAAAGATGCAGTTAAATTTGTAGATTTAAGAAAGGTTTTAAAATTGACAATCTCCTTGCTCAATCAATACCTTTTAATTATAGAGTCACTTCAAAGTCTTCAACCAGACACTCGAGAGACTCCAGTATGGATTTCTGAAATATTATAGCATGCATCTTTATATAGATATATATATTTAGCTGGAAAAAAGTTTCATATCCCTGAAAGTACTCACTGTAATTCTATCCTCCCTATTTCTTTCCAATGTCTCCTCGTATCTGAGTTTGATCTATTTTGCAAGCCTAACACAAACTCTCCCCTCAATAAAATCCCTTCACTTGTGCAGAAGCCTATTCTCTAGGGGTGATGATGAGCAGAGATGGGACATTGTTCATTTAATCAAAAAATTACATTATTCGTTTTAGAGCATGGAGAGGTAGGAACCAGAAAGACTGGCTTCTTAAAGAGCTAGAGATAAGCTGGAATCTCTCACGATGTGTCAGATGGGAGGAAAAGCCTGCTTAAACTTAGGCAAGGAGGAGGGTAGAAGTGGCTGGACTTGAGAGACTTTCAGAAAGTATATTCAATTTTATTATATTTGTTAAGAATGGATTCTAGAGCACATGAGAGAATGAGTTCTGTTTAAAATTTGCATAGCTAGCATTATCTACCAATATGTACCCTGTGAAGTGGAATTAAGGAAGATAATGCATTTGGTTTGGCCATGATGACTTGGGGTTCCTATTGATATATGTCCAGGAAGGACCTGATGATAGAGGACTAGAGCTGAGGAGAAATCCAGTCTGAGGGTATAGATTTGAGAATTATCATCTACCACTGACTTAATTTTCATGTATAGATGTGGATATGTTCACTCAAGAACAGAATGTAAAGTAAATAGTGAGCTGAAGAAAGAATAATAACAGAAAAAGAACAACAAAAAAACCCCTGGAAGGAGAATATGAATCAAGACTCAAGAGATGTGGGAGAGGAATGAAGAATAATGTCATGAAATCAAGAGAAAAGGCAGTTTTGCAGGGACTATATTAATCAACATTGTCGATTGTTACACAAATAAGGACTAAATAGAGTTAATAGCTGATTGCCTTGACAAGGGTAATTTCAGTGGAGAGCTGAGCACAGATTTCAAGCTGCCATGGGACGTAATGAAAGGACAGCCATGCTTTGGAAATACATACACGTCAGTTATCAATCTATTACCTCTGCTCCAAATACACCTTTCAATATCTGCTCTGTGATAAACAACAGAAATTCTTTAAATATGTCTCCGTTCAAGTGAGCATGATGCTAAGCTTTCATGGTAGTGGACACTGGAGGGTCACTGAGAAAGGAAGGGGCTCTCTTACCGTTTCTTTTTTTTTAGGATCCATAGGTGGGCTTAGTAGGTATGAGAACAGCTAGTGAAGCTGGCCCCCGCTGGTACCCCTGTGAGACCTTGTGGCCTCAGCCTATTGATAACCTTTCTGTAGCCCACTCTACTCAGAACCCAGAGTCCTACCACTGTGAGGGCCTCCTACCATCACCAGCTCCAGAGCCCCCATTATGAGTTATACATACCTACGCCACCAGTTGCTGATCACCTGCTCCCTTCCTACACTCTGAAGAGTGAGTGTGTTAGTGTTCTGTTGCAAATACAATGAATTGCCACAAACTTAAAACCCTAATTCATTATCTTCAAGTTCTGCGGGTTAGAAGTCTAACATGTCTCCCTGGACTGAAATCAAGGGGTCAATAAGGCTGGTTCCTTCTGGAGGCTCTCACTGAGAATCTGTTTCTTTGCCTTTTCCAGCTTCTAGAAGCTGTCCACATTACTTGGCTCATGGTCCCTTTCTCCATCTTCAAAGTCAGCAATGGTGCATCTCTCTGACCATCCATTGGTAGCCGAATCTCTCTATGAGTACAGGTGAGAACTTTTAAGGACCCAAGTGACTGTATCGGGCCCACCCAGATAATCCAGGATAACCTCTCCATCGCAAGGTCCTTAATTGAATGGCATCTTCAAAGTTCCTTTTACCATGTATGATAAGATATTCACAGGTTTTCAGAATTAGGATGTGGACATCTTTGAGGGGCCATTATTCTGCTGACCACAGGGACTTACTGGTATCCCAGAAACTCCAGGTCAACTCTGGCCTGGCTACACCAGCAAACTCCTCTGCTATCTGATGGCTGAACCATGCCTGCTCCAATTAGGGCTACACCCCTCCCCTCCCCTCTCCAACAGCCCTGGGTACCATTTGGAGCACATCTTATTTTATACCTTACTCTTTTATCACAGTCAGAACTTCTTTATATTAAACCTTCCTTGTTTAGCCTGTTATGTAGTTTCGATCTTCTGATTGGACCTGAACTGCTATAGTTTATCTGAATACGTTTCCCAAAGTGGCCTATAAATGGGAAAAAAGTGCTTAAAATATAATAGGAGGGATGGGAGAAGAATCAAGAGTATTATTTTAGTTTGCTTTGCTTTGGCTTGGGAAAAACAGTTTAGCATTGTAGAAAGTTGAAGGAAATAATTACATAGACATAGGATGAAGGTACCAGAAAGAGAAATAGTCTTGAAGATGAGAGAGACTAGAATCTATTCTAGAAACTGAGAACACTGGTTATCAATCACCGGAGACTTTTAAAATTCCCATTTCCAGGCCCTATCCTCATTCTGACCTAATTGGTCTTGATTTAATTGGATATTCTGATTTAGTTGCTCTTGGGTAAAGCCTGAGCATCGGTTTCTCTGATGGCTAGCAGTGGGGAGGCACCAAGGGGCAGCTATAGGCAACTGTGTAGATGTAGAGGGCTGAATGTTAATGAGTTCCCCCAGATTATCTCAATTGTCTCTGAGAAACCGAAGGCATACCATATATTGACAGTGAGGCAGAAATGGTGAAAGGGGCTTTAGACCTTTGCTAACACCCACTAAGATACCCACTATGTGTAAAACTCAGTGTTTAATGATATGGATTCAAAGCATGAAACAGTTCCTCACCTCTCCAGCAACTTGCTCTTTCAGTTGAGAGACTGGATAAAATAAATATATGAATAATAATACCAAGTAGAATGCATTCAGTTCATAAGAAGTCATAAAGGCAATGAAATCAATGAGTTTAGAGGGGAGACACAGCTTTCAAGGTATGGAACTTAAGATGTGGGCCTTGAAAGGAATATAGAAAGAATGGAAGCTGAGATGGATGCGCACCCTACTTCAGAGTTTCTGAGCAGAAGAGCCTAGCTAGAGTAGAAGGTTTTAAAGAGGATAGTGAGAGAGGCTGAATATATTGGTAAGGTCAGATTTAGTTTGTATAGAAGAGCTAGATACAATACATTAAGGGAGGAGGTAGATACCACACTAAGGAATTTAGCCTTTATTTTGTGGGTGATGAAACACCACCTAAAGTGGTGTCTTCTGCGCCCTTCTCTCTGTCTTCTGCAACACTCTAGCAAGTATTGACAATGTGCTGAAAATTGCTCAGGCAGCCTCACTGTGGGGTCCCAGTGACCTGAGGCATGGTTTTGAGTACATAATTAAGCAAAACATGTTGCTGAATACAAAAGGTGTACTTCGGAAAACCATAGGTCAAAACACAATGTAAACACTTAAGTATAGTTAAAGGTTATAGTAACTTGGAGAATGTTTTGAAATATCACATAATTTTTTTTAAGATTTTATTTATTTATTTATTTATTTATTTATTTATTTATTTATTTATTCATGAGAGACAGAGAGAGAGCGAGCGAGCGAGAGCGAGAGAAGCAGAGGGAGAAGCAGGCTCCCAAGGAGCAGGGAGCCCGATGTGGGACTCGATCCCAGGACCCTGGGATCATGACCTGAGCCGAAGGCAGACGCTTAACCGTCTGAGCCACCCAGGTGCCCGAAATATCACATAATTTTTCCCCTTCTTGTATAGTGTTTGTTTTCCTCCTTCAATTATTCTACATACAACAGATCCAGGAAGTTTGCTACCCTCCAAAAAGGAAAACAGATGCAGCCAAAGTGGTGAAGTTAGTCTAGCCTTCACCAGGCTTTTAGAAATCCATCATGATTTTGTATACCCAGTCTTTATGAGAGAATTGATACCCATATTAAGAACAAAGCTTAGAGGACTGCCCAAAGAATCAATGCTGAATTGGGGAGGGGTGGGGGGGTGAGATCTTATTTCTGTTATTTAAGAAGTTCTAACTCACAGGAAGAGAAACACTTCTCTGGGACTGTGAGTGGGGAGAAGTCAAAATGGAGTGGACAAGAGGGACAAGAAGGTTTGAGACAGTAGAGTTATGAATAACACTAAGGATAGAAATCCCAGTTGGGATGGAATAAAAAACATGTAGGTAAGTTAGAGTGAATCTCCCCATATCTGGCCTAGGAAGAGGATAAGCCTTTCAGAGGAGTTTTACATTCGAAGCATCATATACAACATGCTACCGAAATGAAAGAGGAGAAATGGCTGATTAAGGTTTGGGTGCATGAGCCTGGAAGCAGCCTTACCTGTCTGGTTTTATGGAAGAGCAGTGATCTAAACATCAGGGCAAGCGTGCCCCTGAAGTACACCTATATTTCCAAGGGTCATAGTATTTGAAGGCTTAATGTAAGATTTCCAGATGTTTGACTTACAAATGTACTCCTTCCAAAATTTTACTGGTGTGAGAACTCACCAAGAACTCACCCCTTCTCTTTTTATAATAGTTCTTTCATTTTACAAAACAAGAACAAATTCTCTGGCACATTGCCCTGGTTGTAAGAACCTATGTGACACAAAATAAAGAAACAGCCTGAAAGATGGGTAATTCCTGTTGAGAAAATAAATGCCTCTAATAACTGAGTTGAAAAGATTATTTTTTAAATCAGATGGTTATCCAGTCTTTATGTTCAAAAATTCAGGTAGAATCTATACAGCTGTCAACCATTAAATCACTAAAAAATATTCATATCCCTTTGTGAAATTTGGCATATAACTAGGGAAGACACAAAACAACTGAATGGCATTGCTGTCATAAAACCACTGTCATTCCCATAAACGTATGTATATGGGCAAGATTTTGAACACTTACATTTGTAAATATTTTTGAAATGAATAGAATGGACTATTAGTCTTATTTCATTTGATGTTCATCCACAAATTCTTGAAATAATTGGAAAATCCTTATTTCTCTCAATACAGAATGGATTTTAAATAATAGAACTTTACCTTTTTATGTAATAAATACGCATTAAATTTTGTAGTATATTTAGGTTCGTTAGATTAGCTAGGCACTAATAATAATGGAATTGATAAACATGAAGAAACTTATTGCTTTAAATTTAGAGTTTATGGCCATAGACACACATACACAAAACCCCCCACCAATTTTAATCTTATATTATAGACGATTATGTTAGACTGAATCAGATTTTACAAGAATTATGCTGCATAAAAAGCATCACAGAACCTCAAGATCATACAGCAGTAAGCATGCACTTGTCCATTCATCTGCAGCAGCTGGAGGCTGGCTTGGTGACTCTGCTTATCTTGGCTGGTCTTGCTCACACATCTGTATTGTCTGACTGTTGACTGATCTAGGGGACACTCAGCTCTGCTTCAGGTGTCTTTCACTCTCCAGGAGACTACCCCTGGCAGAAATCGAAGAGAAGAGGCAAACCCCAGCTCTCAAAAGCTTCACAAGCCTCTAAATCACATTTCCTAGTATCACACTGACCAAAGCAAGACATACAATCAATCCCAGAGTCAAAGTGGGAAGGTAGTACAAAGTAACATGGCAAAGGATGGGTGAAGCATGAGGACAATTTTTGCAATCTACTGCAGGGTGATAATTAAAAGACTTTCAAGTATTAAAATATATAAGAAAAAATTCTGAAGGGGAAGTGAAATGTAAACCTGAACTGTAGAGGTAAAGGACCAAGTAGAATTTGTGACTTTTAAAGAAGAGTCTGCTCAGTGTTTTTAATATGGATGATGGTGAGTATTCGATCATCATGAATTCAATTACATTGGATATATTTTTTAAAGTGATACAGTGGTTCTCTTTTAAAATGTCAATATTTATAACATACTAAACTTATATCCTTTGCAACTATTTAAATTTATGATGAAGCTAAACTAAAAATGTATGAGCAGTAAATAGATTTTCAACAGTATTTGAGGGGTGTGCAAGCAAAATAAATTAAATTCCACTGATACTGAATTTCCAGAACCCAAGGAGAGTGTGGAATTTCTCAAAGATAGTGAAGTGGAAGAGGCCTGAGTCATATCAAAGCTCATGTTTGGGAATCTCACAAAAAGAGGTAACAATACGAGCAGGGCACATAGGACATTTATGGTAGAGTATAGCTTAATCTATTTTGGTAAAGACTTGTGCATCCTATGGAGAGACCCTATAATTTGTCAAAATATTCTAGGCCTTATGGCATAGCTAGAAATCGAATACCAGAAATTCTTGAATTAGATGTAAAGTGTGGGTATACAACTCATAGGATAATAACAGGATTGAGATAGGAAGGGATGACATGGCCTCACAGATTGATAGTCAGAAAAGATAAAGAGAAGGAAGTCTCATCATGGAACCATATCCTCTTTAAGATTAAGAATCATAACTTGTATCATTTGCCAAATCATATCCAAAGTTCAGGCCAGTTCATGTCAGTAAAAACAGGTCAGGAAAGGCACTGAGCAAACAAGCCAGATCACATCACCATGGATACAATGAGGATTGAGGCTAATGGCTAGAGACCAGAAGGCATAGCATCTTGACCAGAGGACAGCATAAAGACCAGATACAATAGTCACCCATCTCTGTGCTGGGGCTTATATTAGATTCTGCATACCCAGGCAGCATCTTGGGAAGGAGAAGGGGCAAGGGAGATTCCTTAAGAAGTGGGTTACCTTCTGATACATGACCCACAAAAGACTATTAAAAGAGAAGCGACTGAGATGTTTTAATTAAAAAAGATTAAATGATTTCTGACAATCATATGAATGTATGCTTGAGAGCAAGATGTAGTCTGTTATAGAAAAACTCACGCTCTGTATCTAAGTTGTAGTGTCCTTACTTGACTTGGCCACAAATAACAATAATATTTATGAATACAGAAACCTATGTGCATTAAAAAATGCCAAGCAAGATTTAAAGAGTCTATTTTAAGTAAACATTTAGATATTTTAAGGTTCAATTTATAGTACTTTCTTTCGTATCTTTAAAAATATTTGAGGAGCGCCTGGGTGGCTCAGTCAGTTAAGTGTCTGCCTTCAGCTCAGGTCATGATCCCAGAGTCCCGGGATTGAGTCCTGCGTTGGGCTTCCTGCTCAGCGGGGAGTCTGCCTCTCCTCCATCTTCCTTTCCCCCTGCTCATGCTCTCGCTCTCTCTTTCTCAAATAAATAAAATCTTTAAAAAAAAATATTTGAATCTTTGATACAAACAAAAGAGTATGTGTGTTAACTCAAGAAAATAGGATCAATATAAGGTAACTTAGAAAAAAATATATAGATTTGGGGGTAAAAATCATCCAGAGACCTAAGAAATTTCTTATCAAGTTATTGTACTTTATAATATCTAGATTGTAAAATTCTTTCATCTACTCACTTTATGAATGTGTAGTGTCTAGTTTTGATGGAAAAACTAAATTACGCCAGTATTGAGATTTAATCCTGCCCAAAGCAAGCAAATTAACTAAACGACTTCTCAATTTTCCTACCAAGTCCTAGGATTTAATGAGGTTGTGGAAGAGATGACGAAACACAAAATGTGTGGACATGCTGTCAGCGTTGAGTGTTTTCCCTTAGAGATGTGGCTTCAGAGCTTTGAGAGTAAGGGAGATGTGACCTTTTGCTGAAGGACCGGGACTCATTACACGTATTCATGAGGTTTTTACCAAAACCTATTAAAGCAATTGCTTAGACCTCTTTCTTGTGAGGTCAGAAAAACAGGTCAGGAAATGGTTTGAAGGGTTCTCTAGGACTGGCTTCCAGAAGAGACCCAGGAATGGAGATGTTGGGGAGACGCCTACCCGGTCTGTGTCAGTCACAGTCTAGTCAAGAGACCGAAATCAGAACAGCTTTTTTAAAGATTTTATTTATTTGAGAGAGAAAAATAGCATGAGAGGGGAGAAGGTCAGAGGGAGAAGCAGGCTCCCCCTGAGCCAGGAGCCCGATGTTGGGCTCGATCCCAGGACTCTGGGATCATGACCTGAGCTGAAGGCAGTCACTTAACCAACTGAGCCACCCAGGCACCCCTCAGAATAGTTTTTTTAACCGACAGAATTTAATATAGAAATTAAGCTGGCATAAAGAATTGTTAACTAGATTAACTGAAAAGGCAAAACAAAACCAAAACACTGAGACAAGATGGAGGCAGCGCCTGCAGGAAGCAGTGGCCACACCCATGTGGGAAGGTACCTTGAGATGGGCTTTAGGGAGCTGAAAATCGGACCTTTAAGGAAGGGACGCTGGTTGGCTGGGGCTGTTTTTGCAAGTGGTACATAAATTCCAAAACGGAGTTAACTGCTGCTTCCCCAAGGACCTGCTGTTGTTGTGGCGAAGAAGTAACGCTAAGGGAACTGGGGAGATGTGGTTTAAGGATACAAACTAGCAACTAGTTGATGAATAAGGCCTAGAGATTGAATGGGCAGCATAGTGATTACAGACAATACAAACAAATTAAGGATACAATACAGACAATGTAAACCTCAAAGTTGCTCGGAGACTAGGTCTTACTTGCTCCCACCACAAAAAAGAAAGGATGCTTACTGAAGTGATGGGGTATTAGCTCACACCACCATGGTAATCATACTGCAGTATACACACATATGAAATCAACACGTTATACACCTTAATGTTGTATGTCAGTTACATCTCAATAAAAACACATTAAAAAGAAATGTGAAACGAAAAGGAAAAAGTCACTCCTTTCTCCGTCTGGCACCCCTATGGGCAGTCTTGCAAGGAGCTAACTGCAGAGCAGGAATGTATTTTGCAGAGTCCCAGCTCCCGCACAAAGAAGCAGAGCATGGAAGGGTGAGTTTGAAGGTAAAAACCAACAGCTTCACAACTGGGATAGATTAAAAAATAAGGACAGCAGTTTGTCAAATCTACAGGAAGCAAATCTATGAAAGCGTGCATCTAAAACATATTGGAAAATGATTGAAATGGTAAATCACAAACATTTATACGAAATTATCTTTGTAAAGAATACATAATTCTAGCTTATAAAAATGTACAAGCTGCTGCTGAGCAAACATAGTATCTTTATATTTAATCAGAAAAAGATGGCTGATGTTGAGGGGTGAAAATGCAGATATATTTGGGGCTCAAAATATATTTGGGGCTCAGACTCACTCTTTCAGAGTGAGTACAAGTGACATGGATACCACACCAGCCTTGACTCTCTGAGATTGTCCAGCTCAGGAGACATTTTTTTTGGAACTAAACAGCAGTACACAGAATCATTCTGATTGTTCAGATAGGACCTACTGAGCAAAACAGACCAGAAGCTGACAAACCAGCCCAAAAACTTAATCCAAGGGTTACGTGCAACTCCCACAGAGCTGTGTTATGAACACATCTGTGACGGCTCTCTTCAGAAATAACCTGGTACCCATCTGGAAAACACAAGAGGGCACGTACACCGGATTTTGTGTTGTGCATGTTTTCTTTTCCCATCCTGCTGATAATTCTCTTTCTCTTTCATTTTTCTCTATTGTTCACACCACATGCCAAACAAGGTTATAATCAAAATGAAGATCCAAACAATGAATAAGAAAGTGTGCTCTACAAAGAGATGACAATATTCTTTCCAGACTTATGAAGACACTGCAAGTTAAAAGTTAAGAATCTTCCCCAAAATCATGGACCTAAAAGTATGACAGGATTATAGGGCTGCAATCCACTGACCCTTATTCCATAATTTTCATTGCATAATGTCACCTCCCTATTATCAGGATAAACAGTTTTAGGGATACCATAAGGATGCTGGATATAAATTAGAATTATTCTGTAAGAGGGCGCCTGGGTGGCTCAGTTGGTTAAGCGACTGCCTTCGGCTCAGGTCATGATCCTGGAGTCCCGGGATCGAGTCCCGCATCGGGCTCCCTGCTCAGCGGGGAGTCTGCTTCTCCCTCTGACCCTCCCCCCTCTCATGCTCTCTCTCTCTCTGTCTCTCTCTCTCAAATAAATAAATAAAATCTTTAAAAAAAAAAAAAGAATTATTCTGTAAGATAAGGCAAAGTCTAAACTGGATAGTGCCGTGACATGAGCCATTTCCACTTCCAGTTGACCCCGTACCGATTGGCCAAAGAAGGCCTGTTAAGTAGCACAGCACATCAACTGTTGCTGTCCCCAGAACCACATGCTTCACTCTGGCTGAATTAATAAACATTGACTTATAGAAGGTATATTATCAAATGCCATTTTCAGAGTACACAGGGAGTAGAACTTTTAATTCATTTAACAAAACTATCACCAGGCTCTAGAGCACTGGGTACATGGGAAGTGCTGAATTAATAAGACGAAAAGGACATAGTTCCTATCACCAAGAATTCACATTCTCATTAAGCCATCACCAAGAATTCACATTCTCATTAAGCCATCACACCAGATAAAGAAGATCTGTAAAGTATCAACTATTACATCAAGATGGACACAAAATGCCATAAAACATAGACGGAGAACGTGAGAAATCTGTCATCCTTACACAGAGACGGACTCATCTTCTCATCTTTTTCCAGTTGTAATACATACCCAAATCAGTGTTTACCCTCATAATTAGGCACCATAGAACAACTCTCCAAATTATTAGGAACATTTTTCTTTAGTTTGATAACAGCTAAGATAACTTACGAGTAGCAGACTTTCAAAATTAACTCAGGTTCACATTCAAATCTTGAAATTAGTTTGGGTGAACCACTTCCAAGAGCACTGCCCTCCATTTACAAGGCCTTTTCCAAGTGTTTAGTGGCACAAAATATACTGCAGACAAGTCAGCATTTTTTGTGTGTGTGAGAGAAAAGAATCAATGAAGGCTTCTAAGGCTCTGGCAAAATGCAGCAACATGACAGGTTACATGAGAAAAGAGGCTCAGCCAAGATTAACAATAATAATGGAGAAAATGGGAACATGGGACCTGTCTGGAAAACCCCTTTCATCTTATGTACTACTGTTTTTCTTCTACATGCCAGAGACCCAGGAAACATCCCCAAAACGGATAGTGAGAAAAAATTTTTAAATCTATATAATAATCATAGAAATTAACAATAATTTGTTAGGTAAATCTCTAAGCCCCATTAAGTGGATATTGTCAGTATATAATAAAAATTATGACAGTCTTCATTGCTTCTAGGTCTCTCTTCTCTCTCTCTCTCCCTCTCATAGTTCACTTAAAGTGAAGCATTTTCACTTAAGGTACACAGCAGCCTAAAGGCAGAAAATTCTGCATTTTGAAATGCCAGTGTAACATCAGGACTCAGCCTTTGCCCATTTTATGCCAGCCTATCAGACCACAGCCTCTGTTTTCCAAAAATCAGGAACAGGAGGACTATTCCCAGCAGATTTCATCTGAGCCAGAAGGACACCAGCAGATTCTAAACAGGAGAGACAACCCAGCAACAATTTAGGATCTCTTGGTGAGACAACCTACACAAACCCTCTATCACATAAAATCTCCATGTCTGTCCCCAGCAAGGAGCCTTGAAACTGCTGTTACTCTAGGGATATTCACAAACACATCCGTTTGAAGCCTTGACAATTGCCTTCTTGATGTCTGCTTTCAATAAGCTCTTAAATAATTTGTTTATCACTTGGGCCATTTGGTGATAAATGGAGTTTATTCAGTGTGTGCTCTAATGAATTAGTTTGCTTTCTGTGCTATTAATGGAAGCACAAGTATGTCCATTAGCCCTTTGGGAGTTCTATTGCACACAGCCTTTGAAAAAGGAACGCTTCACAGCCTACAAGGTGCTGACTCTTGATAATTCTGTTTGGGCTACAATAGGAACTGGAAGATTTTCCCAGGCGATCAGGTTTTCCTTTAGGCCAAAAGGGAAAATAAGTATCCGCAGGATTGTGCTTCTCTTGAAGTGGCTATAGTTTCACTGCAATCTCCATCCAACGCGACATACATTTTGTCAGGCTGAGGTTCAGCCGTTAGGTTGCTAATTAAGTTAACAAGTGCTGTGTGCTGCTTAATTTGGCAACAAGCTATCCTACAGACTGCTCAATAAGAAAAGCAGCATTTCCGTAACGATTCTGTTTTTTAGCTTGGAATTAAGCTAAAAACTATAATGATCCCCATGAAGGGACATCTGATGCATGTGTTATGTAGAAAAGGAGAATACGCTGTTTTCCATGTTGGACACTCACACCTTTTATTTACACATTTACTGCACAGTGTAGCTGAAATAAGAGTAATTGCCTGTGTATATTTTTAATTCATCATAATTCAAATGAAATGTGTTTCTCTGCCCAACTTCCTTCTGTCATTTTGCCCAAATGCAAATTGACTTTTAGTAATGAATTCCATTGCAGTGCGCTAATTGTGGGTGTGATTTATTCTTATTATCCTCGGTTGAAGTGCCTCTCCTTCAGTTGTAGGGGTTAAAAAAGAAATTCATTGGTTCATTTATTCAATAGGTATTTACTGAGCATCTATTGTGTGCCAGATATTGCACTCTGAGGCTCTGGGGACTCAGAGGAAAAAATACACGTTGAGTAGGATCTTGACAGAGGTTCCAAAAGAATAACCATGTATTTATTCCAGCTAAGAAAACATAGTTTGGGAAGGAATATTCCTGGACTAAGATCTTGGAGACCAGCAGCCAGATGTATGCTGTATAATATACCTAAATTCAGTCACTAACCAAGGAAAGAAAATGAAATAAGCAAGTTGTCTAATCTCTCTGGGCCTCATTAGTTCATTTATAAAGTGGAAGGGAATGGCTTACTTGTTAAAGTCCCTTTTGGCAGATTTCTTGAATAATCGAAATTCTCTCATGACCTATACTCAACCAAATGCTGTTTTGTCAACCTAGAGTTCCTTTCTCCTTCCCTCTTCTATTTCTGCATATTAAAAGACTACTCAATAAAGTCGGTCTCGTCTACTTAATTGTATTGTATCAGTGTCAATTTCCTAGTTTTGATGAATGTACTAGTTCTATAACATGGTACCATTAAGAGAAGCTGGACGAGGAGTACATGGATCTCTCCATGCTATTTTTGCAACTTCTTATGGGTCTGTAATTATTTAAAATAAAAAATTTTTCAAAAAATACCCCCAAATTCACAGCCTATCTCAAAAAACAAAATTAAAACTGAAATCATTCTCTTCTTCCTTTACCTCTATTATAACATTTTGACTGCCTTATCGTTACAAATCCACTGCCTCTCTTGATTTTTAACTCTGAAAGATAGAATCGCATCATATTTATCTTTGCATCCTCCACAGACCTTACAATATTTGCTTTTCTAACCCAGGTTCATGCAATTAAATTCAACAAACTAGGTTCAAAACACTGGTTAAAACATTTCCTTACATCTCTTATATCATCAGGGAAGCTCTGCCTTACATACTGCCTCCCGTTAGTGGCATTCAAAAGGACCTGTGTGCAGAACATGTGTAGGCATACCATTCACATACTCATTTTTTCAAGGTGCCTAGGAGTAAAATGTGACTGGGAGTAACACCCACCTGGATACCAAGGACAAGGAGAGTTAATTAACCAGTGATGGCAGAATATAGTACGTAAATAATGGAGCATGATAGAAATAAGGGTTATGTTATATAAACTTTCAAGTCCAGCAATATCCTCTTCTGGATTTGGTTTTCAAATGGAAGACAATTAAAATAAAGTATACTTCTATTTGGTTCTGAAGATGCTTTCATTAAAGCTTTTTGAGATCTTAAGACTCCAACACTGAAACATACATACATAATGGGGATACCTGGAGATTAACACAAGAAGGGGTTCCAAAAGGTCATTCCTACCCACTTATGCCTTATATTTGTAAAGGTTGTTAGCAGTTGGGATCAGCCATCTGTAGCTGCTGAGATAAAGACAGATATGCCTATATATTTTACAATTTATTAAATAGAGACCATTGCAAATTATTAAAACATAATTCAGTAAAATTAAAATTGAATTAAGTTAAAAAATTAAGTCAATGGCAACCACTCTTTGAGAACATAGGTAAGCTATTGAAAGAAAAAAATAGTAGTTGTATCTAGGCTAGAATGCTGCAAAAGCTAATAATAAAATTTTTAAATTGTCTTTAATGTAAATATTTGTGCTTGATTTTGCCTCTAGGAATAACTGATGGATGTCTTGAAATATTCAATCATGTATAAATAGACAGAAGAATGTAATTTCTAATGAGAAATAATTTTCTCCAAAACATGTTGGGTATAAATATAAATTCCACTTTGGCAAAAATTTACATTAAAAAATATAAAAAATATTTTACTGTTTATCTACTTTACTTGAATACCAGCTAAATTATAAAATTTTTTTTATAATTTAAAAACTTATGTAATATATATAACTTTTATAATTTATGTAACAAATTATATTTTAAAGCATATATATAATTTTTATAATTTTTTAAAAAACACTTTTATATTAGCAGTCTTTCCTTTATTTGCCTTTGATCAAAACATATAGTAGTGAAACTTAGACATATATATAAAAGTTGCTCATCTGACAAATTGGACCAATGTGACAAATGTGGCCAAAACAAGAGATAAATTAAGTTCACTGATTTCTTTACTAATTTGAGCTATTTTGGTGACCTCAATAAAATAAGGAGGTACCATACTGGATATATTAAAACACAATGTGAATTAGGTTTTTTAAATTAAGATTGATATGAGTCAAACCAGAAAGCTAAAGAACTAAAATAGAATGGCCATTTTTATGTCAATATTAATAGGTAACAGGAGACAAAGCATGATCTCCACTACTGCAAGTACCTGTTTATATAAGAGTCATTAGTTGTCTGAAAAGCTGTCTTAAAAGTCACAAGATACGTGACTGCTGTATTAAGCAGGGTAATAGTGCTCTAAAGATGCCCATGCCCTAATCCCCAGAACCTGGGAATATATTATGTTATATGGCAAGGAAGAATTAAAGTTGCAGATAGACGTGAGGTTGCTAATGAGCTGATGGAAAAATAGAAAGATTATCCAAGATTATCTGGGTGGGCCCAAGGAAATCACCAGGGCCATTGAAAGTGGAAGAGGTAAGCAGAAGAGTTAGCAACAGAGTGAAGTGATGGGAGAAAGATTCAAGCAGTCAAGCCTGGCTTTCAACATAGAAGAGGCCACAAGCCAAGGAATGCAGGTGGCCTCTGGAAGCTGGAAAAGGTAGAAAACAGATGTCCTCAGAGCCTCCAGGAGGAACACAGCTACGCTGACACCTTGATTTTAACCCAGTGAGAGCCATTTTAGATTTCTGACTCCAGAACTATAAGATAATAAATATGGTTTGTTTTAAGCTGTTAAGTCTGTGGCAATTTGTTACAGTAGCAATAAAAACTAATACAACTACAGTTCCAGCTTCTGGTTCTGCATGTAAGGAGACTCGAAGCTGCCCCAACATCCTAACCAGTAGCAAAAAGCTGAGCAAACCGAAATATCAACAACATTTCCAGGATATGTGAGAGAGGTGAGGGCACACTGCAAACCACTATCCCAATGATTGGAGAGACCTACAGCAAATATAGAGAATAACAGTTTACTGAAATAGAGACTGAAAAGTGGAAACTGCCTGCCTCAGGAACCAGTGCTGGGGAAGGAAAACCTGAACCATAACTGACACGTTGCTGGAGGCTCAGCATGGACAAGTCTGAGAGTTAGAAACCCTAGGGAGACCTAGTCTTCAGGAGGCCCCACAACTTTGTGAGATTTACCACTAGGAACCTGACCAGGTTCCTACAGTGTCTAATAAAAATGCTCTAGTACTTCCAGCAGGGGTATTGGGGAAGAGGAGCTATTTTGAAATATGCCAGAGCACTCTGTTCTTCTTAACAAGACCTGTTCTCAGTGGAAACTAGTTAAGCAGAGCCTAATCTGCTGGGATATCATCAGAGCATAACAAAAGGCCAAAAAGACAATTTGAAAAGACAGAACAAGCATCAAAACCAGATATGGCAGAGATGTTAGAATTATCAGACCAGGACTTTAAAATGCTATGATTAATATGGTAAGGGCTCTAATGGATAAAGTAGACAGCACGTAAGAACAGATGGGTAAGCAGAAAGATGGAAATCCTAAGAAAGAACAAAAAAAGAAATGCTAGGGATCAAAAACACCATAACATAAAGAATGCCTTTGATGGGATTACTAGTAGACTGGACACAGTCTGCACTTAAGGATATTGTAACAAAAATCTCCAAAACTGAAAAGCAAAGAAGACAAAGACTGGAAAAAAAAAAAAAAAAAAAAACCCACCATAACAGAATATCTAAGGACTTTAAGACAGCTACAAAAGATATAACATATGCATAGTGGGACTATTGGAAGGAGAAGAGAGAAAGGAAAAGAAGAAATATTGTCCAAAGAATAATGACTGAGAATTACCTCAAATTAATGTCAGACATGAAAACACAGATTCAGGAAGCTCAGAGGACACCTAGTAGATTACTGCCCTAAAAGCTACACCCAGGTGTATCACTTTGAAATGAAAGAGAAAATCTTGAAAGAAGCCA
Source organism: Mirounga leonina (assembly GCF_011800145.1). Lineage (NCBI taxonomy): Eukaryota > Metazoa > Chordata > Mammalia > Carnivora > Phocidae > Mirounga > Mirounga leonina. Next base: position 14,830,666 of record NW_023270854.1, on the reverse strand, counting down.
TGAGAGGGTGTGGAAGGACACCTTACCTACAGAGGAACAAAAATAAGAATTATGTGCAACTTCTCCTCAGAAACCATGCAAGCAGTAAGAGAGTAGAGTAGGGGGTGCCTAGGTGGCTCAGTTGGTAAAGCGTCTGACTCATGATTTCAGCTCAGGTCATGACCTCTGGGTCTTGGAATCGAGCCCTGTGTCAGGTTCTGTGCTGGTCGTGGAACCTGCTTAAGATTCTTTCTCTCCTTCTCTTTCTGCCCCTTGCCCCCTAAAAAAAAGAGGGGGGAGTAAAATATATACAGTACAGGCATGCCTCATTTTATTCTGCTTCATAGATATTGTGGGTTTTTTTTACAAATTGAAGGTTTGTGGCCACCCTGCATAGAGCAAATCTATCGGTGCTATTTTTCCAACAGCATTTGCTCATTTCATGTCTCTGTGTCACATTTTGGTAATTCTTGCAGTATTTCAAACATTTTCATTATTATTTTATTTGTTATGGTGATCTGTGATCAGTAATCTTTGATGTTACTATTGCAATTGTTCTGGGGTGCCCCCCACCATGGCCATCTAAGACAGCAAACTTAATTGATAAATGTTACATGTGTTTTGACTGCTCCAGTGGCTGGCCATCCCCCCATCTCTCTCCCTCTCCTCAGGCCTCCCCATTTGCCGAGACACAAGAATATTAAAATTACACCAATTAATAACTCTGCAATGGCCTCTAAGTGTTCAAGTGAAAGGAAGAACCACACATTTCTCACTTTAAAAGCTAGAGATAATTAAGCTTAGTGAGGAAGGCATGTAAAAGCTGACACAGGCTGAAAGCTGGGTCTCTTACACCAAAGAGTGAACCAAAAAAGGGAAAAGTTCTTGAAGGAAATTAAAGTGCTACTCCAGTGAACATGTGAATGATAAGAAAGCAGCCTTATTGCTGATATGGAGAAAGTTTTAGTGGTCTAGATAGAAGATCAAACCAGCCACAGCATTCCCTTAAGCCAAAGCCTAACCCAGAGCAAAGACTTAACTCTCTTCAATTCTCTGAAGGCTGACCAGTAGAAAGCTGCAGAAGAAATTCTGAAGTTAGCAGAGGTTGGTTCATAAGGTTTAAGGGAAAAGGGCATCCTATGACCCCCTAGAGGCTTAATCAGTGGATCCTCTCTAGGGGCTAAGATGAATCTTGTACTCAGCTTTGCAGATTCTTACTTTTTTACATCATGCATCTATCCAGCCTCATGGTCTGAGGATGACCTCTTCTACAAACTATTAGTCTCCAGATTGTAACAAATCTTGGTGCTTATATACTTCATTTCATTTTTGCAACACTGAGCTATTATTTTGTCTGTTATCATTCATTAATGAAGCATCCATAATTTTTAAAGAATCAAGTCTATAGGGAGATTACATTTACTGTCCAATTATTGCCACAGATTAATATTCCCACTGTTTCATTGTTTCTGCTAGAGTTGAGTACAACAAATTATATGATGACATAGGAGAGTTTCCAAGAGGCTGGTTTTGGCTCATTATTAGTATATTTTCTTTCCTCCTTTTCACTGATATGTTGATCTACTGGATTCATAGAGGCCTTCATCATAGACTTGCATATAAGCAAAATACAAACCTCATCATCTCTGGAAGATTCCTACTCCATTTGCAAGTCATGCTTTTCATCCTTTGGATGGCTTCCTTTAGATTCTACCTTGCCATATATACCCTTTTATCCTTCCATATTACACAAGGTAGTTTAAGTTTGTACATCTTAATCAATATCTGGACAATTTCCATTCATGATGACGATTTCCATGTTCCCCAAATCTTAAGGCCATTTGTTAATGGCTCGGCCCATCATACAGACCACTACATGTTCTTTGACTATAAATACGGACAGTATTTCACTTTGTGGGATAGAATTGGAGGCTTGTTCAAAAATCCTTCCTCCTTTGAGGTGCCTGGATGGCTCAGTCGGTTGAGCATCTGACTCTTGGTTTTTGGCTCAGGTCCTGATCTCAGGATCATGAGATTGAGCCCACATTGGGCTCCGCACTCAGCAGGGAGTCTGCTTCTCTCCCTTTCTGTCTGCCCCTCCCCCTGCTTGTGCATTCTCTCTCTCTTTCTGAAATAAATAAATAAATCTTAAAAAAAAATCCTTCCTCCTTTGAAGGGAAGGGACCACTTAGTTATGTGAAGAAGATGATAAAAGTGCAATAGCCATTCAGAAAATGGTTGTAAAAATGAAAAATTATTCAATGGAGAGTTGACAAAGACTGAGTAGTTGTTGCCCTATTATTAAATATTATGAAATATTTTTAATAAGGAAAAATAATCTACATATATAGCAACCAAGAGACAACCAAGAGACATAGCAAGTAAATGGTATTTGAAGGTCTGCATTTTGGGTACTGTTGAGGAATGACTGTGATGGTAGATGAAGGAAAGATGGTGTGAACACCAAGATTTTAACCTGGTGCTTACAATACTAGGTGTTGGTCTAAAGGACAAGTCATGTCTTTCTAGCCAGCATATCTGTAATTTGTATAGCCTCAACAATAATTTTTATAAAGATAGAGAATAAATTATTTAAGAGACTAGGTTATGTCCTTTTGCTTTAAGCCACCTGTGAGGTTTAAGGAAAGGAACCATCTCCATAACAGAAAAGTGCAAAGTGAAGCAGCGAGTGCTAATGTAGAAGTTTCAGCAAGTTCTCCAGATCTACTAAGAAAATTAATAAGGATGGCTACACTAAACAACAGATTTTCAATGTAGATAATATAGCCTTACTTTGGAAGAAGAGGCCATTTAGGATTTTCATAGCTAGAGAGGAGAAGTCAGTGCTGGATTCAAAGCTTCAAAGGACAGGCTGACTCTCTTGTTAACTTCCAGCTGAATGCTCATTTACCATTCTGAAAATCTTAGGGCCCTTAAGAATTATGCTAGATCTATTCTGCCTGTGCTCTGTAAATGGAACAACAAAGCCTGGATCTGTTTACAACATGGTTTGTATTTTAAGCGACGGTTGAGAGCTACCACTCAGAAAAAAAATTCCTTTCAAAATATTACTGTTCACTGACAATGCACCTGGTTACCAAAGAGCTCTGATGGACATGTATGAAATTAATATAGTTTTCATGCCTGCTAACATAACATCCATTCTGCAGCAAACGGATCAAGAAATAATTTTGACTTTCAACTCTTATTACTTAAGAAATACATTTCATAAGGCTATAGCTGCCATAGATAGTGATTCCTCTGATGGATCTAGGCAAAGTAAATTGAAAATCTTCTGGAAAGTATTCATCATTCTAGATGCCATTAAGAACATCTGTGATTCATAGGAAGAGATCAAAACTCAACATCAACAATTGTATGGAAGAAGTTGATTCCAGCCCTCATCTATGACTTTGAGGGATTCGAGACTTTAGTAAAGAAAGTAACTGCAGATGTGGTGGAAATAGCAAGAGAACGAAAATTAAAAGTGCAGCCTAAAGAAGTGACTGAATTGCTACAATCTCATGATAAAACTATAGGTGATGAGAAGTTGCTTCTTATGAATTAGCAAAGAAAGTCTTACAAATGAACAAAGAAAGTGGTTTCTTGAAATGGAATCTACTCCTGGTGAAGATGTGAAGACTATTGAAATGACAAAAAAGCATTTAGAATATTACATTTACTTAGTTGATAAAGCAGCAGCAGGATTTGACAGGATTGAGCCCGATTTTTAAAGAAGTTCTACTATGGGTAAATGCTATCCAACAGCTTCACATGCTACAGAAAAATCATTTGTGAGAGGAAGAGTCAACTGATGCAGCAAACTTCATTGTTGCTTTATTCTAAAAAAATTGCTATAGCCACCCCAGTCCTCAGCAACCACCATGCTGGTCAGCAGCCATCAAGATCCAGGCAAGAACCATCACAAGCAAAAAAATTACAACTCACTGAAAGCTCAGATGATGGTTAGCACTTTTTAACAATATTTTTTAATAAAGGTGTGTATGTTGTTTTTTTTTTTAAGGCATAATGCTATTGCATGCTTGATAGACTGTAGTGTAAACAGAATTTTTATATGCACTAGGAAACCAAAAGAATCATTTGACTTGCTTTATGGTAATATTTGCTTTATTGCAGTGGTCTGGAACTGAACCTGCAATATCTCCAAGGTGCGCCTATATACACCATGACCAAGTGGGACTTATCCCGGGTAGGCAAGGCTGGTTCAACATTCAAAAATCAATTAATGTAAACCAATACATCCATATGTTAAAAAAGAAAATCACATGAACAACAGATGCAGAAAAAAGCATTTAACAAAATCAACACCCATTCATGGTAAAAACTCTCAGTAAACTAGGAATATAGGGAACTTCCTTGACCTGATAAAGAAATAACCACAAAAACCTACAGCTACTGTCATACTTAATAGTGGGAAATTCAAAGCTTTCCCACTAAGTTTAGGTACAATGCAAAGATGTTTCCTCTCACCATTCCTTTTCAACATCATACTGGAAGTTCTAGCTAATGTAGAAAGATGAAGATGAAGACGACAAAGAAGAAATAAAAGGTATACAGATTGAGAAGGAAGAAACACCATCTTTCTTCAGAGATGATCATAATCATCTATGCAGAAGATCTAAAAGAGTTGACCAAAAATTCCCTGGAACTAATAAAGGTTATAGCACTATTGCAAGACACGAGTTTAACAAACATAAGCCAGTGATTTCCTATATACAGAAATGAATAGGTGGGATTTGAAATTAAAAACATAATACCATTTATATTAGTACCACCTAAAATGAAATACCTAAGTATAAATTTAACAAAACTGTGTACAATATCTATATGAGGAAAACTACAAAACTCTGATGAACAAAATCTAAGAACTAAATAAATGAATAGATATTCCATATTGTTGAACAGGAAGACTCAGTGTTAACAAGATGTGAGTTTTCCCTAACTTGATCTATATATTCACTGCAATCTCAATCAAAATCCCAGGGAGTTATTTTGGGGATACTGACAAAGTGATCCTGAAGTTTATATGAAGAAGCAAAGGACCAGGATAGCCACCACAATTGAAGGAGAAAAACAAAGTTGGAGGACTGATGCCACCTACTTCAAAGCTTACTATAAAGCTACAATAATCAAGACAGTGTTGTATTGAATGAACATACAAATAGGTCAACTGAACAGAAAAAGAGCCCAGAAATAGACTCACGTATATATAGTCAACTGATCCTTGACAAAGTTGCTAAGGTAATACAATGAAGCAAAGATACTCTCCTGAGGGTGCCTGGGTGGCTCAGTCGTTAAGCGTCTGCCTTCAGCTCAGGTCATGATCCCAGGGTCCTAGGATTGAGCCCCGCATCAGGCTCCCTGCTCAGCGGGAAGCCTGCTTCTCCCTCTCCCTCTCCCCCTGCTTGTGTTCCCTCTCTGTCTCTCTCTGTCAAACAAATAAATAAAATCTATAAAAAAAAAAAAAAAAGACACTCTCTTCAAATGGTGCCAGAACAACTGAACATCCACACACAGACCAATGTAGACACAGACCTTACATCTTTTCCAAAAAATTAACTCCATGGAACACAGACCTGAATATAAAATACAAAACTAAAAATATTTCCTAAAAATATTCTAATTATGTTGTATTAGCTTTTTAAAATTTTTTAAATTTTATTATGTTATGTTAATCACCATACATTACATCATTAGTTTTAGATGTAGTGTTCCATGTTTCATTGTTTGCGTATAACACCAGCGCTCCATGCAGAACGTGCCCTCTTTAATACCCATCACCAGGCTAACCCATCCTCCCACCCCCCTCCCCTCTAGAACCCTCAGTTTGTTTCTCAGCATCCATAGTCTCTCATGGTTTGTCTCCCCCTCCGATTTCCCCCCCTTCATTTTTCCCTTCCTACTATCTTCTTTTTTTTTTTTTTAACATATAATGTATTAGCTTTTTATCCTTATAAAAAGGACATTATGCTGTAGATATCTTTTAGGACTTACTTTTTCTCTTAATATGAGATTGATTAGGGTCATTCATATTGTTGTGTGTCAGCCTAATTAATTCATTACTCTTGACTGCTACAGAATATCCCATTATTTTTTATTTGTATAAATAGACTACAGTATATCTAAAAGAGTAATAAACAGCTTCTATTGAAAGTTTAAACATTCTGGTTTTGACCCTGAAGTCCTTAATCCTTCTGAAGTTTCTTATACATTACATAAGATAGAGACCCAAATCATCTCTTTCCAGATGTATAACTTTTTTTCCAGCTCCATTTATTGAACAGTCCCTCATTTCTCCACTGATCTAAATGCCCCATGTATGATATCCCGAAGTTCCATAGCTGTGTTTGTCTGTTTCAGGATTCTCTGTTCCACTGGTCAATTGGTTTATGTCTATACTGACTCACTTTTCTTAGCTTCTTAGTAAATCCTGGTATTTGATAGGGTGGGCTCCTATTCTCTTTTTCAAATATAGTATACCTGATTTGGGCCCTTTGTTTTTTTGTTAAAATTTTAATATCATCTTAAGTCAATAAACTATTTAGATTTTGGTTATAAAAGTACTGGAAATGCAATGTCTATTGTAATGTGAGGATCTGTATCTTTAAATATTCAGTTTTCCTGTGCATGATCATGATTATTCTCTAGTTAGGGCTTTTTGCGTTTAAAGTATGTTTCATAATGCCTCTATAGATTTCTTTCACACTTTTTGTTATATTTATTCTAAGAGTATTTGATATTCTCTGATACTACAATAAATACCTTCTTTTTAATTGTTTCCAAGTACTTTGTTGCTGGTATATAGAAATTCAACTGACTTTTTAATTTATTTTTATATGTAATCCTCTTGAGAAACATTTTTTCTATAATTTCTAAAGCTGTGTTTATAGAATCTTCTGGGTCTTCGTGAAAACTATCTTATCATCTGTAAAAAGTGATATTTTAATTTCCTCTATTTCACTCCTTATTCCTCTAATCCCTTTTTCTTGTCTCATTATGCTAAGATTGCCATTAGAGGTCATGATAGGCACATTCTGTCTCATTCTTGATTTTAAAGGTAATGCTTTGACACATACATTGAGATCGGTGCTTGCTCTTGTTTATTATAGATAGTATTCATCCGGCTATTTCTAGTGTACTAAAAGTTTTGTGTTGGATAGTTATTTTATCAGATGTCTTCCATTTAATGGGATGATTATTTGATTTTTCTCTTTTAATTTGTTAATATGATGAATAACATTTATGGATTTCTTTTTTTTTTTTAAGATTTTATTTATTTATTTGACAGAGAGAGAGACAGCGAGAGAGGGAACACAAGCAGGGGGAGTAGAGGAGGGAGAAGCAGGCTTCCTGCAGAGCAGGGAGCCCGATGCGGGGCTCGATCCCAGGACCCCGGGATCATGACCTGAGCTGAAGGCAGACGCTTAACCGACTGAGCTACCCAGGTGCCCCAACATTTATGGATTTCTGATAGAAACTGTTTGTGTGCACCCGGGATAAACTCACTTATTTGTGGTATATTATCTTTTTTTTTTTTTAAGATTTTATTTGTTTATTTGACAGAGAGAGACACAGTGAGAGCAGGAACAAGCAGGGGGAGTGGGAGAGGGAGAAGCAGGCTTCCCGCGGAGCAGGGAGCCCGATGTGGGACTCGATCCCAGGACCCTGGGATCATGACCTGAGCCGAAGGCAGACGCTTAACGACTGAGCCACCCAGGTGCCCCGGTATATTATCTTTTTTTACACATATTTGCATTCAATCTGCAATTTTGTTTAAGATTTTTGGAATCTGTATTTTAAAAAGTAAAATGGGCCCGAGCTTTTCTGTTTTTATAATATCTTTTGTTGTTGTTTTGGGATGAAGGTTGTACTAGCCTTCTTGAATCAAGAGTTAGGAAATGCTTCTTCTTTTTCTATTATGGAAATTTGGAGGGAAAAAAACCATATCAATGTATGAATTTTTATCTCTGGAATTGCACAGGAAATCTATTACAGTGGTTACCCAGGGGGAGGGGGATAAAGACTTAGAGAATAGTGTGATGACAAGGGAGAAGGAGACCTCTATTTTCATCGTAATCTCCCTGAGCTCTTTGGTTTATTCATCATGTTCATATATTATATGATAACTTAAGGAAAAAATGTTGAAGAATGAAAGTCTTTTCTTTACCACAAATATAAACTCATCCCATCAGCACTTTTAAAACCACATTAGAGGTAGCCTTCAGGGTACACACAGAGCCCAAGTTAAACACCTGGTATTCATTTTGCAGTTGAGATTTTTACTATACCTCTCCTGTGTCTTATCCCCCTACAAGGGTGTCTTATGTTTTGTTGCTCAGCATCCAGTGTTCATTGTCCTGGTACCTAATGCTACCTTCCAACTAGAGGAACCTCCCACTCTCCCACTCTCGGTGCTCACAAGTGACTTTGGGAATGGTTCATAATGCCCAAACCCTGGTCAACCAGCAAACCACATTTGGCTGCTGATGACATTTGCCAACGCAATCACAGCGAGTCTCAATACTCTTGTTGGGGATGATGGGGCCAAGAAACTCTACTGTTTCCTGAATGTAAAGAATGTAAGGCCTGGAACTACTTCATCTATTTTGCTACCCTGCTATTTATTTAGCACACCTGGATGCGCAAAGGAAGACAGCTGGAAGGTGTGCAGAAAGGGGCCAGGACTCTGGCGACTGATTTAATCCCTTCCTGAAGCTCCGACCTATTCAGTGACTAGGACCTGAATAAACAAGTCTATTTTCTATTTAAGTCAGTGCAAGTTTGGTCTTACTTTACTTGCTGTACAAAGTTCCTTAACTGGCAGCACCCCTCCTTGTAGTAGGAGGAATTTACCAAGCAATATCCATCCCTGGGAGAAAGAAAGGTAAAAGCAAAGCAGTGCTTCCATATTTTGTAAAAAAAAAAAAAAAAAAATATATATATATATATATATATATATATATATATACACACACACACACACACACACACACCTTCAGTGGGTATATGTGTATAATTTAAGACAAATTAGACAAATTAGTGGTCTGTATTCCAGAAAATCCTGCCTTTTCAATTGGTTGAATTGCTTTAATGACCACATCTGGATTTTAAGCTCCTGAGACATGGGTTCCTAAGTGGCAGAGAGAGTAGGGCCAGCTAGCAAGTTCATGATATCTGCTGGAATCTTGATGCTTCCACAAGGTGACCTTGGGAAATTAACATAACATGTTTTGAACCCATTTTCATCAACTCTACAATGAGCATAATAACGTTTCCTAAGCAGGGATTTTGTTAACAGTTGTTTGAGATAAGAAGTGCTTGACATAGAATGAGTGTTCAGTAAGTCACAGAACGTTGTGGTATTCTTTTTATTAAAATAAGTAGTGTGTGTGTGTTGACTTAAAAAATCATCATGTGAACAGAAACGGCCCCAGGTTTTACTAGGCTGGGATATTTTATGTTACAAGTTACACATGATTTTTTTTTCCATTTGATATTTTTCCCTTTTAATATTTCCTTCCTCATCCAGAATGGAGAGACACATGAAGAGGACATCTTATTTGCACTCACCAGCCCCTGAGTCTACTGGCTGGGCTCCCTCACTCCCAATGCTAGGACCCAGGCTTCAGTCCAAGTGCTCCTTCGCTTTGGTCCCTGCTTGCCCAACTGCCACCAGGCAGCTCTGAGCTGGTCCTGTGGCCCTCTCAGGGAGGGTGCTGGCAACTGGACTCTTCTCTTCCACTGAGTCAGTGCTGGTAACCCGTTACTCACCTTGTTCATCTGTTGGATCTCAGTGCTGTTTGTGATGTTTGGACCACTGCCTTTCTTGCTGCTGTTTGAAGTTTCACCCTTGCCACATCTCATCTGTTTCCAGCTGCCCTGCCTTGGCTCCACAGCCAGATGTTCCAGTCTGTTCTTGGCCCCACCCCCACGCTGAATAATTCCACTCCATCGCACTGGATAAAACCCACGGTGCTGTGTTCACTAAGCCTCTACTCTAGTTTCAATCCATGAAATACCATATGCAGTTTTAACAAAAGAAGCTTACCTTAGTCTCAGTCACTAAAACAGCTCTAGGAAATATTTCTCTACTTGTGTATTTCCATTCTGTATTATAGCTTTCTTCTCTAATATTGTATGTGGCCATAAAGTAGTGGGTACAAATGTGGTCCAATTTATTTTTTCATGCAATAAATACGGATTTAATTTTTTATTATAAATTGCTGCTAGTGTAAAAATGTACCTCTTATAATAGCATACTTTATTATTTTTGAAGTTGCCAAGGTGATCTTTTATTTTATAAAGTTGATAACTTTATTTTGCAATTGACAGAAATAATTTCAAACTAGAATATGCCTTCTCCACAAAGCAAATAAATAGTATTTTCAAGTGAATAAAAAGAAAGAATAGGCCTCAAATAAAAGTGGAATAATAGAGAGGATCATGTTTCAATTTTATAGCCTTTCTGTCCATGATACAACATTTGATTTGTAACCTTCCCTTTATGTGAACCATCTGCATACTGCTACGATACAGGAAATGGGAGATGAGTTCAGGTCATTTGGATCTATAATATTAAGTATGAACATAACATCTAAATAGAATGAGCCCGGTCTGGGGCAGTGGACTAGAAGTCATATAATTTCTATCTCCCAGCCACCATTCATTTGTTATGTCCTTGAGCAAATCATTTAACCTTTCTATGCCTCAGACTTTTCTAAGAAGTAGGATAATACCTATTCCCATCACAGGCATTTGTAGAAAAAAAATCAGAATTAAAACTTTCTGGCATTTTACATAAAAAGGCTTTAGAAAAAAATAATTCCCGGGCAGTAATTTGCAAACAAGCTCTATCTACCTCAGTCACCACCTTTATATATGCAGATTCCTTGTTAACCTCAAGAGAGGGAGACAGACACATAACTCCTGCTAGGAGCCCAGACTGATATAATAAAAACAACATCTATCAAGCACTTACTATGTGTCAGGCACTGCTCTAGGTACTTTACATATATTACCTCTATTAATCCTCACACTAACCGTAAGAGGCAGATACTCTTGTTAGTTCAGTTGAGGAAAGTTGGGTAGGTGAGAGAAAGCAGACACTAAGGAGGTTAAATAGATTGCCCAAGGTTATACCACCGGCATGGTGCGCAGCCATGTTTAGCTCTGTGGTCTGATGCAGAACAGTTAGCCCCACCCTGGAAGGCACAGCCATCCTCACTCTGTTGGGCTCTGTTTGTCTGACAAACTGAGAACTGTTCAGACGGAAAAATAATTCCACTGGAAGAGATGGCCAAAGAGCACAGATATGGATCAAAAATCAATATTGGAAGAAACACACAATTTTTTTTTGACATCACGATGCCTGTACCTTGGAATGTTCTTTAGACCAGTCTCAATTAGTCAATGAATAATTCTTGAGCACCTACTATGTTCCAGATACTGTTATTATCAATAAAGACATCAGTGAACAAGAAATACAGAGTCTCCGTCTTCAAAACAGTGTTCTCTTATTGGGATTGAAGAGGAGGGAATGCACAAATAATAAACAGGCAAACAAATCAATAACTAGCATCATTTCAGGTATTAAAAATTATTATGAGAAAGACAGGAAAAGGGCTTATTCCTGAGTCCTAGGAAGAGGACAAGAGAGCAAAACTAAAGGAAGCGTTTTTTGGAAAGCCATCAAGCAGCATTAGAAGCAGAGTTTGTAATTTTTGTAATAGTGGTATGAGTGAGAAGGTACTTTTCCTACCTGAGTTTCTGTGGAAGGCAGCAGGAACACAGCAGCCTAAGCTAAAAGCTCGATCGGTCTTCATATTTTCATTCGTGTTGGAGAATAGACACTATTCTTCATCCTAACAGAAGGGTAGGCAAAGAACAAGAATAAAGAATTCTCTAAAGAAATCAAAGACAATAATAAACATGAAGCAGCAAACATGAAAGTCCCAATATAATTAAAGAAGTGAAAATCAAATTGCAATGAGATTTTTCCTTTTTTTAGTTTAGTATGGATTGTTTAAAATATAATATCCAATGTTGGGAAGAGCTGTGGAAAACCATACATTATTCTACTGGATAACGATTTATTGAGTGCTTACTGTGTTCGGAGTATTTTGCTAGGCAGCAATGATACATGCATTTCTTTGGCAAACACTTACAAAGCAGCTATTGTGTATGAGGTGGTTTGCCGAGGACTGGGGGTACCCGGTAGACAGGATGGGTATGGTTCCTGCCCTCAGGGAGCTTACATGCTAGCAGAGGAGATAGACATTTAAAACATACACACCCCAAAATATATATAAAACAGTGAAAACTGCTATAAAGGAGATATTGTGACTCCTATACGAATTAATAATATTACAATTAACCTAGTTAGGGCAGGAGAATTTTCCTTTGAAGAATTAACACTTCATCTGAACTCTGAAAGATAAGCAGAAATTAGTAGGGCCAATCGTGGAGAAAGCACTTTCTGAGCAAAATCCACAACATGAACAAAAGCACGAGGTAAGGAGGAACAAGTGTGTTTGAGAAACTATAAGAAAAATCAGTGTGGCTGGAGTCGCAGGGGCGAGAGGCCAAGAACGGAACAGCAGGGATGAGGTGGAGAGACAAAAAGGGAGCCGACTGTAGGGCAATGAGAAGCTGCTGCAGAGATTTTTTTTTTTTAATTTTGTATTGTATTTTTATTGAAAATGATCCAATGAGGCATTTTAAGTAATAACACTTAATGTGGAATACATAATGGTTAAAAAGAAATCATGGAACACTACATCAAAAACTAATGATGTAATGTATGGTAATTAAGATAACATAATAAAAAAATGAGTTTCTCTTACTTTTTTCATTCATTTTTTAAAAAATACAGATGAACTAAAATGTTAGAAAGCATCTAGGAACACTTGGATATTTTTTATACAAAATTTTTATAAGCATCGATTTTCTATGTTGGTATCAGTAAAGAACTACTGCAGAGATTTAAGTAGACGAGTGACATGACCAGAAATGGTGGTGAAAAATGCAGAAAAGGTCTGCCCGCAAAGAACCAACATTCTAGTGGGAGAAACAGGTTATTTTCAAATATAATTGGGGAAAATACAAATTGGCATAAAAATTGTGTTGGGCAATTAGGCAATATCTCTAAACCTAAAAATCATTTGCATCCAGTAACCCTTCATATTCCATAGAAACCCTTCCATATGTGCAATGATGTTAATATTACTGAAAATTAGAATCAGTCTAAATGTCTACCAAAAGGACATCAAATTAATATAACATAATATGACCATAAAATGAAATACAATAGCTATCATAAAAGAATGGGATGAATCTGCATATATTATCCTGTAAAGAGTTTTTTACAGCAAAGTTTGGTGCTATGGATAGATTTCTATCCCAATTGTTTTTTTTTTAAGATTTTATTTATTTATTTGAGACAGAGAGAATGAGAGAGACAGAGAGCACATGAGAGGGGGGGAGGGTCAGAGGGAGAAGCAGACTCCCTGCCGAGCAGGGAGCCCGATGCGGGACTCGATCCTGGGACTCCAGGATCATGACCTGAGCCGAAGGCAGTCGCTTAACCAACTGAGCCACCCAGGCGCCCCTCCATCCCAATTGTTTTTAAAACAGCAAAGTTTGGTGCTATGGATATATTTCCATCCCAATTGTCTTAAATAAACCAACATATATGCATACACACATGCGCGCGCACACACACACACACCCGCACACACACATCAGGGAGCTTTATACTTTATACTTTAAACACTCCTATTTTGCTAGATTTCATTCTAATAATTATTCATTAAAATGTAATGCTTGTCAGTAAAGATACTGAAACACAGTGTTAGGTACAGAAGATATTTTTCAGGGGAGTATACATTTTTATAATAAAAGAATAGAAATGTACAGACAGACAAAAAGTTAGATGCTTGCCATTTTTGGTCAGCACACTCTTCCATTAAAAAGTAATGCCAACTAGTAGACAACATAACCAAATCAAGTTAACACAGCTAGAGAACAAATTCCATTTCCAAGTTTTTACATAATTTGTTATTGTTTATTTTACTGGTGTTTGTTTATTGCCAATATAGTATGAAATATTTGTAGGTAGTAATGTTTCTATTTGTTTTAGACCCTCTAAACCTTTGAACGATGATTGGTTCATCCTAAGCATCCAATAAACGATGGCTGAATTCTAAGACTCTCATAGAAGTTGACTTCTGATTCCTTAAACTCAAGGAATCAGCTGAGAATAATGACAAATGCCTGAGGCCATTATGAAAAAGAGGCAATCGCAAGTCCAAGAACCCCAATTTGCTATCTAAAGAGAACATTCAAACTGACTGCTAACAAAAATGATCATAACTACAGCTCCATCTGATCTCTGAAATGGTATTTCTCCAGACATCACAGAAGACTTCCTTTAAGGATAATGTCACAGCTGACTAAGATCTCATCACGGACCTCTAATGCGCATTAAAATCATTTTAAAAGCTCTCAGCTGAAGCCAGCAAAGCATCATTTAATTATGCAGGATTTCTGATTGCTTATCATCCACCCTTTTCTCGTTCAGCTCTTCACCCCTTGTGCGTCTCCTCTGGAGAATCCCCATCAATCTGAACAGCAGCCTTTGTTAAGGAAGATGTGAGTGGGCAAAAGAGGGGAAAGGATCAATCAGAGTCTGAAAAAAATTAGACAGTAAGCAGGTTTTTTTCTAAAATTCCTATAACATTGCCTCATTCACAACTTGTTTATGTGATAGCCATCTTACAAATTTTAAATCTCACTTCTTTTCTTAACTGATAGTAAATGTTAATATATATCAAGTGAATGAGACTTACATGTTTGGGAATTAAAAGGAAATGTCCCATAGATTACTGATTAAACAGGATTTAGAGACACACTGAAAATCAATTTTATAGTCATTTTGCATAGAAGGGAATGAGAAGTTATTTTGTCAAGTTTTCATAGGAAATATGTCTTCTGTTTGACATGAAAGATAGTAACTTCATTGTAAAACAATAACATATTTTGGGGGGCTAACCTTGAATTCTCTAACAATGCCAAATGAAAGCTATTAAGTCAATACTCATCCACTCTGGTTTTAATCTTACAGGTTCTATAAGGATTCCAAATTTCAACAGTGTTAGCATTTTGAGATTAAGTAATTCAGAAGGGGTGTGTATGTGTTTGTATGTGTGTGTGTGTGTGTGAATGTGTGTGTGTGTGTTATTCCTTTAAACAGCCACTCACCAAGAGAATAATTGTTCTTTAGACTATAAAAGGAGCAAAAGATGAACGTAAATCCTTATTTTCATTTTTCTGTTTCTGTGATATGGTGTATGTTTCCTCTCCATAAAGCAATTAGAGAGAACTATGGACAAGCCAATTCAGATAACTTTTCAAGGAAACATATTAACTCTGTTTTCAGTACAGTTCCGTTGGAAGTCATTGACAATTGATATTTGACAACCTGAAAGCATTTCCTGATTTGGAGCAGGTGCAGGTTTCAATAGGCATGCTCCACAGACAGAACAACAAAACCCTCCTTGATGTGATTACACTTATTATTCTGTGATTGCTACTTCCTGATCAGGGATACATTCAGTCATAAAAAAAAAAAAAGTACTATAGAATTACCCAAAGATTATACATGAGATTGTTGGGGAAGGGGAAGGGCACAAGAGAAGGCTCTAAAATATTTTCTGTTGATGCAGGGTGAATGACAGCTCCAGGTGGAATTCTGTACAACAGAGGACCATGATTAATAGATTGTGTTGATTTAAAAGAAAATGGGAACATGGAGTATAGCAGAGTATTTCTGAAGACATTGTTTGAGGGAAGGGTAAACTGGTGTAAAATACGAGGCCCTCCTTATTTGAATATGCATCATTTAAAGGATGAAATGCAGATAGAGAGGACTTCAGTAAGGGTAGTACTCAATTTTGCTGTGAACATAAAACTGCTCTAAAAATAAAGCCTATTTTAAAAAAATAAATTAATCCACTGGGTGTTATATGTAACTGATAAATTATTGAACACTACACATCTGAAACTAATGATGTCCTATATGTTGGCTAACTGAATTTAAGTGAAAAAATTAAAATTAAAAAAACCTAAAAAATAAATTAATCAAGGTGATGTAAAAAAAAGTTAATTTATAAAACAAGATGTACCATATGACTCCACTGTAAAAATACACACATACAAACACAAAAAAGAAAATCAAATTATAGACACCAAAATATAAAGGTGATAAGATTTGGGATAAATTTTATGTTCTTCTTTTCCTAATTTCCTAGAATACTTACACTAAATTTGTTTAAATATCAAAATGCACTTTCCCAAACTTTATAATTAATGCCCACATCTTTTATGACTCCTTAGAGCTATGAAATGTGTGCATTCTTCCCCTCTTCCCTTTGGTTCTCCAGTTTTGCTCCTCATTGCTTCTTCAGTATGACTGAGAACCAATATAGTAAGCATTTAAATGTTTATAGAGCCATCTAATACTTTGTTTCCAAAACCCAAAAGAACCAGAGAAATTTCTAGAATTATGAGGAGGGATTAAGAAGTAGCAAGTCACTAAGTAAGGGGCAGTTCATTCTCTTTCATTTTAGTCATGCAGCGTTACCTGAAACAGCAATTTACTTTTTGCAAGGGCCCATTAAATGAATGTCATCAATTTACAAGTGATGTCACACCATGATTTCAGAGAACTCTGTTGTTAGCCACAGGCCCGTAACAAACAGTGGGTCTGCATTATTCCCCTCCTCTTCAACCAGTGACCTATTTATAACATTTTATTTTTGCAAATGGCTGCTCTCTTTCTCATTTATGAGCATAACACAAGCCTACATATATCATGGTCCTTTGAAGGCAACACATTAGGTATTTGCCCTTGAAGTTCCTCTGTCTCTTTGATGAATACAGAGGGATCTGAATGCAACTAGTTTGTTATCTAGTACATTGAGGATTTTTGTTTTGTTTTTGTTTTTATTTCCATTTTTGATTTTGGATTAAATAGCACCAAATTACTGAATCTATAGCTACATTTTTCATGTAGAATACCTTTCCCTCATATTCAGAGCTTCTCAACTACCTGCCACAAGGAATGACCAACCAGTAAATCTGGATCAAAACTCCCAATTATTTCCTCGAAGTCTTAAGATTTCTTCCACAGTCTCTACCCAACTACTGCCAAGGAAATTCCACACTCACCTTCCTGGTATTCAAATTGTTCCTCCCTCCACAGAGTTCCTTTCCACCCAAATACCCCTCTACCTCACAATTAGGAATTCCTGCTCTTGAAGAGCCAGACTATCTACTTTGTCATCAACATGACTTCCACATTCCATCCTCTGCCTTTACTTGTGGACAGGTCTCCTCCTGAAAGTCTGCTGGCCCTCTCTGCACAATGCTGAGTGAAATATTCCTATGGACATGGCAGTGAAGCTGAGCCTTGATCCCAAATACTGAATAATGTACATTCCCAAAACACAACACCTTGCTAACAAAGACGAAGATTAGGTTAGGGGCATTCTGGTAATTGAGTTTTAACATTTTGAGAAAAGCATAAAAATGAGCAACATTAATATAAGATCTTTGAAAAAGACAGAGTAGGGATTTTTAGATCATAAATCACTTTTCTTTCTCTGACATTGTATCTTGTGAGTATTTAAACCCCCTAAATTGACCTTACAGACTAAATGCATGCCTCGTCTTTCTTTTCATGAAAAAACTGCAGACCTGGAGCTTTTTGTGGTACGTTTCAACAGATATTTAATAGAAATATAAAATTATCTACAGGGAATATTTGATGCATAACTAGGGGGCAATATCCAGACCTCTACTCTGAAGAGGGAATCTATTAAATAAACACAGCAAGTCTGCATTATTCTCCAATCAATTGAAGGGTCAATTAAACAAATTCCAATCAAGTCCCCTTCTGTTCTTCTTGCTAGAGTGTCAGTTGAATAAGACTTTGTGATGGGTCTACCCAACTGGGGAACCCACATGAAATTAGTGGCTGTGGCGTCAGAGGAGACCCATTTCAGGTGTTTTTATTTAAATATAATTAGATTATATAAATATATAAATTTATAATTATATAAATTTATATAAATATAGTTAGACTAAATGTAATTAGTCCTTATAACTAAGGACTTTCTATAAAAAGTATGGGCAAAGAGCTACACTTGATCTTTGAAATGAACTGTAGGTGTTTGTGCACAAAATATATACAGAGGTATGTATAATTAATATGCAGGTTTGCTGTTAGCTTATAATCTTTTCTGTGATCTTTCCTATCCTGGTATTTGCAATGCCCGTAGTCAAGTGGAGCGAGGGTACATTTCAGTCTATTTTTTTCCCAATTGTACATTAATAATAATAATAATAATATTGATCACTTATCGTATGCCCTATTTTTAACTCTAAGTATTCTATGGCTTCCTACTCCTTTAATTATCACATTACTTCTCCATTTCACTGATGAGAAAACCAAGACACCCTCAATCATTCTCAGTGACCCAGAAAGTCTGAGATGCTCTTTGGTGTCCACAGAAAATTCATGGGGTCTCTCTCAGGCCTATTTATAACAAGACTAGACCTTGTAATTTCTACTTCCCACCACATTGCCATGCTTGTGGGCAGGAATTCTGACAGGAACTTACTACAGCCTCTGGCTTCATCAGGGAAAAATCCATACAAATCTGTCTAACCCACCCCACCTGCCCACCCACCATCAATAGGGCATATATTAATTACTCAACAGATACATGCTAAACAAACGAAGAAATTAACCAAATATATATTAGTACAGTTGGGCTTCAAATTTCTGGAAGGCACAGAAAACTGAAAAGGGGTTGACACTAAGGTCACCACTGAGAAAGCAAGTGTTTTAGAAGCAAATTTATCCCTGCCTCCTTTTTTCCTGGGATCATCTCTCTTTTCTGTCCATGGGGCAGACTTATGTAGAAATACCATGAGGGGGTTTCACAGGAAGGAGTGGTTGTCAGGCAATTTCTACTGCAGACAGTTCAATCTCAAATGATTTATGAAGTTTTAGTTGTTTATTGCACAGAATTGCCTTACATGAAGGACATTTCAGTCCAGGTGGATTTATTAGGGCCCTCACTAGATTAGTTACGTGGCAAGAAGTGGCTTAATTTTACTGAGAAATTCCTTTGATTGTACCCCCTCCCCAGAAATCTTATTCATTACATAAAAGTTGAGGAGCAATCCACTTACTAACACATGAATGTCTTTCCTCTCGTGAACAAATAAGCAAAATGAAGACAACTGGTGGTTGCATAGGGCACTACAAAGCATATCTAACAATAAGAAAATCCTCTGAGAACACAGGTGGTGGTCGAATTACACTCGAACATACCCTCAAAACTGCTCCACAGAGAATGCTGTTTTGTACTGATTTCTTTTGCGTCTCTCAAGACAACAGTGAACCTTCATCCATTTCCAATTTGTTTCCATGACTTACAGTGTTGTAGTATGACTTACTCTTTATCGTATGATTACGGTATTTTAGAATTGGCCATGTCCACACAAAAAAATGGTTCAGTGATATCCTCTACAATACCCAGCTTGATAATAGATGAGTGAGAACAGAAATCTACCCTCCTCCTCACATATTATATTATCTCTGAATAAGGTCATCCCAATTAATACAGAAATGATAAGACAGAAGAAAGTCAGTTAAATGAAAGCAAGTACACCTTGAGAGTGTATCAATGATTATATTATTCTAATTAAAATAGATCCTTTTGTTTATCTGGTCTTGTCATACCTTTTTCTAAATCACTGCATTGTTCAGAGCTTATTAATCAGCACCAATGTATTATCTAATAATAGTGGAAGCAAATCTAATCATTATAATTTTCAAAAATCAGACCAACCAAACTGTCTCTGTAATTGCTCTCACTGATCCTAAGAAGAGTAGTAGTTTTGCATGTTTTATGATTAGAAGCGACTAATTGAATTGATTCCTTGTAACTAATTATGTGACAGTGTTTGTTGTTATTCAGCATGTCACTATAAAGCTTTACAGAAGCACACAAAAACTCCGCTAGCAGAAAAATCATTGATAAGCCACTTTTTTAACAACGTGAAAACTTCGATGAAGCTGGTAACTTCGAGTACTGCAAGCACTGAAACTAGACTTAATTTCACCTCGGGGGAAAAAAAAGCCAACACAACGTCAAGTAGCAACATTGACTGTTGTCCAATATGGATACTGAATGTGCAACCTGGTAACAGCACAATTCTTAAAATCTGGAAAGGCAAAAAGAAAAGATTGCTCATATCCTCGGCAGATATATTCTATCTTCTAAAAAAATAAAATAAGCACACCACTTTTGTTACAGAAATACGCGAATGTATCCAAATTCTCTACCCACATGGTATTCTGGGGGACTATAAAGAAAACACAAGTTCTGTTAACATAAAAGGAATATTTCATGAAATTTCTGTGCCTACGAGTGGTATAGCAAAGTGATAAAACAATATGGAAATGTATCTCAAGGACTATAACACAGCTACTGTTTTGAGTCAATGATCGTGTTTCCGGGATATTTATATTAAGAAAGTAATTACATGAAAAAAATCTGCATAAAGATGCCAATTGCAGTACCATCCACAATGGTGAAGGAAATCGAAATGTTCTACGGCAGATGAGCAGTTCAATCAATTCTGACGTAGTAGCTCACCTGATGTAATATTATTTATCCTTTATAATTATAAAATCTATGTGGAAATAGAAAACTTTAATCGATGTTAATTGAAAAAATACAAAATATACAAGAGGTATATAGTGATGTTAATTTTTTTAATCTGGAAAAATTGTGAAGGAGGATTCTACATAAAGAGTATATTTGATTAAGGCAATAAGAGTCATAAGGATTTTATTTTTTCACAAAGTATTCCTTTTCTTCAGTGATTTTTCTCTATTATCAAAAAGTGAAGTCAAACAGTTGAAGCATAAATTCCAGAGAAAGGGGAAATTAATTCAAAACAAGAATTTTGTAATTTAGAGTAAGCAAAAGGTAAAGGTTACCTGCTACCAAGTAAAAGGTACAGTGTTTTCTTTTAGGTTCAACTCAATCATATAACCTAGGATTAGCTTATGAGCTATTTGTACAAGAGAAAAATGGAAAGAAAGCCTGCTGCATGTTCTCATCTGTTAAGAAGACTGCTCAGGATATCGCTATAAACTTTGAAAATCATAGTCACATTTAACTTGGAATAGCAAATTTTCCCACGAAACATGCTAAATTGCCACCACTTTCTTGAAGTGTGGCACTGGATACTTGATGTACCATTATGTTTCACACAATTTACCTTAACTCCTCTCTTAACCTCCCTATACTGGCTTTATCAAAAGTAACAATAAGACATCCTTCCATTTCTTGGCAAATGCCAAGAATGAATCATTACTAACACTGTAGCAAACACCTAAAGGCCACTGTGGGTTTATAGTTACAATAAAATGTTGTATCTAATGTGGAATTTCTAGCACTTTCTGGTGTCCCTCTAATACTAAAGTGATCATCGCACCATTGGGTTGTTTTATGAGGCATTTGTTCACCTCCAGAATAGATAAACTGGAAGAATGAAGGTTAGAAATTTCATCCTGATATTGGGACTGGGTTATGACTTAGAAAGAGTGCCAAAGAGTACACGAGACAGTGCTTTGCATAGGTATTCTTCTCGGTGTGTGTTCTCCCTGGCCACTAAACTAAAAATTACAGTAAAATTACTGCAAAATTAATAATGGTTCATAACACACTAAAAAGAATACAAGAAGAAATTTTCAAGTGAAAAGTGAAGCCCAGGTAAATTGTAAAGAACGAATATATAGCTGATTTGTAATTGACAGTGTATGTCAA
>NW_023270854.1:14751258-14803758 GCF_011800145.1 Mirounga leonina | reverse complement strand
AAGAGACTCCCAAGCAGGACTCAACCCCCACCCCAAGCACAGAGCCCAACACGAGGCCCAATCCAACGACCCTGAGATCACAACCCAACTGGAAATCAAGAGTTGGACACTCAACTGACTGAGGCACCCAGAGCCCCCTTAATAAAATTTTTAAAGTTTCCTGCCATTATTCCTTCAAATAACTTTTGTATCTCTTTTTGTCTCTCCTCTGTTTCTGGTATTCCCATTATGTGTATGTTGGTAGTCTTAATGATGTCCCACATTTTTCTGAGTTTCTGTTTATTTTTCTACATTCTTTTTTTTTTCCTGTTTTTAGATTGTATTATCTTTATAGGCTTGCTGATTCTTTCTTCTATTAGCTTAAATCTACAATGAACTTTTCTAGTGATTTTTTAATTACAGTTCTTGTACTTCTCAACTCCAGAATATCCATCCATTTGTTTCTTTTTAAAATAATTCTTATGTCTTTATTAATATTCACTATCTGATGAGTCATTTTTATCATATTTGCCTTTAATTCTATAATAGCTGCTTTGAAGTTCTTGCTAAGTCCAACATATGAGCCCCTCAAAGGCAGTTTCTATCACCTGCTTTTTCTTTTCCTACATATGAACCATATTGTTTTTTTTCATGTCTCATAATTTTTATTGAAAACCTGACACTTTAGACACGTAGTACAGCAACTCTGGATCCTGATCAATCTTCTCCTTTTAGACTTCTTGTTCTGGCTACTGTTTGTGTGTTTATGACTTGGCAGGAAAAAATCTGTGAAATCCATTCCTCTGCAGTATGCAGCCTCTTATATTACAACTCACTATTCTTTCCTTGTTTTTATCTTTTAGCCAGGCTTCCTAAGGTTCTCCTTGGGTCCACATATATCACTTAGTGGTCTGACTTCTGCTTAATTCTTCTGAGCTAGTTAGGTTCTTGCCTTTTCCCATTGCATGTGTGTGTAGCTTGGAGACTGCTTTTATAATTCAGAGACTTTTTACGATTTTGACTTGTTTTTATCCAGGGACTAGTAGCTTGGAGGTTCTCTCTACAGTCATTTATGTGAGGGCAAGTGTCTTGGGCATGCACACAATATTCTAGATCACTAGAGGTGAGTGTGATTTTATTTTTAAGCCCGGCTTCTTAGAAGTCATCCATGGGTCAGAGTAGCTTATTTTTCAGTCCATGTTTGGTCAGGTTGTTCTTCAGCCCCTTGAGGTAATAAGGCTCAAGGCCCTTTGCTGATGGATCTGTACGTAACTTGGGGAAGGCCTTCAGGTCTACCTCACTTTTCACTTTTATTATTCCTGACTGCAACCTAGCATCTG
Source organism: Mirounga leonina (assembly GCF_011800145.1). Lineage (NCBI taxonomy): Eukaryota > Metazoa > Chordata > Mammalia > Carnivora > Phocidae > Mirounga > Mirounga leonina. The sequence continues at coordinate 14,802,439 of NW_023270854.1, read as the reverse complement.
CACACACCCTTCTGAACCCATGGTGATGCATAATGTCCCAGAGGTATCTTCCTACTCTGGTTCTCTCTGTTAATCTCCTAATTGGTCTGCCCCTTTCCTTGCTGCTACTAGTGTCATGGAGCTAACAAGCCCCTCTTAATTGCTAACCACTGTTTTTTTAAAGTGCCCTTGTGGCATAAGCTTGTCTAAGCTCTGTTCCAAACAAATAAATCAGGCAAAGTTGTGGAGATCTCAGTCCTTATGGCCTGCCTCTTTTCCTGGGGAAAGCGTTGACACTACTGTGACATGCTGGGGTCAGGGAAAGTAGCCGAATTCTCATAGAATGACACCTCCACTCTACAAGTGGTCTGTGTCAGTGGGAGGATAGTAGCTGCTGGTCTTCTCAGCTAATCCCTCCCGGAATGGAACCTCCAATTTATGAGAACTATACTGGGGCAACTGGAGCCCTGTATTCATAACCTCCATGTCTGGGGTGGGCTTTCACCCTACCACTGAGGGCTAGGTGGGTGGCACAAGGAAGCCCAATCTTCTTAGCCATGCCCGTTTGGAATAGAGTTTCCAGAGCATGGAGCTGGGGTGAAGGTGGAGAGATGACTGATATCAGTGGCCTACCCCTCCTAGGATTAAATTGCAGACCCAGACTCGAAATTAGAGAAGAGAGAGTTTCCATCTTCTTGGCCACACATTGCAGGGTAGAGCTGCCGTAACATGGGGAGTTGAGGGAGTGGAACGAAGAATGGGAGCAGGCCTTTGCTCAAAACACAACAGACCTTGACTGTCCGTAGAGATTTATTCATTTTATAAAATAAATATGTCTCCATTTGCTGTATGTCCTTATGACATTTTCCAGAGACTTTAAGTGGTTTTTGTTGTTGTTTAATTATTTGCATGTTAAATGTGCCCACTGAGATCCTCATAGGATCATTCTGACAGTCCTAGTATGCATTATTTTTATGGTCCATAATTGTTATTTTGTTTTTCTCTTTGACAAAATAGTTATATAGGAAAAAACTGTTTTATTTTTTTAACTTCCAAATGATTGAGGTTTTATTGCTTTACCTTTTAATTTCTCATATTGCTATTAATACTCAGTTCTATTTTATTGTGATTAAAAATAATGGTTTTTTTTCCTGAAATGAATTTTAGGTCTTTTCTGTCATCTAGTGAATAATTATACTTGTTTTATTTGGGGGCATGGGTGGCGATAGGGAATAAAAGTGAGGAACAAGTTGTCCAAGAAAAAAAAAAAAAGAACATCTAAATTGGAAGATACTCACTGATAAATTAGTCTTTGTGCTGACAGCAGGTTTCATCACAAACTAAATTTAAGAAAATTTCAACAAGGGCTTGGTGTGCTAACAGATCCTAGCCAAGAAGTAGGTCATCCATGAATGACAGAGTCTCAATTTTTTAGAAAATTTATGGCATATTAAATAGTGAGAGATAATTTTCTTTCTACATTATTATTATAACACAGAAGCACAAATCCATGGAAGAGGATCAGAAGAAGGGAAAGATGTGCATTGATATATAGCTTTTTGTACCAGCTTAATTATTACAGCTGATGATATAAATGTATTTAAACAGGTATGTATTATTATTGTCTTGTAACATACCAAAGAATATTATTGTGCAGTGTGAACTGGTATTAGAATATTCATTATATCAAGGAGGACATTTATATACTATACTATGAAATGCTAAAGAAATAGAGAAAGGTCATTACAATGGTCTTAATAAGCTCATTTTTCTGTAAATACAGCTTACCATTCAAGGAAGGAAAAGGAGAAGAAGGAGTCATCTCGTGGAGCACTTGAAAATTGTTTTCTCTTCCCTAATTTTGTGGGTTATGAAACAGCATGGCTTTTCCTGGGTTTAGAATTAGCATGCGCTTCAGAGGAACATGGTGCCAGGAGAAACTGGCACTATTTCCCTCTGACTGTGTATCCAAAGCCTAGTATCCCATGTTACTGTTAAGGATGAAAAATCATTTGAACCAGAAGCTTCACTGGCCAAATTGCCAGGAGAATAATTTTCTTTTCTCTTGAGCCAAACAGAGGCATATCACTGAGAGAAGGGAGGAGGATAACCTGCTAATTGACACAGTGCTCCTGGGTGAGAATGGGGAAGGCTTGATATGATCTTTAGTTGCTCATCTAAGATATAGCAGAAGAAAATGACTGTCTTTTTGTTTCACAAATCTCAAAATGAGAATCATGAAAGTTGAAGGATTTGCTAAATTAAAATAATGAATGTTGGATGGAAAATATGACATAGACTTGGAAACTTCAGAACCAGGCATAAAGACAGATGTTCAGAGCCTAGGCTCAAGGGATCCAACTATCTTAGTAATTTGCCTTCACCCCTTATTCATAGCATTCTAGAATAACACAACAAAATGTCACCCTTCTATGACTCAGTTTTGTCACCTATAAAATGGAGCATATTAATAGGGTTGTTATAAGGGTTAAAGAAACAGATTTATGTAAATTTCTTTGAACAAGCTAGGACAATGCTATGTACTCAGTGAGTCAGAGTTGTCAACATCAGCATCACCATCACTGCAACACATCATCAGCAACACTAAGACTCCTCCTAACTTGATTAATTAATCTAACATTTAAAATAAAAGGTTTCAAACATGAAGCAAATATCTCCTAATAGAGCTATACCTAGGGATGGAGTTTCAGATTCACACTTAAGCAGAACAATTACTATATCTGTCCAAGATTCCTTCTAAATAATCACCTGGGATCCATTCTCAGTTTAAAATTAAAACACCTACTCTTACAAAATGCCAATGATAAATGAAAATTAAATGTCTCTTAGAATCGAACAGTCCATGGTATATTCAACCTCCCTCATAGGGCATCAAAAGCAAAGAAGGAAGTAGAAAGAGTCCTCATGTTTTGGTTGAGATTTTTTTTTTCTCCTTAAGCATAAAATACAAGAATAATTAAGGCCTTAAACTACACTTAAAACTATCATCATGCTATACTCTAGAGTTGCCTGCATGTAGAAAGATGATACATCCCACATGATTTTCTTCTTTCCACCAATGCTTGTTCTGGCAAGTATTATACCGTATCTTTCATCATTCTCTAGCACACTCGGGAGAAAACATGGGTGATATATTGAAACTAAATCACAAGTCATATGAACACTGCAAGTTCCAGGAATGCTAAGGAACTCCATGACTTGGTCTTTTTGTCCCAGCATTCCCAGTCTTGGGCTTCCGAGGCTTCGATGTGCAGACCAACTGCATCTTTGTTAACCCCCTGTCAGGACCTTCAGAGTCCAAAGAAGCCAAATAGGAATCCAGGTCTAGTGTATTCCTCCATCTAGGGTTACCTGAGCTAAACTGATTCTGTCATATCCTTTAGGATCTGGGAATGGGACCCACTGAAGGATCTAGCACAAGATAGAGGTGTACAGCTAGAGTGTTCTACTACCTTGGGGTCACTGCACAATTGCAGAGGCTGTGAGCAAGAGGTGAGTATGTTTCCCATGGGCCATATGTGGGACATATAGGAGAGAAAGAGTGAGCATATGGGACCCCGAGTCCTGCTCAGTAGGACCACTAAAAGAAGCCCACAAACAAAAAGCTGGGACAAGCCAAGGGGCTGAGGAAGAAGGGGCAGGTGACTCATATGGAGTGAAGTTGCATCCATGGAGATTAAGAATGTTACAGTTAGAACGTCCCAGGAAGGAACTGATAAAGGTATCATGAAAATGTCCCACCAGACAAAGAAGCCAATCTTGATATCTTAGAACCAGAGAGTGAGAAGATTGCTGAGAACTGCTTCACCAAAATACTTTCCACATTTTCCCCCATCCTCCCCTTCCCATTTGCCAGTCCCAGAGCAGCCCCCTTTTCCACTACAAGCGCCCAACCTGAAACACACACAGCCAAGAGAAGAGAGAAGACCTTGATGCTATGTCAAGTTTGGAGTTTTAAAAAAGAGGAAGGAGGGCGCCTGGGTGGCTCAGTTGGTTAAGCGACTGCCTTCGGCTCAGGTCATGATCCTGGAGTTCTGGGATCGAGTCCCACATCGGGCTCCCTGCTCAGCGGGGAGTCTGCTTCTCCCTCTGGCCCTCCCCCTTCTCATGCTCTCTCTATCTCAATCTCTCTCTCAAATAAATAAATAAAATCTTTAAAAAAAATAAAATAAAATAAAAAAGAAGGAATAAAAATATTAATTAAATAATTGAGCTTATGATTATGACTTAATATTAATGCAGAGCTCTTTGTCACCTACAACTAAGAAGAAAAATCATCAGTCTGTAGGAGCATTCAGTAAGAGGTCAGAGAAGAAAGCCCCACTTGATATTTTAAAGGGGCAGTTAGAGACAAAAATAAAATGGCATTTTGAGTCATGAGTCATATTTGTTCTACAACTAGTCCTACCTAGGTCAATGTGCTAATGTTATTTTTTGTGGAGAGGGGAGTTGTGGGCAGGGCTGGAGCTCCCTACTCCCTAAAGCCCTTCTCTCCCACTTCTCTTTGACCCTGGAACTGCACCATTAACTCCACCTGGTTTTTCAGAGCATAGCTTGTATGGTAGTACTCTGGACAGCTCCACTGACTCTCTTCCCCCTTAATGTGTGTACCTTCTAAAATCTCATCAATGAAATGACATCTGTAAGTCTGTAATTTACAAATATCTAGGTCTTTCTACTAAGTTTAGAAATCTAGTTGTTCACTGCTAATAATCACCTGGATATACCATAAGCATCTCAGTCTCATTATCTCCTCTTAAATTTCCCTTTATAATTTGTGTCACCCAGGTTCTGTGAGTCCTCCTAGAATGTGGAATATACCTTCTCCCTTAATTCTTCCTACCCAAAGCAATCTAGCAATAAATCTTATAAATTTTCTTTTCTAGATGTTCCTGAAATCTATTCTTTCTCTTCCACAACCATATCCACAGTTTGTATTAAGGAATAATCATTCTTTCATAAACTTAAGATACTTCCAATATACCTTCTGTCTTGCTGCCAGGATGAAATGTCTAAGATAAAATGTTCATATCACTTGTGAAATTCCCTACAAGCACCAGTTATAGTGAACTATTTTAAGTTCTTATCCATTTATAGTGTGCATTGAAATCACCTAGAATCTGGTTCTGATAGCAGATTTCCAAGTTGATTCCCAGTGACTTAGATCTAAGAAGTTTGAGTGATGTCTGCAACGTTGCATGTATAACATTGTCACAGATGATCCTGATGCAAATGTTCTGAGGACCAACTAAGTTTTAGAACAATGTTTTAGATATATATGAATGTGTGCAAGCATGTGCTGGGGATGGGGGGTTGAGACATCCATACTTTGAGATGGGGGGGTTAAGACATCCATACTTTATCATGTTGCTTTCCCGCATTATCAAATGACTTTACTGAATTAACCCTTTATGACTCAAAGGTCATTTACTTCCTGGAGATGTTACTAATCCCTCCTCAATCTGTTCTGGATAAATCTATCATCAGAATATCTTGTACATCTTTTCATTATGATATTTGCACCTTGTATTATATTATTTATTTACATATCTAGGTTCTAACTAGACTCTGAACTTTTGGAGACAGTAACTCAATTTTATTTATCTAAATATCTGTAGGACCAAGCAAAGTAAATAGTATATGAGACACTAATAACTGTTTATTCAATGAACAAATCAGCAAATGACCTGTGCCATCATGAGGTCTTCTAGATTCAGAATGAGGAAAATTACATTTGGTACTGCTTCTTCTATCTGGATATTCCATTTTAGCATTTTTTTTTCCATTTGCTAATTCTCTTGGTCACCAGGTTAAAGTAAAATATGAAGGCATGAGAATATTGCCTAGGTGCCAGGAGACCATGGTAAGGTACTGAGATACAGGGAGCCCCTAACAAGATCAATCATTTGGGACAGAAAGAGAATGTTAAGTTGAGAATGCATTTGTAACACCGAGCTCACTCATAGAGGAATAAACTCTGGTAAGCTAAGAGGCATAAAGACAGAATCTATTTGTAATCATATGTATATTCATGTTTGGGATTTTATATGGATTAGAGAAGTGTGAGCTGAGAATGGCTAAAATCAGAACTACAGAATAAATGTAAATAAACATCAGGTATATACAAAAATGACTACAGTATATAGTTCCAATATCTATAAGTCTTCTTACTAGATAGCAGGTTAATAAGAAGTGGGCATGGTCAAGAAATTATCATTTCCATTTACTATGTTCTAAAACTACTCTTCTTTTAGAATCTAAGTCTTATTGATCCTTCTCTGGTCATCCACCACTTTATTTCACATGGTTTTGTGCAGGGATAATTGCTTCCTTATGGCAAATTCCTTATTATAGAAAGTTCTTGTTCTCTTAGTCATTGCTCAAGCTAAAGATTTTTGGTGTATATTTTTCATTAATTGTATTTTTAAAAGTTTGTATACTATGCTAAGTACCTGCCACCATATACTTTCAGCTCAGTCATGGCATCTTTTCCCATCTACTTTGCCCTGGAACTCACTTCCTTATCTATGTGTTTCTTGCCATAAACCTCTCCATTCATGTCCATGTTCTGTGCTCTACCCACACAATAGAGACAAGAAGTCACATTGTTTTTGTCAGAAAACCTAAATTCCAGATTTATCAGAAATATGGATGCTACGGTAGTTCTCATAAAAGTCTATTAAATGAGAATTTGATGCCCATTAAATATGTAAACTACAACAGACCAGGCAGATCTACTAATTTGAAGTTTGCCTTTAGAGATTAACTAGTTGACTTAATTGTTTGTACACCATAGCTGAAAGCTGTTAATCACTAAAAGGACTTATGTGTAATTCACTAAAAAACAGGGCACCAGCAACAGGATTTATGGGGACATTACATGACCACAGCTGCCCCTTTTAGAAGTCAAATCTGGCAGTGATGTATAGGTGAGCTCAAAATGAGAAGACCCTAGAGGTCAGAAGACCAGTTCTAACAACCTTCAGCCAGAAAAGATGGCATTGGCCACGGTATCCATGGAGGTGGAATTCACCAGACACGTGAACCTCTGCCAGTGAGCGTTCTTTGCATAGCACCATTTACAATGGTACATTGAGTCCTCCTACTAGTTATAATGGTTGTGACTTACAGAATCCAGAAAGCCTAACCAAGTGCAGCCTCCATTCTCTCTCTTGCCATGCTTCTAGGATCTCATTTTAGGCTTTTCTTTAGAAGCACGTACTTACAATAATTCCAAATCAGTAGGTAATCCACATGTAAAATAAAACATCTAAACTTGATATCTAAGATGATTTCTTTTCTAAAAGGGCAAAAAGGAAAACTCCACAGTCTTGTCAGTCCTCTGTTAATGAGCACTGAATTCATAGCTCCAGGTTCTGTAAACCTCATTTAGATGTGGCAGCAACAGCCAGAGCTATAATAAAGGTCTGAAACAGGAACAATAATTAAGAAGGCTCAATGCCAATTCCTTTTCATCTTTAACTGCTGCTTACAGTTCGTACACAACAAATAGTAAAAGGTCATCAGAACTCATTTTATAATGAGTGCATATTTATATTTCCAAATTTTTCATCGATAACAAAGGTAGCAATAATGGGCTGAACAGAATTGGAGTTGGCCATTGGGAACAGAAATAGCCCAGGACAGAAAGTGAAAGTCCAGAGGCCCAGCCTACACTCTGAAAATTCCTTTAGAATCTATACCCCACAAGAGGCAGTTCACATATCATTTAGAGGTAATACTCTTAATAGCAGGAATCAGGAGATAATGTTTATATCCCACTGCAGTCATTTTCTAGCTGTGGAAATGAAAAAGTACTTATCCTCCTAGAATCTTGGTTTTCTCATCTACAAAGTGGGAGGAAACATCCAGTAATCTTTGCCCTAGCATTTAGCTCCTGGGATTCTGGGTTCATCAGATGAATTAACTCATATGAAAGTGTTTTAAACTCTCATGCACCATACTATCGGATAGCATATTATTATTACTTAATGCTTCTCAAACTTTCATTTTCTTTCTCATTAAAAAATGGTTTTCATTCCATAGTAGGAATCTGAGATTCTTTCTTCAGTAGAGGAGAGGACTTGGACTGATTCATCCATGCCCCTCTTGTAATTAACAAAGAACATCTGTGAAGTCACCTGCATGGGCAGTTACCATTACTAGTCACTCGCAGTTACAGTTACTACTGACTTATTGGTAGAGTTACTAACCACAAAATCAGGGTGGCATTGCTATCACCCTCTCATCCAAATTAATGAAAATGTGGATAGCTTCTATTTTGTAATCAAAACTCTTGTAACCACCTACCATCTCTCACGTGAGCTACCACTTCATCCTTGTGCCTTTTATGGCATTCCCGAGCTGGGATCCAGAGATGTGTTTTCAAGAACTAAGTCAGGGGGTGCTGGGGTGGCTCAGTTGGTTAAGTGTCCGACTCTTGGTTTTGGCTCAGGTCATGATCTCATGGTCGTGAGACCAAGCCCCATGCCAGGTTCTGAGCTCCGTGCAGAGTCTGCTTCAGATTCTCTTTCCCCCTGACCTCGGGCTCACAGGTTCACTCTTTATCTCTCAAATAAATAAATAAAATCTTGGAGGAGCAAGATGGTGGAGGAGTAGGAAACCTAAATTTCATCTGGTCCCAGGAATTCAGCTAGATAGGGATCAAACCATTCTGAACACCTACGAATTCAACAGGAGATCGAAGAAAAGAATAGCAGCAACTCTCTGAACAGAAAAGCGACCACTTTCTGGAAGGTAGGGCATTTGGAGGAGGGAATCCGAGGCAATATTCAGGAGGATAGACAGCAGGGGAGGGGGCCTCTGACAGCCACTACTGGCAAGTGATAGAGCAGCGGAGACAAAATCGGAACTTTTAGAAGTCGGCTCTGCTGAGGGACATCGCTCCAGTGGCTAAGCGGGGCGTGGAACTCTCACTGGGACAGTGTGGTCTCAGGACCCTCAGGGTCACAGAAAGACCGGGGATGCCTGAGTGCGGCCGAACTCTCAGGTATTGGAGCAGGGAAGCTGGCTGCAAAGACTGAGCTGAGGAGTGGGCTATCAGCTCAGGGTTGCCATAAACTGTGATCCGTGGCAGAGCTGGGCCACTGCTCTTCCAGCAGCGACCCAACAAGCGGCAGATCCGGGGAGACTCCCCTTCCTCCCCCGGGAGGAGTGGCGCGGGAGCACACCACAGCGATCTGCTGGGTTTGGAGACTCCAAGCAGGGTCCTATGCCAGAAATAGAAATGCTTGGTCACAGGCCAGGTGAGCATGGAGTGTGGCCGGAGACCAGGGAGACAGGAGTGATTGACTGCTTTTTGCTGGGGGCACACTGAGGAGTGGGGCCTTGAGTTCTCAGCTCCTCCGGGGCAGAGATTGGGAGGCCGCCATTTTCACTCTTGTCCTCCAAAGCTGTACAGAAAGCTTGCAGGGAAAAAAACCTCCCAAGAGCAAACCCGAGCAGATTACTTAGCCCTGACAGGCAAGGATGGGGCAATTCTGCCTCCTGCGAAGACATTTGAGAACCACGTCAAGAGGCCCCTCCCCCAGAAGATCAGCAAGACCAGCCAGCCAAGACCAAGTTTACTGATCAATGAGAACGGCAGAACTCCAGCGCTAGGGGAATACTTCACATAGAATTCATGGCTCTTTTCCCATGATTCTTTAGCCTTTCAAAGTTAATTTTTTTTTAACTTTCTTTTTCTTTTTTTTTTTTTTGAATTTTTCTTCTTCCCCTTTTCAACCAACATCTTATCAATCCCTTTTTTAAAAAAAATCTTTTTTATTTTTCATTTTTAGAGTCATATTCTATCCCTTCATAGTAGTTAACCTTATTTTTGGTATATATATATATATAAGTTGTTCTCTCTTTAAAATTTTGGGATACAGTTTCTTCTAACAGACCAAAATATACCCTAACTCTCGAGTGTATGGCTTATTCTAGTCTCCTGCCTGATCACATTCTCTCCCCCTTTTTTTTTAATCCTCTTCTTTCTTTTTTCAACCAACTTCTTACCAATTCCTTTTATAAAATCTTTTATAATTTTCATCTTTACAGTCATATTCCATCCCTTCATCGTATTTACCCTTAGTTTTGTACATGTGTAAGTTTTCTTTCTTTAAAATTTTGGGAGGCACTTTCTTCTAACAGACCAAAATACGCCCAAAATCTAGTGTGTGGCACTGATCTATGCACCAGCCTGATCATATTTGATCATATTCTGTTTTTTTGTTTTTATCTTTTTCTTTTTTTTTTTTTTTCTTTCTTTCCCTTTCTTTTCCCCCAGCTTCAGGTGTCTTCTGATTTGTTTAGTGTATATTTTTCTGGGGTCGTTGTTACCCTGTTACCATTCTGTTCTCTCATTCATCTATTCTCCTCTGGACAAAATGACAAGACAGAAAAAATCACCTCAAAAAAAAGAACAAGAGGCAGTACTGACTGCCAGGGACCTAATCAATACGGACACTAGTAAGATGTCAGAACTAGAGTTCAGAATGACGATTTTAAAGATACTAGCTGGGCTTGAAAAAAGCATGGAAGATATTAGAGAAACTCTTTCTGGAGAAATAAAAGAACTAAAATCTAACCAATTTGCAATCAAAAAGGCTATTAATGAGATGCAATAAAAAATGGAGGCTCTAACTGCTAGGATAAGTGAGGCAGAAGAGAGAATCAGTGATATAGAAGACCAAATGATGGAAAATAAGAAGCTGAGAAAAAGAGATATAAACAACTACTGGATCACGAGGGCAGAATTCGAGAGATAGTGAAAACATAAGACGAAACAATGTTAGAATAATTGGGATCCCAGAAGAAGAAGAAAGAGAGAGAGGGGCAGAAGGTATATTAGAGCAAATTATAGCAGAGAAATTCCCTAATTTGGGGAAGGAAACAGGCATCAAAATCCAAGAGGCACAGAGAACCCCCCCTCAAAATCAATAAAAATAGGTCAACACCCCAACACCTAATAGTAAAACTTATGAGTCTCAGAGACAAAGAGAAAATCCTGAAAGCAGCTTGGGACAAGAGATCTGTAACCTACAATGGTAGAAACATTAGATTGGCAACAGACCTATCCACAGAGACCTGGCAGGCCAGAAAGGACTGGCATGATATATTCAGAGCACTAAATGAGAAAAATATGCAGCCAAGAATACTATATCCAGCTAGGCTGTCATTGAAAATAGAAGGAGAGATAAAAAGCTTCCAGGACAAACAAAAACTAAAGGAATTTGCAAACACAAAACCAGCCCTACAAGAAATATTGAAAGGGGTCCTCTAACCAAAGAGAGAGCCTAAATGTAACACAGACCAGAAAGGAACACAGACAATATACAGTAATAGTCACCTTACAGGCAATACACTGGCACTAAATTCATATCTTTCAATAGTTACCCTGAATGTAAATGGTCTAAATGGCCCAATCAAAAGACACAGGCTATCAGATTGGATAAAAAAAAAAAAAACAAGACACATCGATATGCTGTCTGCAAGAGACTCATTTTAGACCCAAAGACACCCCCAGATTGAAAGTGAGGGGGTGGAAAACCATTTACCATGCTAATGGACATCAAAAGAAAGCTGGGGTGACAATCCTTATATCAGACAAATTAGATTTTAAAGCAAAGACTATAGTAAGAGATGAGGAAGGTCACATATCATACTTAAAGGCTCGATCCAACAAGAAGATCTAACAATTGTAAATATCTATGTCCCTAACATGGGAGCAGCCAATTATATAAGCCAATTAATAACAAAAGCAAAGAAACACATCAACAACAATACAATAATAGTGGAGGATTTTAACACCTCCCTCACTGAACTGGACAGATCATCTAAGCAAAAGATCAACAAGGAAATAAAGACTTTAAATGACACACTCGACCAAATGGACTTCACAGATATATCCAGAACATTCCATCCCAAAGCAACAGAATACACATTCTTCTCTAGTGCCCATTGAACATTCTCCAAAATAGATCACATCCTAGGGCACAAATCAGGTCTCAACCAGTACCAAAAGATTGAGATCATTCCCTGCATATTTTCAGACCACAATGCTTTGAAACTAGAACTCAATCACAAGAGGAAAGTGGGAAAGAATTCAAATACATGGAGGCTAAAGAGCATCCTACTAAAGAATGAATAGGTCAACCAGGAAATTAAAGAAGAATTTAAAAAATTCATGGATGGGCGCCTGGGTGGCTCAGTTGGTTAAGCGACTGCCTTCAGCTCAGGTCATGATCCCAGGGTCCTGGGATCGAGTCCCGCATCTGGCTCCCTGCTCTGCGGGGAGCCTGCTTCTCCCTCTCCCACTCCCATTGCTTGTGTTCCCTCTTTCTCTGTGTCTCTCTCTGTCAAATAAATAAATAAATAAAATCTTTAAAAAAAATTCATGGAAATAAATGAAATTGAAAACACAACTGTTCAAAATCTTTGGGATGCAGCAAAGGGAGTCCTAAGAGGAAAGTATATAGTAATACAAGCCTTTCTCAAGAAACAAGAAAGGTCTCAAATACACAATCTAACCCTACACCTACAGGAGCTGGAGAAAGAACAGCAAATAAAGCCTAAACCCAGCAGGAGAAGAGAAATAATAAAGATCAGAGCAGAGATCAATGAAATAGAAACCAAAAGAACAGTAGAACAGATCAACGAAACTAAGAGCTGGTTCTTTGAAAGAATTAACAAGATCGATAAACTCCTGGCCAGACTTATCAAAAAAAAAGGAGAAATGATCCAAATAAATAAAATCATGAATGAAAGAGGAGAGATCACAACTAACACCAAAGAAATACAAACAATTATAAGAACATATGATGAGCAACTATATGCCAGCAAATTAGATAACCTGGAAGAAATGGATGCATTCCTAGAGATGTATAAACTACCAAAACTGAACCAGGAAGAAACAGAAACCTGAACAGACCTATAACCACTAAGGAAATTGAAGCAGTAATCAAAAATCTCCCAACAAACAAAAGCTCAGGGCCAGATGGCTTCCCAGGCGAATTCTACCAAACATTTCAAGAATTAATACCTATTCTTCTGAAACTGTTCCAAAAAACAGAAATGGAAGGAAAACTTCCAAACTCATATTATGAGGCCACCACTACCTCGATCCCAAAACCAGACAAAGACCCCATCAAAAAGGAGAATTATAGACCAAGATCCTTGATGAACATGGATGCAAAAATTCTCACCAAAATACTAGCCAATAGGATCCAACAGTACATTAAAAGGATTATTCACCATGACCAAGTGGGATTTATCCCTGGGCTGTAAGGTTGGTTCAACATCCGCAAATCAATCAATGTGATACAATACGTTAATAAAAGAAAGAACAAGAACCAAATGATCCTCTCAATAGATGCAGAAAAAGCATTTGACAAAGTACAGCATCCTTTCTTGATCAAAACTCTTCAGAGTATAGGGATAGAGGGTACATACCTCAATAAAATAAAAGCCATCTATGAAAAACCCACAGCAAATATCATTCTCAATGGGGAAAAACTGAGAGCTTTCCCCCTAAGGTCAGGAACATGGCAGGGATGTCCACTATCACCACTTCTATTCAAAATAGTATTAGAAGTCCTAGCCACAGCAATTAGACAACAAAAAGAAATAAAAGGCATTCAAATCAGCAAAGAAGAAGTAGAACTCTCACTCTTCGCAGGTGATATGATACTATATGTAGAAATATACAAAATGCTAGAACTCATACAGGAATTCAGTAAAGTGGCAGGATATAAAATCAATGCACAGAAGTCAGTGCCATTCCTATCCACCAACAACAAGACAGAAGAAAGAGAAATTAAGGAGTCGATCCCATTTACAATTGCACCCAAAACCATAAGATACCTAGAAATAAATCTAACCAAAGAGGCAAAGAATCTGTACTCATAAAATACTCATGAAAGAAACTGAGGAAGACACAAAGAAATGGAAAAACGTTTCATGCTCATAGATTGGAAGAACAAATATTGTGAAGATGTCAATGCTACCTAGAGCAATCTACACATTCAATGTAATCCCTATCAAAATACCATCAACTTTTTTCAAAGAAGTGGAACAAATAATCCTAAAATTTGTATGGAACCAGAAAAGACCCCAAATAGCCAGAGGAATGTTGAAAAAGAAAAGCAAAGCTGGCGGCATCACAATTCCAGACTTCAAGCTCTATTACAAAGCTGTCATCATCAAGACAGTATGGTACTGGCACAAAATCAGACACATAGATCAAGGGAAAAGAATAGGGAAGAGCCCAGAAATGGACCCTCAACTCTATGGTCAACTAATCTTCGACAAAGCAGGAAAGAATGTCCAATGGAACAAAGACAGTGTCTTCAACAAATGGTGTTGGGAAAATTGGACAGCCATATGCAGAAGAATAAAAGTGGACCATTTCCTTACACCACACACAAAAGTAGACTCAAAATGGTTGAAAGACCTAAATGTGAGACAGGAGTCCATCAAAATCCTAGAGGAGAACACAGGCAGCAACCTCTTCAACCTCAGCCACACCAACTTCTTCCTAGAAACATCGCCAAAGGCAAGGGAAGCAAGGACAAAAATGAACTCTTGGGACTTCATCAAGATAAGAAGCTTTTGCACAGCAAAAGGAACAGTCAACAAAACCAAAAGACAACCGACAGAATGGGAGAAGATATTTGCCAATGACATATCAGGTAAAGGGCTAGTATCCAAAATCTATAAAGAACTTATCAAACTCAACACCCAAAGAACAAATGATCCAATCAAGAAATGGGCAGAAGACATAAACAGACATTTTTCCAAAGAAGACATCCAAATGGCCAACAGACACATGAAAAAGTACTCAACATCGCTCGGCATCAGGGAAATCTAGATCAAAACCTCAATGAGATACCAACTCACACCAGTCAGAATGGCTAAAATTAACACGTCAGGAAACGAGAGATGTTGGCGGGGATGTGGAGAAAGAGGAACCCTCCTACACTGTTGGTGGGAATGCAGGCTGGTGCAGCCACTCTGGAAAACAGTATGGAGGTTCCTCAAAAAGCTGAAAATACAGCTACCCTATGGCCCAGCAATTGCACTACTGGGTATTTACCCCAAAGATACAAATGTAGGGATCCAAAGGGGTACGTGCACCCCAATGTTTATAGCAGCAAAGTCCACAATAGCCAAACTATGGAAAGAGCCAAGATGTCCACTGACAGATGAATGGATAAAGAAGATGTGGTGTATATATACAATGGAATATTATGCAGCCATCAAAAGGAATGAAATCTTGCCATTTGCAGTGAAGTGGATGGAACTGGAGGGTATTATGCTGAGTGAAATAAGTCAATCAGAGAAAGACATGTGTCATATGACCTCACTGATATGAGGAATTCTTAATCTCAGGAAACAAACTGAGGGTTGCTGGAGTGGTGGGGGGTGGGAGGGATGGGGCGGCTAGGTGATAGACATTGGGGAGGGTATGTGCTATGGTGAGAGCTGTGAACTGTGTAAGACTGTTGAATCACAGACCTGTACCTCTGAAACAAATACATTATATGTTAAAAAAAAAAAAGAAAAAGAAAAAGAAGAAGATAGCAGGAAGGGAAGAATGAAGGTGGGAAAATCGGAGGGGGAGACGAACCATGAGAGACGATGGACTCTGAGAAACAAACTGAGGGTTCTAGAGGGGAGGGGGATGGGGGGATGGGTTAGCCTGGTGATCGGTATTAAAGAAGGCACATAATGAATGGAGCACTGGGTACCTGTCAGGTTGTGCAGGTATCATCTCATTTAAAAACCGGAAAAATCCTAGGAGGTATGCATCTTACAGAAAGAACGGAAGTGACTTTCTTTAGTCAGTGAGTGGCAGCACCTGGACTGAGATGTGACCGATATTAAAGACAGCGGTTTCGACCATGCTGAGAAATGCCCTTGTGTGTAGAGAAGCATCCGTATCATGCCGTGAAACTGCATGTGATCCTCCCATACTGTAAAATGGAGATCTGCTTTTGAATCTCTAGACATGTATGCATGAATTATACTAAGTTCTCTCAGCATTTGTGAATAGCGATGGCTGGAAAGTGGTCCCATTAGGTCAAGAAATGGGCAGGCCACAAATAAAATCACGCCCCATGCTCCCAAAGGACAGTTTTAGTTCCCTAAGTGTAATGTTTCTAGGTTAAAAATAAGTTTTCATTTCATTTTGATACCACAAATAGCAATGAATGAAAAATTGCCTCCCCAAAATGTTCTTACTATAATTACATTATTTTAGGAAGGAACTGTATGTTTCCCCTGATACAGAGGTGTATTTTCTTACTTTGTAGTGGAAATCTTAACAAAAATATTATAAAATTCTGGTTTTAAAGAAAGGAGGTAAGATTTCCCCAAGGGCCCCTAAACTTGCCTTATGGTTGTTTTATTTGGTCCTGGAAACTTCTGGATTTTCTACTTCTCAGTTGCTCTGTTAACATGCACATTTGGCTCACTCCCACTACAGAAGCTGCTGAGCCTCTGGAAGGCAAGCATCTGGTATAATAAGGATGTGTGGCGAGGTTCAGTCCCATTGCCCAACTGCCACCGATATGTTTTCACAGCCATGGGACTCGCCATTAAAGTGGATGCTGATGGGGTTATCAAGAGAGGGTTTGACAGAAACGACAATTTTTAAAACTGTCTCACTGAAGTAAAACACCAGAAAGTGCACATACCATAAAGTACAGCCTAATGGATGTTTCATAAAGTGAACAGACCTACGTGACTAGAACCCAGGCCAAGAAACAGAACTTGACCTGCACCTCTTGTAAACACCCCCTTGTAAACTCTTCCAGGCTCCTCCACCCTTCAAGAGTCACTATTCTGATTTCTCACATCTTGGATTCGTTTTTGCCTTTTTGAACTTTATATATAACATATATTCTCTCGTACTCTCCTATTGTGTGTGAGATTAATCCGTGCACTAGTGCATATAGATGTGGTTCAGAATCCTGGGTTCTTAAAAGGACAAAAAAAAAAAAAAAGAAGGAGATAGCAGGAAGGGAAGAATGAATGGGGGGAAATCGGAGGGGGAGACGAACCATGAGAGATGATGGACTCTGAAAAACAAACTGAGGGTTCTAGAGGGGAGGGGGCTGGGAGGATGGGTTAGCCTGGCGATGGGTATTAAAGAGGGCACGTTCTACATGGAGCACTGGGTGTTATGCACAAACAATGAATCATGGAACACTTCATCTAGAACTAATGATGTAATGTATGGGGATTAACATAACAATAATTTTTTTTTAAAAAAAAGCTTAATATCTCACCCTGAAAATGAGGATTCTACTGATGATGCATTTTAGTGTCATAACTCAGTTGGTCATTTTCAGTCAAGAGAAATCTATACCATTTCCCCCTCCCATTATAGATTAGTAACTTCTGCTGACCTGAAACAAGAGTATTCTTTTCAAGGTATGCTAAGATTTTTGACACGTGGTATCCCCTAAAAATTCGTATGTTGAAATCCTAACCCTCAATGTGATGGTATTAGAAGGTATAGACTTGGAGATGACTAGGTTGTGAGGATAGAGCCTTCCGGAATGGGATTCGTTCCTTATAAAAGAGACCTCAAGGAGCTCCCCTAGCCCTTCCACCATGTGAGGATGCAGCACGAAGACGCCCATCTGCAAACTAGGGAGCAGGCCCTTACCAAGAACTGACCGTGTAGACACCCCCAATCTTGAACTTCCAGCCTCCAGAACTGTGAGAAATACATTTCTGTTGTATATAAGCCACCTTGTCTATGGTATTCTGTTAGAGAAGCCTGAACTAAGACAATGGTAAAAGATGTCCTTGGGCCTATATTCTTATCTTTCACTCTCCTAGAAAGCCCCTGACAAGAAAAAATATATGGACCAAATATTGGCCTTTACTAGAGATGTCGCTAATATTTTTCTATTTTCAAGAGTTGCTAAAAACGAAATGTGTGCAATTTCCCCTTAAATGTCAATAATCTTCACGCCACAAATGGAAATACTGTGTTTTCTCTCAGCCTCATTGTAAGTCATTTGTTAATGTGTAAATCTGAAGTCCTTTGAGGGTATCAGAAATGCATATTATGCCCCTGAGTGACCCATTTCTACATATGGATCTCTGTTTGAGCTAAAATGTACCAGGGATCAGGGCAGAAGCAACATACTCAACTAGGGCATGTTGTAGTGATTTCACAGCTGCAGATGCTCAAGAGCACAAATTATTCCAGCTAAGGCTGGCATTAATCTAATCTCAAAATCCTTGCTTCGGTTCAGCCTATTTACAAAAGCATCACAATTCCAAGATTTGCTTTTAGCCAATTTGCCCCACTTAGTGAAAAACCATGTCTCTTTTTGGGGGATCTGTTCCACCTGAAATTCAGAAGTCATGCTCATCTAAAGACCTTCATTTTGGAAGGTTCTAAGCCTATCTGCAGCTTTACAAACATATGCAAAGGATTTGAGCAGCTCTTTCAACTAGGTTTAAGCTGTATTTTGGAAATAAATGTAGAAGCCTTCACAAATGTTCACTGTCCCTTGATACAAACAAGTGAAAAATGACTGTTCTTTGAAGTCAAGTGATATTTTGATGTAGATTTTCACTCTGACTTGTAGGAAACAGACAGACCTTGGCAATACAAAAGAGGTTGCATTTACATACTGCTTCCAGCAAATTCTTGAGAATGAAAAATCACCACAAGAATATAAAACATGCAGACCACAGACCTATCATAAGCACTGCAATCAAACTGACTGTTCAGCAATCCATATAGAAGTAAAATATGCATAATGCATTTCAGAGAGAGATCTTTGGTCATGCCTCCAAACGGCCAAATGAACCAAACTGCTTGACATTTTCCATACATACTCCACTCCAATGTCTTTTCCAATGCTTCTTCCTCGAGCTCCATTTTTTTTCTCCCTCTTCTCTAGGAGTCTATATCCTACCCATAATTTAAGGACTATCTCATATTCCACATACTTCCTCTGAGTCTCACTAAATGATCACATTATTAAACAATCTTACTTCTCAATAATTATAACAATAACTGCGATGGTCTGAATGTTTATGTCCCCTCAAAATTCCTATGTTGAAATCCAAATGCCCACCATGATTGTATTAGGAAGTGGGGCCTCTGGGAGGTACTTAGGTCATAAAATGGAGACTCCAGGAATGGGATTAATGATCTTATAAAAGGGACACCCCACAGAGCTCTCTAGCACCTTCTGCCATGTGAGGATACAAGGAAAAGTCTGAAACCAGGAAGAGGATCCTCACCCAACCATGCCGGCATTCTGATCTTGGACTTCCAGCCTCCAGAAATGTAAAATGTAGATTTCTGTGGTTTATAAGCTACCCAGTTTGTAGAATTTTGTTGTAGCAGCCCAAATGGGCTAAGACAATAACTAAAACAACAGCACTAACAACAGAAGTTTCCTTGTTTTGGGGGCTGGTTTTTTGTGTGGTTTTTTTTGAGCTTTTTGTATGTCTGGAATTTTCTTTGTCATTTATAGTAATCCTCACAATGTCCTAAAACAGAGTTTATGATCCTTATGTTATAGGAAAGGAAAGTGAAGCCATGAAAGGTTAAGTAACTTGCCTTAGGTCACACAGCAAGTATACAGCAGAATATAGTTCTTCCCGACTCCAAAGCCCACAGTCTTTCTCTCGTGCTGCACTGACTCTGTATAGAAAATGTCTGAACAAGGAGGCAAGGTCTCAAGCTGTACCTGGGTAAGGCCCTTATTAAATTGGAAACATCAAGCAGATTTGGCCCCTTTAATCTTCTTTTAAAAAAGAAATATTGCAAATTGCACACAGTTACTGCATTAACCAAAGAGTTTAAATTATAATATATTACAAATATAGCATATAAGTAGATGCTTCATGTTGTCCATCAATTCTTTTTTTTTTTTTTAATTTAGAACAACAGAAATTTATTCATAGTTCTGGGAGATAGAAATCAGAAATCAAGGTACATGCAGTCCAGCTCCAACTGAAGAAAATAGAGAAGAATCTGTCCCACGCCTCTTCCTTAATTTTGGCTTATAGATGACCACTGTCTCCCTGTGTCTCTTCATATTGTCTTCTCTCTGTGCAGTTCTACCTGTGTTGAAATATTTGCTTTTTATATGGACAACACTCATATTGATTTTTTTAAATTTTATTTATTTATTTGACAGAGAGACAGCGAGAGAGGGAACACAAGCAGGGGGAGTGGGAGAGGGAGAAGGAGGTTCCCCACTGAGCAGGGAGCCGGATGCAGGGCTCGATCCCAGGACCCGGGGATCATGACCTGAGCTGAAGGCAGACGCTTAACGACTGAGCCACCCAGGTGCCCCAACAGTCATATTGATTTAAGGCTCACTCTAATGACTTCATCTGAACTGTCCATCAGTTCTTAATCATGCAGGAAATTATCTGAGCAGTTTTTCAATACTGCTATATTTATTGTCTTCTCCAGTTCCTCTCTTGGCCCTTCTTGCCATGTGTGTATATGTGTGAATACGTGTGTGCGATTTTTTTTTTTCTACAATGGCTTAACGTCTAATAATTTTAATTTTTATCAGGGATTTGGTTTCCGTTGTGAAATACCTTATAGTACAGAACAAGAGTTCTGTTATCCCTTTCCATCAATCTCTCTTCACTGTGTCCACATATTTCCCTCTATTCTCCTGCACATTTTTCTATTCATTTTTCTCTGGGAGAAAGAAAGAGGCACTTCTGCTGCTGCTTCCACTGTTCTTGATGCCTCTGATATATCTTTACATCCTCTTTTCCATCTTAAATGGTCTGTGCTTGGCACTGGTTCAGCTGCGGCTGCCCATCACTGGGTTTCCTCTGGTGACCACTTTTCCCAGTCCTTTTTCAATCCATTAGTTGACTTCAGGGAGCAACACTAAAAGCATTCCCTTGGAGTGTGGAGTGGTTCTGAGGTTCACCTTTTAACCAACTCTCTGAACAATGTAATTTTCTATTCATTTTCCCTCCAGAAATCAAGTTATTTTATAGAGAAACAACCAGCTTTCTGGCAGAGGACTTCCTTGGCCATTCTTTCCAAAATAAAACAAACTCAGATTCTAATTTGTGTCCTAACGTCCTTACCTTAAAGATTATTATCCCCCCAATGGTTCTGGAACTGTCCTTGAAATATGCTGTTGAGTCATTTCTGAGGATGAAGCATTTGGTTTTTAATTCTCTGGTACTGAATCATGTGTTACAGAAAGTCACAGTAAATGACTGAACTGATCAGGTCAGCCAAATTTCAGGTAAGTCACAGCAAAATAATTGTTTTCTGCATTGTTAGGAAATTACAGATGCTGATCTAAATACAATGGATTGAATGTGAAGGGGAGCAAATTTTGCCACTCTAGGAATCCCTCTTTGGCATACTGATTATTTTAAGCTGGTTATTTTTTAAAAACTGCAGACATGGGAAAAGCTCTGAAAACCAAATAAAAATGACCCATTTGTAAGGGTGTCTCCCTGGCTATACCAAGAAGAGAAAGATGACTAGAAATTTCTAGAAACTGTTATCAGTGAAGAAGGAATGGACTTAAATCTGCGTAACAACTTTATTCTTGTTTACTGTGGTTTTCTTGGTACCCTCCCATAACTGACTCCCCACTCCAAACATCTCTTGTCTTTAGCTGAAGATGGTATTTAAGGTGATGGCTTTGGTCATTTTGGGGAGTTATTCAGTTCTCCTGGGTCTCTCCCATATATACGGGAGGTATACATGTTATTAAATTTTTATTTTTCTCTTGTTAATCTGTCTTATATCAACTTAATTATTAGACTAAAGAATCTAGAAGGAAAGAAAGAAAAATTTTCCATCCCAACACATGTTAAATTTATTTGAAATGTATTATCCTTTAACCATCAATAAGCACAGCCTGGTTTATTATGGCATAAACAATATTTTGAATGGAAAATTAGCTTATATCTTCAGGGACTTGAAACATAAAGCTGTGATATGATACTAAACAGAGTTAAAGAGCAAACAATGAAATGAAAGAACAAGTTTGACCTCTGATTCAGGCAGTAGATTATTCAAGTATCTGCTGTTAGAATAAACCATACAAAACAAGGTTAGAGGAGATAATAGCAGATCTTACCATTTGGATCTTGGGTAAGCACAGAGCTGCAATTATTACAGACAGATAGACCTTCCATGTTTCAGATGATTAAAAACAATTCTGAAGCTCAATGAACAATATGAATAACTCCACAAAAGGGAATATTATTTTGAATACAATAAAAAATTCAATGACTTGTTCAATGGTTTTTGACAAAACATCATTTTTGATGATTAGTGAAGCATGAGGTATGTGTGAAAGAGAAAAAAACTTCACTTAATTCATCCAAAATATCATGTTCCTTTGACATTTATTGCTTCATATCACTTTAAAGCAAAGTAACTATTGTTTGGAAAATGTTTGTGCTTGAAAATTGCTATTCAACTTGTTAGGATGACCAATGTTATTACTGAGAAAACAACTTTCCTGACAGCAAGTTCACACTGAGAAGAAAATGATGCAGAATTTTGAAATTGGTTGTTTCAACCCCAGACATGTTAGTTGAGCAACAATCTACAATAAAGGGAAATCTTTTTGTCTCCTTTTAGAAATGGTTAATTTTCTTAATGATGACTTAACAATCAACACCTCGTTCTGTGAGTAGCAACTGTTTAATGCAGGGCTTTGTGTGGCTTGATTTTTCTCAACTGCACTGTATTACACCTGGGTCATTTGAATTGCAGCTGAGAAAGAAGAAATCAGTTGGTTTCCTCAATTAATTTTGCATGTGCATGGTTTCCCAAGGAAAACTAATGCTCTTCCAGCTTATCTAAATAAAGGCCAGTCAACATTGCACATTGTGCTCAACACTGTATGCTGAGAAAAATAGAACTTGTGACTCTTAACAAATAAGAAACCCCTATCAAATAGTCGCCTGATAGTTTTAAAGGAATGTTTCTGAGATATTCAAAGGCTCCATGACACAGCCTAAGAAATTTGATGGACCCATTCACTGGGTCATCGTAACAGTGGATTCCCACCTCTACTGCTGCAATTATGTGCTCTACAAAGTCTTCGTTAAAAACTAGCCTTATATTTTAAAAGCCCAAGGTCTAGAACAAATTCAAAATAAAATTTGAAAAATTCACAGAGCTGAAGAAGTTTCCTCTTTTTTAAACAAACACTGGGGGGATTTGCTGGAATAAGGCAACATTTTAAATACCTGGGAGGATGTAATTAAAATTTTAAAATGTGATTAACTGAAATCTCCTGCATTTGTAAACATCAGATGCTACTGTGGAAGTTAGCTACTCTCTAACAGGAAAACTGTCACAATAGCTACATCAAAGGGAAAAGCTTTAAATAAACTTTCTCAGTGAAATTACTTGGATTTCAACTTTCTTGTCACTTTTTTCCTACACATTAAAAAAAAAAAACTAGCATATTGCTAATGCTTAGTATCCTTATACCAAAGGGTATTTTGCAATAAAAGAAAAAATATTTTCCATTAATATAACTTGTTGAAAAAATTGTTCTCTCCCTTTAAAAATAACAATTCTGTGCAATTTAGATTTCTCATTAATTTTACAAAGTAAACAAGCACGGTTAGAACTGATTGGGGAAAAAAGGGAAGTTTATCAAAAATATCTTTTTTTTCCAGAACAGATTACCATTTTTTTGGTTTTTTTTTTAGAAAATCTGTCAAATGTTGATGATTCACATTGTAATAAACTAGTATATAAATGCCCTGTTCACTTAGTATTCATTTCGGTGCCCTTATCTCTGTAATTATATAGTATCATTAAATGATACTAGAGATTTTTTCTAATATGCTCTTATCTTTGTAAAACTCTAAATGATTTCCAAATACAGTAACTATATCCTGTTTAAAATATAATAGTAATATGTAATTTGGTAGAAACAAATGAAGATTCTACCACCTTCTCTTTTGAAATCACAAATGAAAAATAGAAAACAACTATTTTTTTAAATGAAGTATTTAAATTATTTCTCATAGCTGTTCATCCAGAACAACTATTCTTAAGTGTCAAAACTCATAAAATTACCATCTGAATCAAATAAAATTGTATTAAAACACTTAGCATAGTCCCAGAAATAGAGTAAATATTTAAAATACTATAGTTTCCCTCATTCCTCATCTTTCTATATGCAGAAACCATGTCCCTTTGTATGCTCCTACATCCTGGCACTGCACACAGTACAAAACATACAAAATGTACCGAACAAATATTTGTGGAGTGGTAACTAGGCATCAGGCACTATCTAAAGTTCTAGGGATATAGACAAGGAAGAAAAACAATGTCTGCCTTTAATGAGGCTTGCTTCTTGCCATATGTTAGGTGCAGAGACCATTCAGTGATGCCACAAATCTAAGAGGCAAAGTGTTAGTGGATCACATCAGAGTTAGGATCCAACCTCCATCAGTATTCAGGTTTTAAAATTTGGACTAAAATAATACACATGATAATCTCAGTTAATCTCAGTCTGACTAATCTGTATGACTGAGAGGAAACTGGGGAAAATATAGCTACCTAAGGAAACAGTACAATAGTAGGTGGGACTTACAAAATGCTTGTAACCTAAATACAACCTAAATACAACTATTTCACCGTGTCTAGCTGGTCAGTATTGTTTTGAAGATCATCAATGATTCTTTAAGGTTTTTCATACTACTCTCAATATACGTCATTCAAGAGAGAAATACATCTCTAAGGGTTCACTCATTGAATTAATCAAATCTTTAAGTTCAAGCAGTTCTGTATTAGGGTTTTCCAAAGAAAAAGAACCAATAGGATGTGTGTGTGTGTGTGTGTGTGTGTGTACTGAGAGAGAGAGGGAGGAGAAAAATTTATTATAAGGAATTGGCTCATGTGGTTATAGAAGCTAAGCAGTTCTAAGATCTATCATCAGCAAGCTAGAGACCCAGGAGAACCAATGGTGTAGTTGCACTATGAGCTCTGACAAGAGCAAGAACCAAGAAGACCTGATGTTTCAGTGTTGAGTTTGAAGGCAGGAAAAAACTAATGTCCCAGATGGAAAGCAGTGAGGCAGGAGGAGTTCCCACTTACTCATGGGAAGGTCAGCCTTTTTGTTCCATTCAGGCCTTCAAACTGATTGGCTGAAGCCACTCACATTAGGGAGAGCAATTTGCTTTACTCAATCTAATTCAAATGTTAATCTCATCCAGATATACCCTCAAAGACACACTCAGAATAATGTGTGACCAAATGTCTGGGCACCCCATTGCCCAGTCAAATTGACACATAAAATGAACCATTATAAGCAATCTCTTACTCTTTTTGTCAAGTTTCATTCTTTAACTCTCCCCCTACTCTCCCACTTGTAATAAGCAATCAGATTATTGAATTTCAAGAATGGGGTCTGAAGCTGGCAGAGTTTTCACCGTGTCTAGCTGAATGCATGGGAAACATGTGGAATAGGTTTTTTAACATCATTTCTAGTCTTTGCAATAATTTCATATGAAATATGTTAAAATAATTGCCCTCAGATACCAAACACTGGACTAAAATATGCTGAGATCTCTTTGCAAAAGACTACATGCCTCAACACAAAGGTTTCATCAACAGATGAGAAAAAAGTTGTGGAAGTTTTCAAGGAAAGTCTGGTAGTTGTATGTAATGGTGCCCCACCCAGTCCTAATCCATACTCTTAGACCTGGCCTTCACACACATCACTGCTGAAGAGGCAGATGTGGAGACTTGGGTAGCCATTTATATTCCACATGAATATTTGTAATCCATTCTTTCCCCTGTACTTATGCAATCACATGTGATTGAAACAAGGAGATTCAATCTGTTGGTTTGTCGATAACCAATCATATTTTTTCTTGAGAATTTTAACTAAAACAAGGAGAATATAGAAAGTCGTGTTTTTTGAAAAGAAAGATTTTGAAGACTGGAAACCAAGTAGTTTATCATGATCAATAGCAAAGGAATGGCAATGTGCCTCCAGGAAAAAGCTACACTCCTTAACTTGGCTTATAGGGCCCTCTAAGGTCTGTTCTCTGCCAGCCTAATTCTGGTAACCCAGACTAGTACTAATTCCTAGCTACGTGTTCATCTAGTTTATGTGCCTATAAATATGCTTAACCTCTTTAGTGAATCATTTAATATTTTTATTCTTTCTTGTTCATAACTTACTCCCCATCTAGCACCCAACTGAGAGCAACAGTGGTGGTCCACAAATATTTGGTAGATGGATGAGTGAATGAATAAATAAATACTAGGCTGATTGACAGATATGAAAAAAGCAGAAATGAGATAAAATGTGGACACGTAAGCATCAGCCTTGATCCTTGAGCTTCTCCTGGTTCCCCAGGCACCGGTTTCTAATAAGTCTAGATGCATCTTATTGATATATTATTCTCTATCCATTAAATAACAAAACTTCACTAGTTTGTGTTTGTTTCTATGCCTTAACGAACATGCCATGGCCAAGATAGTAGGTTATCCAGGAGGCAGGGTTTACAGAAAGTGGCCAATTACTACAGATCTCTCATTTTTCCTTTACAAGAAAAAAATTAGCAGTTGGAAAGGACCAAAGGTCAGTAGGCAAATACTTGACTTTCTGCTAGGAAAATCTGATATGTACCAAAGATTATTAATTTTTTTCTCCCCCCAAGTAAGAATACTATCTGGATGGTAAAATTTAAACAAACAAACAAAAAAAGAGAGAAGCTCCAGAAAATTTACTTATTACCTTCTAATTTATGGTTGTAAGGCAGCCGTGAAACACTTTCTAAATGAAAAGTCACCAGAATCCAGACATAGTGAAGGATTATTTTAGAAAATTTTAATGTCAAAAATATTCTTTCCTAGATGTGGATTTACCCAAAGTGGTCATTTATACAGCTACATCTCTCCTATTTTATTATGTAGTACATTTTTGTGGAGTCAGAGCCTACAAATATAGAAGGAAGAACACTAGCACGAGATTGGAACAACTGTAGATCTTCATAAATGCAGGAAAATAGGGTCAAACATTGGAATTATGGGAAGAGGCAGCAAGGAAAAAGAAAACCCTTCCATACTCTGCTTCTACATACAGACCTTCAAATGTGATATAATAAGGATGAAAATATCTGACACATGGCTTTCTGCAAGTGGATTAAAAATTCCCCAAGACTACTCTAAATCAACAACATATAAGAAAAGCCATAATCCATTGAAAAAATCAGTTTTAGTCCAATTTCTCAAATTACTTTAATGAGTAGGATTTTTTTTTTTTTACTTTCAAAGGAAGACAAATATATTTTCCGCTAGCATATGGATACCCTTTTTTATTTTTTTTTATTTTATTTATTTATTTATTTTTTTAAGATTTTTTTATTTATTTGACAGAGAGAGACACAGCGAGAGAGGGAACACAAGCGGGGGGAGCGGGAGAGGGAGAAGCAGGCTTCCTGCGGAGCAGGGAGCCTGATGTGGGGCTCGATCCCAGGACCCTGGGATCATGACCTGGGCCGAAGGCAGACGCTTAACGACTGAGCCACCCAGGCGCCCCTGGATACCCTTTTTTAAAACAATAAATTAATTTATACTTGGAGATCTCTAGAAGAAACAAACTATAAAACGCTTATTCAAAAAATATCTACTCTCACATTGAACCAAAGATAACAACAATATTTGGCAAAGATAAGCTATGCCTTGCTGGAGTACAATACTAAATATGTTACAGAAGAGTGTGTATTGTGTGTGTATTTATGTGTGGTTATTGTGCCCTATTAGTCTGCATTATGTTGCCTGTAATACCCAAGCATCTTAAAAGCCCATTAAGGAAGCGCCTTGATGCATCAAGCCTATTATTAATTTTTTTCATACTT
Organism: Mirounga leonina; assembly: GCF_011800145.1. Taxonomy (NCBI): domain Eukaryota; kingdom Metazoa; phylum Chordata; class Mammalia; order Carnivora; family Phocidae; genus Mirounga; species Mirounga leonina. The sequence goes on along the minus strand of NW_023270854.1, from coordinate 14,774,560 downwards.
TACTTACAACAAAGAAGCATATATGTTTTATAAAATATTTAGGCTAGCTTCACATAATTTCATTAAAATTAGTTCAATATTTAGGCTAGCTTCACATAATTTCATTAAAATTAGTTTCATTAAAATAAAAAACATAGTATATACTGAGTTTTAAAAGCTGTTAGAAAAATATTCATAGGCACTAAAGACATTAGATTATTTCTGTCCTTTAGTATTATCCTATATGTAGTTATGATGAAGAGATATTAGAATTGCTACTCTACCACAGTGTATTAGGTTTAAGTGTTAAACAGAGAAAGATCTGAGGTCTAACACATTCTGGGAAATCTATAATTCCTGCTCTAACAGTAAGGTTGTACATTAGGGAACTATAAATGCATCATTCTATATTATGTGGGATATTCAAATGAGAAATATATCAAGCATACATAGGTCTATCCTCATGAGAAACTCAGCAGACACAGAAACATTTAGAGCCATATTCTCCCAGTGTCTAATATATTCACTAAAGGCCAATAAAGACTTTATAAATTTCATTATCTGTGTGGAATCATTAGTATGGCATTTAGTACACTGTAACCATAATATTCCAAGAGGATACTCTGAAACAATTAGCACACGTTTCAATGTACTTTTGTTTCAGTTTGTTTGTTTTCTTTAAACAAGGGGATATTTTATAAAATAGCAGAATCCGATCAGCTCCTTATCCTTTTCCATTATCCAAAGCCTCTTCTTTAGTATCAACAATATTTGTTTTCTTGTTTCATGTTCTCTATTCATTAATTCATTATTTTTTCAATTTTACTTTAACTTTATAATCATTTTTAGTCTATCATGGTGAGTGTTCAACTATTCAAATACGCAGTCCCTATTTTTCTTTGTCTCTAAAATAATGTTAATACTCAGGACACATTTTTTTTAAAGTCGTATCATTAAATATTATGTACCCTGTACATGGGTACATAATTTTAGAAGTCATACTTAACAGACAGTTCTGTAGGATGTGCATTTTCTTTAATACATATGTAGTGAGGAATTTATTTCCCAGCAATGGTATTGGGGCTAAAGTAAAATAATAAACTAGGTCTGGCCCAGAATATGACTTGGTAAACCAGACAAGGCTGAAAAACTAATTTAACTAATCAAAATCCCTAAGCTACATAAAGAATAATGCTTTAGAAACGTTATTCTTGACATTAATATGGTATTTATTTTTCCCTTGAGAATCTGGCCATGGATTTTGGGTTTTACTCAAATTCAACAACAACTATATGGACATGGCTTTAGATATATTTCAAAAGAGAAAAGCCTTTCTACTGTAATGACTCAATATGTGTGTGCATTCACAATAGTCCTAACTTATTAGAAATTGTCAGATTGGGTAACAGGTCAATTGAATTTTGCAATGCAACTCTTTTTACCATGCTCAGGCTTTTTTAGTTGAAGCAACTGGGATTTGAAAAAGAAGCATTTTTGTGGAAATTATAATGAGAAGAAAATTTCTAGAGAAATGTATAAACAGACACAGGTAAACTTCATAAGCACCTCAAAACTCATGAAAATGTTTTTTCTTTGCCCTTGGGCATTTTGGAAAGCATTCACTAATACTAAATTTGATATATGAGATATATTTATCTCAGTTCATTACTGCTTATTGCTGGAAGTCTGATAGAAGATACTAGCAAATTTGCTCTTAACATCTAAAAATGTATTTTAAATTATTTTAAAATTGCATTTTACAAAGTAGATTTTGTTTTCTGCAAAGTAGCCTTGAACCTTTATCCAAAGCTTATTTTGCCGCAGTTAAAGAGGCAGATTTCATTTCTCGGTTGTACACCAAAAATAATATGGTTCACTTTTTTCCATTCAATAAAGTATAGATTTTTAAGCAAAATATAACGTTCAGAAATATATTCTTTCACTAATTTTCATAATTTTAGAAAAAGAAAACTTTTACCAAGCTTGGTCTTACAAAACAGTAATGATAAAGTTTTAGAGCTGGAAAATTCTAACAGTCTCAGTTCACATATTTTATACTGATTTTTAAAACATGCCCAAACTCTGAAAGAATCCATAGCCATATTTGATTAAGGTCACACAGGTTGTAGCAAACTTGAGAGTAGATGTCAGATCATCAACTCATTTACTCGTCAAATGTGACCACTCATGAATCAGACACTGTTACAGATGTTTGAGATGTACCAGTGAACAAAACAGGCAAGGATATTGGTCTCATGAAATGTACATTCAAACAAGAAGAGACAGAAAATAAAGAAAAGACAAAATTGAAACAAATTATATCCTATGTTAAATGGTCATAAGTACTATAGAAAAAAAGTGAAACACATAAAAATGTTCAAAGAATAATAGAGAAGAAATTTGGGATCGTAAATATGTTGATCGGTATAGATATCATTGAAAGAGTGACACTGAAGCAAAGAGTAGGAAGCGAGGGAATTAATCTTGAGGATATCTGAGGATCAAAAACTGCAGGCAGAATAAATACCCTATTTCAATGATTCCAGGCTGGAGTAGGCCTGAATTTGTGGATCCACAAGGAGGTTGGGTAGGGGAGAGCAAAGGGAGAGGGAGGAGGGGACATGAGAGCCAAGAGGCCAGTTGGGTCCAGATCATATGCGGCCCAAGAGGTCATGCAGTCTTACTCTGAGTGAGGTGGGAAGCCTTTGGAAGAAAATGAGCGGGAGAGTGACATAAATTTCATTTTAACAAGATCACTCTAGCAGGTCTGTTGAGAAGGGCCTAAGGAGAGGCAAGGGAAGAGGAAGTAAGACCAGTTAAGAATCAACTGCTGTGGTCCGGTCAAATCTAATGGCAATTTGAACCACGTTGGTAGCCATGGTGGAGATGGTGAGAAGTGGTTGTATTCTTCCTGAAGTGGGTGGAGCCAGTGCGAAGGGAGAAGGTTCAAAATACCATTTACGCCATGTTAAGATTGATGAGTCTGTTGAATATGTGGCTGTCCCTCAGGCTGTTGGACATATAGGAAATCTGAGTTGGAGATACAAACTTGGGAGTTGTTAGTGGAGGGATGGTACTGAAAACCATGATACCGGTAAGTTTCATCAAGAAGATGAGCATATACAAAAAAAGAGAGAAAACCCAAGGACCAGATCCATTGCATTTGTTGACAATATTTAGTGTCCTGAATCCCATTCTCTCTGCCTGCCTTTTTTCTAGTCATTGCTGCAGCAGCCAGCTCCTGTAGGGGGCAGCCCACTGTGAGAGAATTCTCCTCAGGAGCACTGTGCATCTTTGCTTCTTTCCCTGGCATATCTCTGTGGCCACTGCCTGAGAGTCTGTGATAGCTTGCTCGGCCCTTTCCACGAGAAAGTTCTGAGGTTCAGTTCAGAGCCATGGGGGTAAACCCTGGCCAGTGGGATACATAAATATTGCCTTCATTAGCACACTGGTTGGACTCTTACCAGGTTCATTTTAGTTAGTTTCTCAGAAAGCCCGCAGAAGGATCAAGTTCCAGCTATTCACAACAGTTATAACCAGCTTCATAAATCACCCATCCTTTGGCTTCCCCTCCTTCCCTGATTCATGATTCTCAGCCCACCTTTCCCTTCTCTTTGGAATCACTTTATAAAAATAACTACTTGCAGGCAAGTCCTTGTTTCAGGCTTTGCTTTTGGGGGGGGAACCTAAGCTAAGGCAGCACTCTAATATTAAAGGCTTGCATAAAAGACAGAGAAGAAAGGAGACACAGGAGAGGCAACAAGGGAGGGAGAAGGAAAACCAACCGAGCATGGTGTCCAGAAAACAACTTGAGAAGAGTGTGAGGAGGGGGACGGGTCATCAAATACTGTCAAATACTACTTCAAGTAAATGAGAAATGAAGACAGACCACTGGATTTAGCAACACAGAGGACACTGGACTTGCTGACAGGAGCAAACCTGGTGAATAAGAATGGAAGCAAAATCCTGAATAGTGAGGACTTAAGAGACAGTGAGAGGAGAACTGCAGAGGGTGGGCGACATCAACTTACACAGAGAGCAGGAGGTAAGTAGGTAGCTGGCAGGTTCAGCGGCTTCAGGAAGGTTGGTTGGTTTGTGTAAAGAGAGAAGAAGTAAGAGCAGGTTCATTGCTATCAGGAATGATCCAAGGTGAAAAGCTGACGATGAAGGAGAGAGACGGGAGAGAAAGCAGGCTAGAGTGGGGCCATCTAATTTCCAGAATTTACAATATGGATCTATGGTAATTCGTGAGAGAGAAGAGGGTATGGGGCAGATGACAGTTAGTGGGGAGATGTGATGGTGGGCAAACATGAAAGTTTTCTTTTGATTGACTATTTCCTCAGTGAATTAGGAGGAAAAATGGTCAGCTGAAAATAAGAGTGGGGCGGAGGAGAGTTTGAGATTAGAGAAAAAAGGAGACATAAAATGGACAACGATGAGAAAGAGAGATGGTGAATGGGTTGTTCTTTTCATTTATAGGGAAGGATTTCTTTGCATTAAACCCTGTGTCTCCCAGATAAACAGACCCCGTATCTTCACTGATAAGTAAAATTCTCTCCAACACGATTGCTAACGTTACATATTAATAATGCAACGGTAAGTGTAATAAGGCATCTTAGAACTTAAATTGGGCAATACATGGAATGTTCAGACGTTAATACTACTTTTTAAAATAAGTAACTCTAGGAACATCATAAGAAAATCTCTGATAGTCATTTGTTTCAAAATTCCTCTGTTTCTCTGATATGCCCAACTGAATATACTCTGTAGATCAAGATGGCAGCCCTGGGTTAGAATGTTTCACAAGCAGGCCCAGGCATGCCACTTGAAAAGGTGGAGTTTACCTCCAGTACCCTTCACCGCTGACCCTCAGCCTTTCTTCCTTCTTTAGGAGTATTCCCATCCTTATAGTGGCTTCCATGCCTGCATGTTTACACATCACTATAGAAATTTATTTCAGTTCCTTTATCCACACTGAGGTACAAATGACTAATAAACCTTGTGCCACCATTCACAGGGTTATCAGCTTTATAATCAAATGATGGTGGAATTTTGGACATCAGTCAACAGGTAGTAGCAATTTGAGGCTTCCCTGGATCTCTTAATATTACACTGTACAAAGAATTGTCCACTTGGATCACTTGCCTAAGGGAAATGTCTTTTATTTCCTTCTATAGAATCAGTCATCCTCTATATTTATATTCAATGTCTATTATCTATAGATTTTTCCTACTGAGATATACAGCTGCCCATTGCAATAGTCCCTCTAAGAAATATGTATAGTGGTATCAGAATCCAAATGTGGTCTATGGCAGCAATCCAATTCTTGAGGTGTACATTGTTACCACTGATGAGGAACTCTTGCTTTTGGAGACACAACCATTTTCACAATGTGGTTAATAACTATGACATTAGTTCAAGTGATGGCAGGTGAGCCATTAATACCCTGATGTGAAACAGGTGGCTTCCTGTTCTTTGCCTTTCACAGATAGAATCAGATTGGCATGGGAAACAGAAAAGGAGTTTATTTCTCTCCCCTAAATGTTTATGGAATTAAAATCCCTCATGCAGTTTTAAAACAATGTTAGTTAATAAGCTTCTGGTTCAAGATGGAAGACTGGGCACAAAAGTTTGATTCTCAAATTTTTGAAGACCCTCCAAAATAAAAGAAAGTAAAAATAAATTCATGTATCAATACATAAATAAATATTTAGGGGAATTAACCTATAACTGCTAAGAAAACAGAAGGGGTGTGGTCACTAAATAAGGAGAGATTTTTATAAGTTTCCACATGTTTTGGGAAAATGTGGGCAGATGAAAAGGACAAAGAATAATACAACACAAGAAGACCACCAAGAATAGTGGCATAAACCTTGTTGGCCAGGATCATGATGGTGGGAAATTAAGCTCAGAGTCAACGGTAAGGTTAAGTTCTGAAGTGAAAAATGGAGCCCAAAATAGGAGGAGGGCAGGGGTTCACTGAAAGTATATGGTATATATGGCACAGCTGTACCAATTAGCACTCTCACCCTCCTTTCCCTCACCAGCCCACAGAACAAAGATGGCCTTTATTTATTCTCTTATATCAGAGGTCTCACTCTAGCATAATGGAATTGAATGAAATATGTGAAGAAACTTAAAGCATACAATTTGAGTGCTGAATCTTCAAAAAGCCATTACCATTACCATCTGATACTTGGAGGTTCAATGGTCTGACAGCCAGGCCCTATTTGCTCACCTTAAATGGTGGCTGGCTAGTTCACGCCACACCTCTCTTGTCACACGGAGCTCCAAGTCAGAATTTCTACTCAAAAGAGAAATTTCATTGGAAAGAATATCTGCTTATGTAATAGCAGAAGGAACTCTAGTCATTTAAAAATACATATGGATATCCAAGGTTACCAGGCCTTTAGGCAAAGCAAGTAGTAGTATAAGAAAGACCAAATGAATGGGGGGTGGGTGGGGAGAAGGGAGGGGAGAAGAAAGAGACATAATCTGAAGTGAAGCAGATAAAATTCAAAGAAGAAAACTCGAAAAAAACCTCCATTTTAATTTTCTAAAGACTATTTGACAAGTTGTAACTGAATACAATGCTATGAAAAAGAAACAACTGGAGAAGGAGAAAGAAATTTTAGAGATTTTAGAAATTTTAGAGAAATTTTAGAGATTTTAGAGATTTCCCAGTAGGGAGAGAGAAATGGAAAATATGAGAGAAAAGCCAAGACATATTCTGGCTCAAGTTTTTGGGGTTTTTTTTAAAGATTTATTTATTTATTTAGAGAGTGTACAAATGAGCAGGGGGAGGGGCAGAGGAAGAGAATCTTCAATCAGACTCCCCTCTAAGGGCAAAGCCTCATGCAGAGCTCAATCTCAGGACCCTGAGATCATGACCTGAGCTGAAACTGAGAGTCGGAGGCTTAACTGACTGAGCCACCTAGGCACCCCTAAGGATTTGTTTATTTATTTGAGAGAGAGAGAATGAGAGAGATAGAGAGCAGGAGCAGAGGGAGGGACAGAGGGGGAGGGAGAGGGAAAGAATCCCTCTGCACTGAGCGTGGAGCCCCATGTGGGATTCAGTCTCATGACCCTGAGATCATGACCTGAGCCGAAACCAAGAGCCGGTCACTTAACTGACAGAGCCACCCAGCTCAGGTTCTAATTATGAGGTATCCTGTAAGTAGAAGAGAGGAAACGAGTAAGAAAATTCACTGAAAACGTTAGAGGGGACTTTGTAGAACTAAGGGGTACCAGTCTTCATACTGAAAAACCCCATTACATGACACACACACAATAAATTAAAACATATCTACATCTACATACTTGTTTATGAAACTGAATAAACCAAGAATAAAAATAAATTCTAAAAAAATATTCCAATTAGGGGGGAATATTCAAGAATATTGAGAAAAAAAATTACAGGACACCAACCAAGAATGTTAATGAGATGAGCATCAGCATTCTCTTCACCAGCACTAGAATCTAGGAAATAATATAAAAATTCCTTTAAAATTATGAGAAGAAACTAATTTTTTTTGAGAAGAAACTAATTTTTAACCTATTATGTTATCTAACCAATCAAACTATTAAGTTTTACAAGGAAAGTGGACATTTTCATTCAGATAAAGACTCAGAAAATTTACCACATTAGTAACTTTTTTAAAAGATGGACTTCAAAAAATAGATAATAATAAATCAAGAATATGGATTTAGATGGCTCCAGTGCAGGAGAACAGTAAATAAGAATGTCATGCTGACATTCTAAAGAGAACTTACCCAAATTGGCACATACACACACACACAAAAACCTCAAAGAAACAAAACAAAACAAAAAAATAAAACAACGACAATAAAAAAGAACTCTGGGAGAAAGGCATCCAGTAAAAAAAAAAAAAAAAAAAAAAAAAAATCAGTGACTAGAAGGCATTACCAAGATGCTGGGAGAAAAAAAATAAGAAAAATTTAAGGCAAATTGTGAAATATAAAAAAAAAAAGAAATGCAATTAGAAACTAAGGGAGCTATGCAAGAAATTCATGTTACAAATATAAAATACAGAGCAAAATAAAATGTAACATTACTTTAAGCATCTGGTGAAGTGAAAGAAAGGAAAATCCAATGGATTCTTACTGGGGCCCAGTGGTTCAGATACTAGACATGCAGAGAAGGAAAGGAAATAAGGTCGTTGTGGCAGTTTTTAAAAAATATTTGTAAACTATTTGACATCTCTTCTATCAAGAGGTGGGAACTATGTCCCTTCTCCTATCCTTGATTCTGGGTCATTCATAGTGACTCCCACTGAACCAAGAGAAGAAGGCAGAAGAGGCATGGAGCAATTCCAAGGTGATGAGACAGGAGGGCACACAGCTTTCTCCTTGTTCTCTTTGGACACAAACATTTGGACCCTTGAGCCATCACACAGGAAGTCCAAGTATTCTGAAGCTGCTATGTGCCCAAGCCACATTGAAAGACTACGTCTAGATGCGCCGGCTCACAGTCCAAGCTGAGGTCCCAGCATCAACTCTCATCAACCCCCACAGATGTGCATGAGGAAGCCTTTGTAATGACTCCAGCTTTATCCACTTTATTATGCAGTCTCCAGAGAAGGCTCAAGTGAGAGCACCCCACTGAGACTTCTAGTCTTTGAGTCTTTTCACCTGAGGCCCCAGACATTGTTCAAGAAGGAACAAGTTGGCCCTGTCCGAATTTCTAACAGTAGAGTCTGTGAGATTAATAAAATTATTATTTTATGCTATTATGTTTTTGGATTGTTCTTATGTTGCAAAAGATAAGTGGAACACTGTCTATGGCCCTTCGGAGAAGAAAGAATGACGTATGCTGCTTATGTACACTTACAAAATAGAACAGAAGAGTAATAGCAAAATGTAAAATATCAAATATTGGAAAAAGGAGAGGGGAGGATGGACCAGTGTAAGTGAACTGAATCCTTACTTTATATATCTGGGACTTATTAGATAAAGTTGATAAATCAATGAATGAAGATAAAAAAAACTATGTGAGCTATGGAAATGACCTAAAGAAAATCTAAAACAGAAGCAATTTTAAAAAAGAAGCTTCTTCTGAAGAGTTATAACTAAGTTGGGATGTAAGGTTCAAGAAAACAGCTCATATTCATTACAAAAGCATCTGTATTATTTGGTCACCAGGCATATGTATTACTTGAATAAAAAGTTACTTGAAAATTAGAAATTCTTATTATGGTTTCTAATTTTTATTCATGATCTCCAAATGAAAAAAAAAATTAAAAGTTTAATGCAGCAAGATGATATATGTTCCTCTATCAAATTATCAAACCAGAAAAACATTAAGTTAGTCAATATCGTGGAAGGAGCAATTAGGCCAATGTTCTCCATGTTGTTGATGCAAATGTGACTTGGTAAAAAAAAAAAAAACACTGTGTCTCAGAAACAGAGACTGAGGGAATAGCCACCATCTGTGCCAGAAGAAGAGACAGCTTTGTGGGATCCAGGATCACATGTCAGCCATCAAATGTCCCAGCCCAGGAGTGACACACTTCCGCTCAGAATTCATTCCCCAAACCAGTCACACAGCCCCACCTAACCTATGGGGGCCAGGAAGTACAGCCCTTACCTTGTCTCCGGAAAGCATAGAACTAATTGCTACCTCAGGTTTTTACATTGATTTGGAACAGCTTCCAAATATTACTTTGATATACAGAAAATATAAAGGAAAATTTTTATCTAAGTCCATTTTCAAGAACCTTACCATTGGATTCATTTGATGTATTCCCTCCCCCTCCTCTCCTCCCCTCTTGTCTTTTCTTCCCTCCTTCCTCCCCTCTCCCACTCCTTCCCCTCCTTTCTTTCTTTCTCCTTCCTTCCTTCCTTCCTTCCCTCCCTCCCTCCTTCCTTCCTTCCTTCTTCCTTTCCCTCCCTCCCTCCCTCCCTCCCTCTCTTTCTTCCACCTTCTCTACTATTATTATTACCAGTAACACATAACCAGAAGATATTATGATTATGCATGTAACAGAAGCTTTTGCCTTCTTAATTAATTCAATTTCATGTTGACCCTGTTTTGTGATTCTTCTCACTGTTGGCTCAAGCTGACTTCCGGGACGCCTGGGTGGCTCAGTTGTTTAAGCATCTGCCTTCAGCTCGGGTCATGACCCCAGGGCCCTGGGATCGAGTTCTGCATCAGGCTCCTTGCTCGGTGGGGAGTCTGCTTCTCCCTCTGCCTCTGCCTCTCCCCTCTGCTCGTGTTCTCTCTCTCTCTCTCTCTGTCAAGAAAAAACAAACAAACAAAAACCTTAAAGCTGACTTCCATCATTTATCAGCAGAGAACATAGGAAGTGAATATCACTACTGACAGTGGAGTCACATCCTCAAAGTGTAGTTAAAGTTCTCACGGTTGCTAGGTGACATTTTCTTTAAAAGATTAATTTAAAAGATATATTATCTGACATGATAAAAGTATCCCTCTCTCGTGTCTATTGTCTCTTTCATTCTACAAAGTACCGCAAAATTAATCTTCTTAAGGTACAGTTCTGATCATGTCATCATTGTAATGAAAATATTTCACCCAATCCACATCCCCTGCAGAATAAATTAGATTTCTCAGTCTGACATTCACTGTCCACAATAACCTGTCCTTAACTCAGCTGTCCAGCCCACGTTTTCAACATCTGCCTGTTAACATTCCAAGTTCATAATAACTGACTGCCCCAAATATGGCCGACATTTTTTTCTATTTCAGTGGCTTTATTTATGCAATTCTCTCTGCCCAGATTCCCTTGTCTCCAAGATCATACCTATTCCTGAAGACTCAACTTGAAGTCTGCCACCCCATCAAACCTCCTGATAACTCTAGGGAAAAAAATCACTTTCATCTCCCAAGCCTGCACAAAACTCTCTTTACTTATAACTATATAATTCAAGGGACAAATTTAAATCTCAGAATGTTTGTAAAAATTTCTTATTTACATTACTCACAGGTAGCCCCAGAATTTCTATATAAGAGAGATTTAGGGAAATGATGAATGGACGTAAATGTTCTAGGAAAACTCTTAAAACTTTTACATGATAAGAACATGTATGTTTTGGTTATTTCAGAAACTTGGTGGGAAGACATTATAGGGAAAATAAGACTTAAGTCATACGAGGTTTACCTCTGTAGCATCGCTGCCTCTATTAAAGTGAGAGAAAAGGCTTCACTTTATTTACTTCTTACACCCTCAAAGTAAGTGAATATACACATGCAACCATATCAATACAAGCAGAAAACATATTTAACAAAAGCCAACACTCATTCATGATAAACACTGTCATTACGCTATAAATAAATGGGAACTTTCTCCACCTGATAAAGACTATCTACAAAACACCTATAGCTAACATGCTTAATGGAGAGAAACTCAAAGCTTTCCCACTAAGATCAGATACAATAAAAGGGTGTTGTTCCCTCTCACTACTTCTTTCAACATCATACTGGAAGTTCTTGTTAATACAGTAAGGCAAGAAAAGGAAATAAAAGGTATACTGACTCAGAAGGAGGACATGAAACTGGTTTTATTCACAGATGACATAATCTTCTATGAGTAAATTTCAAAGAATTGACAAAAAAAAAAAAGAAACCAAACAATTCCTGAAACTAATAAATGATTATAGCAAGGTTTCAGGATACAGGGTCAATATACAAACTGCTTTTTTATATACAAACAATGAACAAATGTAATTTGAAATTTAAAACAATACCATTTACATTAACATCCCCCAAATTGAAATACTTAGATCCAACAAAATATGTACAAAATATATATGTGGAAAACAACAAAACTAATGAATGAAATCAAAGAACAAATAAATAGATATTCCATGTTCATTGATAAGAAGACTCAATAATGTCAAGACATCAGTTCTTCCCAACTTAATCAATAGATTCAATGCAATCCCAACCAAAACCTCAGCAAGTTATTTTATGGAATCACAAAATTGATCTCAAGTTTATAGAGAGAGGCCAAAGTCCCAGAACAGCCAAGAAAATATTGAAGGAGAAGAACAACGTTGGAGGACTGAAGCTACCTGACTTCAAGACTTATAAACCTTTAGAAATCAAGGCAGTATGCTACTGGTGAAAGAACAGATAAATAAGTCAATGAAATAGAATAGACAGCCCAGAAATAGACCCCATAAATATAATCCAACTGATCTCTGACAAAGGAGCTAAGGCAATACAGTTGAAAAAGATAGTCTCTTTAACAAATGGTGCTACCAACAACTGGACATCCATTGTGCAAAAAAAGAAAAAAATAATCTAAACACAGAACTTGCCTGTCTCACAAAAATTAACTCAAAATGGTATTAAAGACCTAAATGTAAAATGCGAAACTGTAAATTTCCATAAGATAACACAGGAGAAAACCTACATGACCTTTGGAATGGTGATGACTTTTTAGATACAATACCAAAGATAAGATCCATGAAAGAAATAATTGATAAGCTGGATGTCATTAAAATTAAAAACTTCTGCCTGCAAAAGACAATGTAAAGAGAATGAGAAGACAAGCCATAGACTGGAAGAAAATATTTGCAAAAGACACATCTGATAAAGGACTATTAAAGGTTATTTAAAATATACAAGGAACTCTTAGAACTCAACGGTAAGAAAATAAACTGCCCAATTAAAAAATGAGACAAGACCATAACAGACACCTCCCCAAAAGAAGATATACAGATGGAAAATAAGCATGAAAAGATTTTCCACATCATGTATCATCAGGGCGATGCAAATTAAAACAACAGTGAGTTACCACTACACCTATGAACAAAATCCAGAAAATGACAAAACCCAGTGCTGGTGAGGATGTGAAGCAACAGAACTCTTATACATCATTGCTACGAATGCAAAATGGTATGGCCACCAGAAGTCAGTTTAGCAGTTTCTCAGCAAGCTAAAGGTATTTGTACCAAACAGTCCAGAAATCATGTTCCTTATTATTTACGCAAAGGACTTGAAAACTTTAAAACATAAAAACCTGCACAGGGATGTTTATAGCAGCTTTACTCATAATTGCCCAAACTAAGAAGCAACCAGGTGTTCTTCAGTAGGTGAATGGATAAATCAACTGTGGTATACTCAGACAATGGAATATTATTCAGCACTTAAAAAAATTAGCTATCAAGTCATGAAAAAACATACAGGAATCCTAAATGCAAATTACTAAGTGAAAGAAGCCAGTCTGAAAAGGATACATACTATGTAATTCCAACTATGCCACGTTCTAGAAAAGGCAAAAATATAAAGACAATAAAAAGATCAGTGGTTGGCAGGGCTGGTGGTGGACAGACACGAATAGTCAGAACACAGAGAATTTTTAGGGTAGTGAAAATACTCTGTGATATTACAATGATAGTTCTATTGTTATTATATATTTTCCCAAACCTACAGAATGTACAATACTGAGTGAACCCCAATGTAAACTATGAACTTTGGGTGATTTTGATGTGTCAATGTAGGTTTATCCTCAGTAACAAATGTACCATTCTGGTTGAGTAATGTTGATAGCGGGGGAAGCTATGCATGTACAGGCAGGAGGTATATGAGAAATTACTGTGTCTTCTTCTTAATTTTGTTGTAAACCTAAATATCATACACACACACACATTTATATATATAATGCGGACAGAATCTAGCATGAGTTTGTAACAAAACAAAAAACCTTCAACGTAGGGGTCCCTGTGTGGCTCAGTCGGTTAAGCGACCAACTCTTGATTTTGGCTCAGGTCATGATCTCAGCTCAGGGTCATGAGATCGAGCCCCATGTGGGACTCCACGCTCAGCAGGAAGTCTGCCTGAGATTCTCTGCCTCTCCCTCTGCCCCTCCCCCCCCACTCTCTCACTCTTTCTCTTTCTCTCAAATAAATAAATAAATAAAATCTTAAAAAACAAAAACAAAAAACCTTCAATCCACTCTGGCAAAAAGCAGAATGAGAATATGGGTTCAGATATTTAAAACACAATGAGTGTCGTACTCAAGAAATCAAATCAAATTGTACCACTGGATTTCTCTCTATTTCTTGACATTTCTTTCCTGTATGGGGTTCTTCATTCTTAAAAGTAGCACTTCTTTACATGTAGCAGAGATACTTAAATGGCTATCAGCAATCCCAAGCATGTAGCTTGTTCTTGTGGCAACTCTAGATAAAAAGAGATTTTTCCTTAATGGCTCTAGCAGACAAATCTTAGTGAATACTTTGGTCTAGCTTGGTCATGTAATCCAATAATTTTATTCTGGAAGACAGGGCCTCAGGAAGGATTCTGATTAACCAAGGCTGGATCATGTGACTACCCTGAGAGTGGGAGGTGGATGGGTACAGAATGTGTAACCATGAGGAAAGAGGAATTTTGTTATCAGAAAAAAGGGGGAAGTGATTTGGGGCAAGCAAAAATGATAATTACACAAAATATCTATATGTTAACATATACGTATACTTGTATGCACACATTTGTTTTATCTTGTGTATATGCATATAAGCAAGTGTGTGTGTGTTTGATTTATCTTATTTTTGTAGTTGCTTTAGTTTTATTTACAGCCTTAGGTAGTTACCCAGAGTTAGCCAAATTACAACATCTAAGGAAATAGTTCCCACAAATCTGCCTTCACTTCTGACACCAATTGCAAGTTTGGGGGTTTCTGAAAACCATCCTCAAATTTAGTGATTCACTAAAAGAACTCCCAAAAGTGACTGAAGTCTGTTTTAGTCACGGTTACAGTTTATTCCAGGGAAAAGATAGTAGTTAAAATCAATAAGGGAAAAGACACATAAGACAGAGTCCTGGACAGATCCAAACGAGGCATTTCGAGTTGTCCTCTTCCTGTGGACTCAAGGACAGCATCCCCTCCTCCCAGCTATATGATGAGTGACAATACACCACATGGAATGCTGCCAACCAGAAAAGCCCACCCAGCCTTTGGTGTCCAGACACCATACTGACCACATGCTGCCTACATGGCTGACCATTAGGCTCCAACCTTCTGGGAGATCAGGCTAATACCTTTAAGCTCCAGTTCCTCTGGACATCAGAACTGATATGACACGGCCCAAAGCCTCCACCATAAATCACATTGTTAGTCTTTTCAGTGACCAAAGCCCCCAGCCAAAAACAATACTTCTATAAGGCAGGACATTTCAAGAACCTAGAGACCACCTTCCAGGAACTGAGGGAAAGGCTTTGGGTCAGGTTCATTCTTTACAACACAACAGTATTTTCAGTGCCAAATCCAGGCAACGCCAATTCACTTTCCTGAAATAGCAGTTTCATTTATTCTCTTAAATTATTAATGAAAAATAGTATTTTAAAAACTTCTCTACACAAGTCCCTGGTTATTCTACAATGAATATTTCTTGCTTTACTCCAATTTCACTGGTGTGTAAAGAACTAATGAGGCACAGCTCACAGATTGATGTTCATATTTATTAGTTTTTGTTCTTTTGCTAAACATGCCCTGTGTAATCTTTGATAATCGCTCAAGTTATTGAAAAAGAGTTTGCACAGCCTTAATATTATTTGCTTATTAGTCTGTGACAAACCATAAAATTTGATATTTTCACTGTGACTACCTCATGAAATTTGCTCACTTTGTCTCTGATTAAAGTACCAACACACTTATAATGCCAACAACTTTTAGAAGTATTTTTTAGGAGCTATATGAATACCCTTTGTTTTCATTTGAGAGATACAAAAGAAATTGAGAATATTCTTCAACAACACAATCACATACATCAGCTTTGCCTTGAGGAACTATGTCTAATACCTCTTCAATCTCATCCTGCTAAGTGAAACACCAACAGATCTGACACCTATCAGTGAGAATCTTCTTGAGATAATGTCTACACTGGAGATCCAAATTATGTGTTCAGCTGATGCTAAAACTTTCACTAAAATTTAGAATTTAACAGTGGCTTGAGAGTATAAACCCCCAATTTAATCAAGTCTGGCTATACTTTGGCTACTATGAATTTGACCTAAAAGAGAGATAAGTAAGCATCTATCTAGAATGTCAGACCTATAGGTGGTCTTGGAGATTATCCCCTACAGCTTTTTTTTTTTAATGATTTTCTTAAGATTTACTTATTTATTTGAGGGGGGAGGGGGAGAGGGAGAGGGGAAAGAGTCCTAAGTAGACTCCATGCTGAGTGTGGAGCCCAACAGGGGGCTTGATCCCACCACCCTGATATCTCGACCCGAGCCAAAACCAAGAGTCAGACACTCAACGGACTAAGCCACCCCGTTGCCCCTCCAGCCTTCATTTTTATACTGAATTGCACAATTTAGCTTTTGGTCAAGAGCAGAGCCAAGAAATAAACCCAACATTTTTGACTCAAGTTTTGTGCAGATATAAAAGCTATGGAACTCTGTATTTCTCTTTCCTGTACAAAAGGAAAGTAACCGAAGTCTGGCACGTGCTTAAGAAATCAGAGATGAAATTGCTACATCTTTATTGCATAGGAAAAGGCATTTTTCCTTCTTTTGCTTCTTTCACTAAAAACAGGATTTCTCTAAGCAACGGTTATCATAATATGGGTGAACACATCTGTGCTTCACAGCTTATGACACCCCAGGGTGTGTTTCTCTCCACTCTGCTTTTATGGCTCACAGCACTCCAGGGTGCAGCAAGCTCCTAATGGCTCTAGAAAAACTGACAGTAATTTTTTACCACTTAAGACAGTTACTATGCCAGACGATGATTGCAAGTTAGGTGGTATGCTGTTCTTCCTCTACATGGCTTATCCCAGATCATTTAATAATGCATGTAGTATTACAGTCCTGAGAGATGCACCTTCTGACCAGAGAGATGACAATTTTCATACAAGCGAATGTACCTAAATGTTCCTATTTCATATTCAAATTTCATAGTTCGCTCAATGTAGGTCGGGAGCCAAGCAAGAAGATGTAAGATACAAAAAGTAATGAAAAGCAGTACTTCCCTCAAGATCTCAGTGGAAATGACAATGATGCTTAACAGAAACACATTCTTAGGATGGAAAGAAAGCACCTGCTCAAATTAGTGTTTGAGATCAACAGCATGACAAATTATTTCTTTTATGTTTCCATTTTATTAAATAACTCTATGGGGCAACGTCAATGGACCACCCCTCCAGAGCTGTCATATAAAATTGTATTTTGTATATGTCCATACGTATGAATATATGTTATCTGTGTGTATATATGTATGTATACATGAGTGTTTATATACGGTACACATATTACTTAAATGCCCAGTGCGCATCTTTTCTCTCATTTATGAGTACACATTGATGACCAATAAATGTAAATTATATATGCCAATGGGCATATTTTGAAAATATTAAAACGCTCCAATTTAAATAGCCATTGAGATTGAGCTTAAATGCTTAGTTTTTCCAGTCACTTTCTTTTTCTTCTTAGCACACACTCTAGGAACATGAATAGGTCTGATAGTTATGAATTTCTACCATGACACACAGAATTTGCAGAGAATCAACTCTGTGGCCAGGTTAGAATCAAATATGGTAATATGCCCATCAAAACCAGAACCATGTGGGACTTTTCTGAAATTCACTATAGTACCTACTATTGGACATGTATTAATAGTAAACACATAATTTTTAATCTGATTGGTTGAGGAATTAGTTGAATAATGGAAATTGACTGAGGCTGAGGAAAGGTTGGCAAATTAAGGAATACAGACAGGTAAGGAGTGAATTTAATGGTTTCAAACCATTACCTTAGGATGGCTGAAAAGAAAAGCGTCTTTGGAATCTACACTATCTCTAGAGACGTGTAGAAGAAATAAAAGTAGCAAAAGAAGAGAACAGTGAATTACCAAAGAGAGACCAGAAATCATAATTATAATTAATTATAATCATAATTAATTCATGTTTGGAAACATTTCATGGATGGATCCCAAAAAAATAATATCCAACATCATGTTCACCAAAGTATGTTCTTTATCTACTTCATGGGTTAAATAAGAATTCAGAAAGTAAACATCTTTTCAAAAAGAAAAAAATAAAATAAAAAAGTGGACCTGCTTATCTACTTTTGGCAATCAAATAAAATAGCATCTTCTTGAGCATTTTCATCCATTTTGGAATTTGAAGCAAATACTGAGATGACCTATTTAAATACTGTATATGAGTGACCATTTCTCAGATTGAATTTATATGTAACTCTTAGTCTGTCTCCATGAGCTTTGATCCTTTTTCTCCCTCTTCCATCCTTTTTATTCTTCTTTCCTGAACTTAGATGCCAGTGCTCCCTTATTTGACATATACTACATTTCCCAAAAAAAAAAAAAAAAGTCAGTCAGAAGGAAAGGAAGAAACAAACCAACCCAAACGACTGCACAGCACTTGAATTCACGGACTATTCCTATAAGGAAAAAAGTGAACAGTTAGTGCGAGAAAGAAAAAAATTTTTAAGTTGAGTCAGACAACTGGTAGGACTGCTGTGTTTTCCACTTTGCTGACATGTAATTTTACTGGTGGTCCCACTGACCTGTGGCCTGTGCCTGGTGGGAACAGAGCCCGCGTGTGAGGAGGGGCTTGGCACCAGGGCTTCACGTAGTCCACAAGAGCGCAGGCAGACTGAGACCCCAAGCAAAGCCCTGTCCCTTCCCCCACGGTTTCATATCCCTGGGCAAACAGCCAAGTGGCTATCTGCAAGTGATATAAGAATGGATAAAGCGCTCATTAAGAATTTGTCTGAACTGGTTTTTCCCAGAGAGCGCACAAGAGAGTTTCTCAATAGCACTGAGCCATATACGTGTTGTGTATCAATAGAGCCCTGGTCGCTTAGCGGCACTTTTGCAAGAATACTTCCCCTTTATAATCAATAAATTTCATAGAACTGGGTATTTTTACTTAAGGGACTTTTCCCAGTGAGAGAAATTCTATTCTTATCAGCTCCTTTTATGTATGTACATAAAGAGAGATGTTTGTGAGTCTATAAAAAGTACCCTTGATCTTGTTTGATAGACTCTAATCCTCCTCAGAGTGAATAGGCTTTCAAGTGGGTGACTCTGCATTTGCAAATGAATGACAGTATGTGTGCCAAATCCTCTCTCCAGCCACAAAAGTAATAGGATGAGAGTTTTATTTCTGGAAGAGGATTTCAAAACAGGTCAGTTCTCATTTACTCCTCAGCAGGTGCTGCTAAAAAAACTTAGAAAAAGTAAGACGTGGCCATTAAACACAGCAGACAAAACAATACATACATCAATCAATGCCTAGAAATAGGCTTTGAAATGTTATTTATTACCCATTGTCATCAAATATGCATTACTCTAATGATCGGCATATTATGAAGACAGGCATTTTAGAGATAAATTATAAGATGGACTAAAAAAGATTGCTATCATCTTGGCAAAGAAGGGTACTTTAATTTTTTAAAATCATATAATTGTTGTGGAAAGAATCTGTATAAATCAAACATTTCAGAGAGATAAGATTTTTATCAGTGACAGAAACCCTCTCCACCTTTCCACACAAACTCATATAAAGATACACAATAAAGTTAAATTTTAGACTGTTAATAGTCAAAAGCATGCTTTGTTCCCAAAGTTCTGCTCTATTTACTTGGTTGATATTGGTGTGAATAGATTAAAAGCACCAATATGAAAGAGACTCTCAACCCTGTTTTCAAAAATATTTATAGGTTGGCACCTGGAGGTTTGCACTAGCTCTTGAAAAGTCAATACAGAAATCTAGTGCATGTTCTTCTCTTCCTTCATTAGAGAAATTGACAGCTGAGAGGAGCCCTCTGGTTGTCTGACACCAGAACAAGCCATGTTAACAAATAGTTCTCACCAGAGGCAGCCACGGGCACCATAGCCTGAAGTTCTCAGTACCACTTACAAGTAATGCTATATTGGTGCTACTCCTCTGGTCCATTTAAAATGTTAAATTAAACATCACACCTAGTCCAGTGCTTTCTCTTCTACACCCACTTTGGTGCTCAACATTTTATTTGGCAAATTATATCCTTCTGCACAAGCCAAGTATATGAGCTTATTCAGAGTCCTAAAATTGATGTGCATTTTGTGTCCATCAGCTAATGGCTAGAACTAATTGTTGAGAATTAACAGACTTTTTGTCTTGGATTTCAATCTTTACACTCTTGCTTGGTCATGGGGTTTCTGACCTCTGAGTGAGCATACAGTATCCAGATGTAGGATAGGAAGATGCTTAAGAGGGGATACAATGGAACAGCTATCAAGAGTTCCAATGGGGCACTTTTGGTAGAGGAGGGAAGATGGGGGAAATTGCAAGACTGGACTAAAGCCAAGAAAAGCAATAAAGGGTATGAGCACTGAAATGTCCGGTAACCCAAAAGGAACCAGAAAAGAGAATAAGAGAGAAAAAAAATGAACAAAGCCTCATTGAGAAGGCACTAGGCTTTAAAAAATTACCACATTATGCATATGTGCAATAAAGAAGAGCAGGACTTTAAGCAAAAATAAAGTCAGCAGTTTTTCTTTCTTGCTATCATTATTTAGTACACATGTTTTATTTTGTAGTTCCAGATACTTTGAGTCTCTAAGTGTCTTGATGATCCAAGTAAGGATCAGATATTGATGAATGATCTGTAGCCTAGTCTAAAACTCATTTGCTCATTCACCCGGACGTCCTCTGTGTTATATTTTCATCATAGTTTCCTTGTTACTTAAGTCTTCCATGAAGCCAAATGTAAATTGGAAGAAGCGCTGAAATTAGGTCACTAAGGTAACTTCTATGTAGAGGCAGTCTGCCAGAATTGTAAAGGAAAAGCCAAAATCCAAGATAAGAATAAAAAGGAGAAGGAAATCAATGCTTAGTTTTTGGGGAAAAGAGAGTCCTTTTCCCCTAATAGGAAAGAGAAAAATTGAGAAAGTGAGGTAAGGTAAGACATCTAGCTACTTAGAAGGCTGAGAGAGAATTAATATAAAATCAACAGAACCTATCCATAAATTAGCCATGGAGCTCAGAGGGTTCAAGACAATTATATTAACATACATCGCCAGATTCCAGGCACCCTTATGACATAGGATAATTGAGTATGCATCTAAGGAATGACATGGGTAAGTATATATTGTGACATAGTTATAGTTACAGTGAAATAATTAATGAGTTATATATGAGGCAACTAGAGTAGTCAGGACTCCCATCTTACTCCCCATCCCATAAAGTCAAATGCAGAGCATAAACAGCCAGCATTATCTCCCTAGGCAAAACTCCAAAGGCTATTCTCTAAAGGAAGCAAAATCAATGTTGGACAAAGGTCAGATTCTCGTGGTAAGCATCCTTTCCCCTTTCCCTTTCTTGCTAAATAAAATGCTATTGGTGTTGACTTTACGTTGTGGAATAGCATCTGCAGTCTGTTACCTAGATTATGTAGCTCTACATACCAAAGGGACCTACACAGATCTCATTAGAGAAAACATCTAGAGAATCATCTTACTCTCCTGGTAGCTTAGAAAACCTGTATCTTTCTTAAGTGTGAATGGAGAAATAGGAATGAAATGCCAGGTATGTGATGAAAACCAGAAGCATACAAGAGAAAGGACAAAATAAAAATTTTCAGCGGCATTTTGAAAGGTTAAGAAAATAGGAAAGGCCTTTGAGAAGTAATGTAATCAGAATGATCAGAGGAAGGACTATATTTATAAAACAAAAACAAAGCTATGAACAAGGAACAATCTGAGAAGATGATCTCAGAGATTAAACATATTATCATACAACTGAAGAACGACTGGAAAGTAAGGTTGAGGACATCTAGAATACAGAGCACAAAAGGATAAAGAGTCAGGAAACATGAGAGAGATGAGGAATAAAACCATCTAGGTGTTCCATTGTCCAGCTAGTAGGAATTCTAGAAAGAAAGAGCAAGAGAGTGGAGAGGGATACACACCAAAATAATAACAGAAAATAATTTCCTAGAGCTAAAGGAGGACACATCATCAGACTGAAGATAAATAAAAAAAGAGTCACCAAACAAATGCAAAAGGAACCATACTGGGGTACAAGAAATTGCAAAACATTTAAGAATAAAAAGAAGTTCCTAAAAGCTTCTTTATAGAATAAACTGCTGTCAGGACGCCTGGGTGGCTCAGTCGGTTAAGCGGCTGCCTTTGGCCCGGGTCATGATCCCAGGGTCCTGGGATCGAGTCCCACATCCGGCTCCTTGCTCAGCAGGGAGCCTGCTTCTCCCTCTCTCTCCCTCTGCTTGTGCTCTCTCTGTCAAATAAATAAAATCTTTGAGAATAAACTAACTGCCTTCAGAGGAAAATGAGGCGATCTGACATCTGATGTTTGGTCAGTCCCCTGGCTACAAGATAACACTGGTGCAGCAATGCCTGGAAAGCAATATGGAGGTCCCTCAAAAGAGTAAAAACAGATCTACCATACAATCCAGCAATTCCACTACTGGGTGTAAACCAAAGGAAATGAAAACAGGATATCAAAGAGATTATCTGCACTGCTATGTTTATGGCAGCATTATTCACAATGGCTAATATAAGGAACCAACCTAAGTGTCCATCAATAGATGAATGGATAAAGACAGTGTGATATAGATATACAGTGGAGTATTATTTGGCCATGAAAAAGAAGGAAATCCTGCCATTTGCCAAAACATGGATGGACCTTGAGGACATTATGTTAAATGAAATAAGTCAGATGAATATGTATGAGATCACTTACATATGGAGTCTAAAAAAGCCAAACTCATAAAAACAGAGTAAAATAGTAGTTACAGGGGCTGGAGAGTGGGGGAATAAGATGCTGTTTAAGGTACAAACTTGCAAATAGTAGTAGCTAACTTCTAGAGATCCCATGCAAAGTACAGTGATCATAGACACATTATATAATATTCAAGCTTGCTTAAAGACTATTCTTAATTATTCCAACCACAAAAAAGAAATGATAATTACATGATGTGACAGAGCTGCTATCACTACAATGGCAACCACATCATAATATATTAATATATCCAATCAACATGTTCACCTTAATTAGCATCATGTTCTATGTCAAATATATCTCAGTAAAAAGAGTTCAAAAGACATTAATACATGGGACGCCTGGGTGGCTCAGTTGGTTAAGCGTCTGCCTTCAGCTCAGGTCATGATCCCAGGGTCCTGGGATGGAGCCCCGCATTGGGCTCCTTGCTCTGCGGGAAGCCTGCTTCTCCCTCTTCCACTCCCCCTGCTTGTGTTCCTGCTCTCGCTGTGTCTCTCTCTGTCAAATAAATAAATAAAATCTTTAAAAAAAGAGAAAGAAAGAAGAAAGAAAGAAAGAAAGAAAGAAAGAAAGAAAGAAAGAAAGAAAG
>NW_023270854.1:14681273-14751248 GCF_011800145.1 Mirounga leonina | reverse complement strand
AAGAAAGAAAGAAAGAAAGAAAGAAAGAAAGAAAGAAAGAAAGAAAGAAAGAAAGAAAGAAAGAAAGAAAGAAAGAAAAAGGAAGAAGGAAGGAAGGAAGGATGGACGGATCTGGGAGCAAGGAAGGAAGTAGAACTAGTATTTCTATTTTACTTGATTTGTTACCAAATCCATGGACTACACTTTGATAAAAAAAAATATATTTTACCAAAGTTAATGAATATAGGCAAAATTTCATATGGCCCTTAATGTTTAAAATTCAAGCATCAGAAATTGTATATGATCTTGTCCACCACAAAGTTTCAGTCATTCAGTGTCTGGCATGTGGTTGATGTTAATAAATAAGACATAAAGAGCTCTTACAAATCTGTAAGAGGACAGCACCCAAATAGGAAAAAAAAGAAGGTAAAATAGATAGATAGTTCAGAAAATAATTACACGTGGCTAATAAATGTATTTAATGTTTTATCTCACTAGTAATACAAGTTAAGCCTACAGTGAGTTATCACTTTTGACACGTGAAATTGGAGATCGTTTACATTTACAATAATGCATGCATACACAGAAGTTGTGGTGAGGCAGAACTCTCATACATAACCAATTGAAGCATAAATTAGTTAAAACAACTTTCTTGAAAACATCAAGTACAAGCAAGAATCCTTAAATATTTATACTTTTGATGTACTACCCTTATTTCTGGAAATCAATCTTAATAAAATAATCCAAGATACTATAAAACATTGATGCATGTGTTTCACAGACCTATTTAACAGAATGAAAACTGGCATCAATCTAACTGATCAACACTAATATTTAAATAAATGATGTACCTCCATATTAGAACATATTATTTAATAATTAAAATGTCATTACAAAATGTATGTAATCAAATGGAAAGGTCCATGACATGATAAATGAAAAAATCAGGATACAAAGTAGTAGGTATATACCAATTTCGAGAGTGTGAGTATATGGGTATAAGAAAGCAGGAGAGAGAAAACTATAATAATGTATTTCAAAATGTTAATAATGGTTTTTTCTGGGTAAATCTATTACAAATTATTTTTTTCTATTTTTTCCATATTGTTCAATTTTTCTACAAGGAATTTATTTTTAGAATTAGAAAAAAACAAATATTACTTCATTAAAAGTTAATGGAGTTCTGCTTCTGGTGAGGGCAGAGTAGCTTGTAATGGATGAAAACTGCAGATAAAATTATAAACACTGGACATAATTGAGAAAACAAGTGGTCAAAAGCAGAAAGAAACTGGAAGAGTAAACCTCTGAAATAGGAAAATGCACTTGGTAGGTTTGCATTTATGTAACTTTTCATGTGAGGGAAGTCCTCATTCTATACAGTGTGGGATGTCTGGACCTTAGGCAAAAAGCCTGAGTCTTACTGGCTTGGCTTTGGGGCTGCCATATTACATAGAATATGTTAAAGGAAACTGTGGAAAGCAAAGAGTATGGTAAAGTCCAAAATTCTGCATTTAAAATCTGCCCAAACCCTTGGCTGGCCCCTGATGTATAAAAAGCTGACTCCTGAATGTCTAAGAGAAAGTGACAGACTGTCAGAGATTTTAGCTGCTGCCAACCATAAGGGAGTTAGCACTTTGAGATTGAGTCTAGCCAGATTAATTCTTGATAAAACAACTATAAACACTCTCCAGGGGAAGGTAGCAGAATTTAGTCCTGGAGTGGTTTTATTCACAATGTTCTGTTTATAAACAAAAATTCGGATTCAGAGGGAATTTTTGATTACATCAAAAAATCGGATTCAGAGGGAACTATTGCAATATCAGTCATCAGGAATCAACTGAAACATACAGATGTCATAATATAAAGCAGTTATTTTATTATAAATATGTCCAGAACAAAAAGATGGAGAATTTCAGCAGAGAGATAAAAACTACCAAACGATGGAGACTCGACAGTACCATATCTGAAATTTTAAAAATCAGTGGATGCAGTTAGCAGAAGATTGGAGATGGAATTAGTGAACCTGAAGACAGATCAGTAGAAACTAATCTCAAGAAGAGAGAAACAGAATAGAACCTCAGTGACATGAGGACAATACCAAACAGTCTAACATATGAGTAGCTGAAGTCAGAAAAGGATAGAAAAGAGACTGGGACTAAAAATTTATATATATATAAAATATATATATATATTTATATACTTATATATTTATATATTTGACAAAATATATATATATTTGAGGAAATAGTTGCATAAAATTTCTTAAAATTGTTGAAACAGAAACTTACAGTTTGAGAAAATCAGTAAAGCACAAGCAAAATAAATATAAAGAAAACCATACTAGGGCTTATCATAGTCAAACTGCAGCCAGCCAGAAAAAAAGATGATACATTATACACAGGAGAACAATAATAGAAAGAACAGCTGACTTACCTTCAGAAAGAACAAGGGGTATTTTTACATTCATTAAAACATATTGAACTGTGCACTTGAGATGTGTGCACTTCACTCTCTAAAACACTATAAATGGATATTGAATTATAGTTTGTAGGTTTGCTTTTTTCACAGTGGTATGAATTAGCAATTTTAATACTGTATGCCATATACTCTAGCTTGAGCAGAAGTGTAACTATATTGACAATAATGAAAGCTAGATTTCTCATCATTGGAGAAGAGAGTTACAAATATGCAAAGAGGAAAGACTAGAATACACTCTGCATGCTGGACTGGAATGAGAAATATGAGCATGAACATATAAATATATAGAAATCAATATAAATCTATACATATATGTGTATGTGTGCACATACATATATACATGTGCATTTATATAGATACAGGTGTCTACGTACATGTCTATACATGTGTGTATTTGTGTTAGCGTGTGCATGTGTAAATCCCCACACATAGATTTCCTAGGCTACCTGATAAAGGGACCTAGAAAAAATGACCCATCAGTAGTACTGAACATACCTAGTCCCCACATTTTAGTTTCTAAAGACCATTATCCACTAAAAGTGCAGGGATTTTTGCAGAAAAGTTTAGGGTATCTTGTTGCATTATGAAGAAAGGAAGAACTAAAGTAATACTAGCGACATATCAAAAGAATACAGGCCAGTTTGAAAGGGATCCTACTGGCCAAATTTTGAACAATTTGAATATTAAAAATAAATACTGATGGAAATGGCTTATATCCCATTGAATCAAATAAAAATCCATTAGTTCATTTGATATAAATACATCAAAGTACATAAGTAGATGGGGAAGGGCAGGGAAGTTCTTCCTTACAGTAGAACTCATAAATATAGAAGGATGCATTTTAAACTAGTGGACAAAAATTTGATGAAAAGCAGTATATTTGTATAAGTCTCAAAATAGCTCCCTCTCAAACTGCTTATTAATTGCAAAGGAAAAAATGGGAGAAAACTTGGCAGACACCACCTTAACCATGTGATATACACCTAAAACATGCAACTCTGATATGATACATTGAGAAGGACACAACACGCTTCTTTGGAAGTCCTACTAGAAACGCATCACATAGGGGCACCAGGGTGGCTCAGTTGGTTAAGCGTCTGCCTTCGGCTCAGGTCATGATCCCAGGGTCCTGGGATCGAGCCCCGTGTCAGGCTCTCTGCTCAATGGGGAGCCTACTTCACCCTCTCCCTCTGTCTGCTGCTCTGCCTACTTGTGCTCTCTCTCTCCCTGCCAAGTAAATAAATAAATAAAATCTTTTTTAAAAAAAACAACACATCACAACAATCTCATTATAAAGAAACAGACAAACCCAAAACCGAGAAACATTCTACAAAATAATTGGTCAGTGGTATTTAGAAATATCAAGGTCAAAAGAAACAAGGAAAGAATAAGGAACTGCTCCAGATAAAGACGAGAGATATGAGAATTAAAGGAAATGCATGACAGAGAAAGGGGAACCTTCCTACACTGTTCGTGGGAATGCAAGCTGGTGCAGCCACTCTGGAAAACAGTATGGAGGTTCCTCAAAAAGTTGAAAATAGAGCTACCCTATGACCCAGCAATTGCACTACTGGGTATTAACTCCAAAGATACAAATGTAGTGATCTGAAGGGGTACCCGCACCCCAATGTTTATAGCAGCAATGTCTACAATAGCCAAACTATGGAAAGAGCCTAGATGTCCATCAACAGATGAATGGATAAAGATGTGGTATATATATACAATGGAATATTATGCAGCCATCCAAAAAATGAAATCTTGCTATTTGCAATGACGTGGATGGAACTAGAGGGTATTATGCTAAGTGAAGTAAGTCAGTTAGAGAAAGAATTATCATATGATCTCATGACATGAGGAATTTGAGAAACAAGGCAGAGGATCATAGGAGAAGGGAGGGAAAAATGAAACAAGACAAAACCAGAAAGGGAGAGAAACAGTTAAGAGACTCTTAATCGCAGGAAACAAACTGAGGGTTGCTGGAGTGGAGAGGGGTGGGAGGGATAGGGTGGCTGGGTGATGGATACTGGGAAAAGTATGTGCTATGGTGAGCACTGTGAATTGTGTAAGACTGATGAATCACAGACCTGTACCCCTGAAACAAATAATACATTATATGCTAAATAAATAAATAAACAAACAAACAAATAAAGGAAATGCATGATCCTGCACGGAATTCTAGACCAGCAGGAAACAGGAAATAGCTTTTAAGGACTTTATTGGGGCAGTTGATGAGATTTAATATGGAATATAGATTATATTATATTGCTATTGTATTTCCTGAATTTTATCATTGTACTGTGGTTATGAAAGACAATGTCTTTGCTCCAAGAGAAAAACATACTTATTTATGGGTAAGCAGCTACATCTCCAATGTGCTCTCCTATGGTTTGGAAAGTGCTATGTTTACATAAATATATGCGTCAAATATATATGCAGCCAATAATCTGTATTTGTGAATTTGCCTACTCATTAAATTTATTTATAACCCTAAAATCAACACAGTGCTTTAGTGATCATTCACAGACAGAGACAAAGCAGCACAAAATTTGAGTCTCTTGACTTGCATGTTCCCAGCTGAGGAAGAAAACAGGCATACTCGGCCTTCTTTCAGCTCTAATCTTGTAAACAAGTGTCCTTTTCATGGTCTATTTAGTGGCACTTTTTTTGCATTTTTGTGTGTTTAGTGATTTTGATATTTAAAAAGACCTTCCACTGCAGGGCAGAAGTGCAGTTCCTAAGCTCAAGAAAGATGTAATGTGCTTTCCAGAAAAATACATACATTAAATAAGCTTCCTTCAGGCATGAATGGTAGTGCTGTTGGTTGAAGGTTCAATATTAATGAATCGACATTGTCAATTATGTTATCTTGTTAATAAATCAAATGTTTTAAATAATACTATTTATTATTTATATATTAAATAAGGTATCTTTAAACAAAAACACACATAAAAGTTATGTATTAATCACTTGATTAAAAAAAAAAAAAAAAGCTTGTGACCCGAGACTCACAGGAACCTAATCCTGTATTTCCTTTAGGAGCAATGGTTCTGGATTCGCTCACTCAGTGTTCACAGTGACTTTACAGAACATGACTACTACAAATTATGGCAATTCCCTATACATAAATGATAGCTAGATAGATGTAAATATAGATACATAATTGGCTATATATCTACATATAGATTTAGAACAAACAGAACAAAAAGTAACAGTTGCTGCTGAATCTGGGGTAAAGGTATATGGCAATTCCTCTTACTATTCTTGCAACTTTTCTGCAAGTGTAAAATGTTATCAAAATAAAAATTTCCCAAATGCACATGATAAATTATTACAAGATGCTCTTCTCTACAAGACACATTAATTGGTTTCTCTCTGCCTACAAATCTGAAATCATATGGGAATGCAGTCTTCTGTGTGGTATTTTGGACAATTAGAGAGAGAGAGACTGCTTTAATAAAATCCAGGCATTAGCAGATATATGTTGTCCATGCAGTAAAGATGAAGTAACTAAAAGACACAAAAGAGAAGCAATGGCTTTTTTAGGAGCTCATGGAATGTGCAGTCTGAACAAGACATAGTAAGTAGCAGCATAGAAAATGACATTGGCCAAGAGACTATAGTTCTGTTGAGGACCTATCAAAAAAAGGGAGGGGGGGATAAAGTCACAGGAAAGAGGCCCAGGTCCTCAGGAAATGATGACAGCCAGTCTAGGGTTCTCTTTAAAGTACACATCAAATTAGCTTTTCCCTATTGAAGTAAACTGGCTTAGATTGGAGAAGTTCTATTTTGCCAAAAGGGGCTCTCTTCACTCATTGCTCCTTTCAATCCTGGGTGGCAACCATTAAAGTACTGATCACAAATAGTCTGCGGATTTTACTTTTAATTAAAATATGTCCCTTATATTATGGAGCCATTAGCTCCTGATATTAGATTCTACCACTCATTTCTAGTATTAATGGATATGGGCTCTTAGCACTTTGAGTAATAATTTTACATTAAGATTCATCTTTTTCAAAATGAAATACCTATCCTTAAAAAACTTAGTTTTATAGTTGCACACATATATATGTATATAGTTTCTATAATGCCAAACATCTGACTTTAAAAAACTGAAACCCAAAACTGTTGTTGCTTTCAATGTTTTTATTCATTGTTTTCACTTTAACTGATTATTTTAATAGATACAGCTCAGATAATTTCATACATATTGATTTTCCCAACCAAGTTTTGGAGAAAAAAATAATAAAGAAAAATAATAAAAAATTAATAAAGTAAGTCATTCAGCTTATCCATTTAAATGAAAAGATAACGATTTTCTCGAGACCATAGTGTTAATATACAACTAGATGAAAGACATAGGACTTAGGACTCTACTCTGCTCAACAAATGTTTTATTAACACTTACTACGTACTGGAAGGCCCCTGTCTTCAAGGAGCTCATACAACATACACACATATACACACAATCATACATCTAATCGTGACCAATTATATCCTAGCTGGCAAAGACTGTAGTGAATATTGGGGGGGAAAAAAACAATCTACTGATCACCTATAATACATTAACCTCTGACAGCTCACTTCATCTTTATAAAAACCTCATGATGTCGTATTTTATGGGATATGTTTTGAGATTTAGAAATGTGAAATCACCTGCTCATGGTAAGCAGCAGAGCTGAGATTCAAAGCTCTTCCTACTTCCAATACCTGTTTATATCTTTATTCTTTTTTAAAGATATGCCATTAAATTACAGATAAAGGAGTGATTCATTCTACCTTGATGACTTAAAGAAGGTTTTCAAAAAGAAGTGGCATAGAGTCTGTCTTTAAAAACTATTGTCATGATCAGGCTCCTGGTAAGGTAAATGACTACAGGATGTTAGATCTGCATTCCTGAGGAAGAACCAACCTGCCAGTGTGAATCTGGTGGACTGTGGATAATCTGAAATTGATTTGGAGGCTCTAGCTCTAATGATGCCATTCGTTAAAGTACGAACCCCAAAATGAAAAAAAGTTTGTAGCACGATAACTCACTAAAGTGAGTAACTCATAACCAATTATTATATCGAGACATTATCTTTATCTGACTTTAAGGGTAAGAGAGATGTTAATTGGGCAGAAGAGGAAAATATGAATATTATGCTTTTATAGGCTGAAATATGTGTAAACCCTTGGGATTCTTTGAAAACTCTATAATGAAATGCTTTATATGTAAAGGTGAAAAAAAGTATTTTTCAACAACACAATTTTTTTTAACTAAAATTGTTTAGTTTTTGTGTGTTCATTTTTTCCTACTGCACGCTGGGAAGACTGTCAGCAATTAATTAATGTCTTTTGAAATTGCAGTCTTTCTGAACTGTAAGAAAACATAATGGGAAACATTTTGAGCCAAATAACACATTAATGTGCCCCTAGATTTCAAACCCATGATTGTTTAAGATGCCTGAAGTTGTCCCATGGGGGTGTTTAAATTCTTCTAGATGCTCCCAAAACAATCCTTTCTGACCCCAAGTTAATTGTCAATCTTCGGAGGCTGGCTCTTGCCAAGGAGAGCTGGGGGTGACAGGGGAACAGAGACTTCCAACTGGGATTAATACACCAGCGTCTATTAAGCTGGGATCCAATATCCCAGGTGTCTCTCCACCTCCTGTTGCTCTGACAAGGAACCAAGGGGGAGAAAATGAAAAAAAAAAAAAAAAAAGACGAAACTTACTAAGGCAAAAGTAGTATAAAATTACTATTCTAAATCAGTCTCATATTTTACTCAAAGTGTCATTCTTTAACCTAGAGAAGTAACAAGTGGTGTTTGGGAGTGGGGGAGATATGTTATTGCCTCTCCCCCAAAGAGTAATCTTACATGATTAGGTGAAGAATCCCAAATATCTCTATTCTGTCTTCCTGAAGCCTCTACAGCCTTTTAAAGTAATAAATTCTGTAGCTTCTCTGTCCACAATATAAAACAGTACTTTCTTGTCATTCTCTAAAATTTACTCTTCTAGGTTTCAAAAGATGCCTCTTAGATATAATATTCCAAGAACTAAGAAAGCCCGCATTCACCTGACACTTGGACTTCAGTTATATGATCATGTGAACTTTCAACCTACATCTATTCAGGTTTGACTCTTAATTATTTTGCTTTCAGTAATGACTCAATCATTTACCAGGTATGTGACCTTGGGCTAGCTACAATGATTTGTCTGTGTCTCAGTTCCTTCATCTTTAAATACATCTTAATAATATCTATCTTGAGAATATTACAAAAATTAAATTATTCAATGCACAGAAAGACTTTGGACTAATGCCTGATTTCTATGATAAGTTTTCAATAATTCTTAACTATTATTTTCATTGTAGACATAGGCAATGTCTAGATTTTATTGTCTGAAGTTAATGATGCCTAACTCTAGGGTGAAGAAATAGAAGAATTGGGAGGAAATATGAAAAAAGTGCACCTGAAGTTTTATCTAGCCAATAATAATAATAATAATAATACCATTTTATATTTACATAGTGCTTACCATTTATCAGGCACTGTTTAAAGAGTTTTACATATATTAAGTCATTTGGTTTTATAACTTTATAAGGTATATACTGCCATCATCATCACCATTTTACAGATGAGGAAACAGAGGCAGCAGTAACTTGCCCAATATCACACAGCTAGTAAGTGGCAGAACTAGGATTATCCCATGAGGTCTGGTGATAGATTCTACATAATTTTTTTTAAGATTTTATTTATTTATTTGAGAGAGAGAGAGAGAGCACAAGCAGGGGGAGCTGCAGGCAGAGGGAGAAATAGGCTCCTTGCTCAGTGGGGCTTCCCGCTGAGCAAGGAGCCCGATGCAGGACTCGATCCCAAGACCCTAGGATCATGACCTGAGCCGAAGGCAGACGCTTAACCAACTGAGTCATCCAGGCATCCCTAGATTTTACATCCTATTACCTATCATGTAATTTTGTATCTCATAATGGTTGCTGAATAAATGTTAGTTATTATTTTATTAGTCTTATTACAAATGTTGCTACTTCTGTTGTTGTTGGCCCTCATCCTTTTAGAAAAATCCAGCTCAGGAGGACAACAGCTGAGAAAATTAGGCAGAGTATACCCTGCCACAGCATCATGAGCACTGAAAGAGCAGGAAGCCAGGTCTCACTGAATAGAGTCCCTGATGTTGGGAGGATTAGTTATGGACAGGAAATCCAACCTAGTTTAGCTCTGCTTCTGATCGGGTATATATATATTCACACACTCACTGGCAAAACAGTCAGAAGAATCCTAACTTTTCAGTAAATGGCTCTGAACCCTCAGGTAAAACTACAGAGAAATAAGATGGGGTTCGGGGAGAACACGCAAATATACAGATCAGGGCAGCAGAGTGGCTGAGTAGGAAACATCCATGGGGAACAAAAGGACACTTTTATGAATCCCAAAAACGGTCTAAACTATGTGAAAGTAGTGCATGAAATGTACTATTTAAACTGGATAAAGAGGTGGGATAGTGCACAGGTCAGCAAACACAGCCTGATGCCTATTTCTGTACAGTTCCAGGAGCTAAGAATGATCTTTACGTTTTTGAACGGTTAAAAAAAAAAAAAAGGAGGAATATAAGAATATGTTTTGTAACACATGAAAATTATACAAAATTCAAATTTCAGTTTCCATAAATAACATTTTATTGGAACCCTGCCAACCCATTTGCTTATGTATTGTCTACATCTGCTTTCTCACTACAAAAGCAGAACTGAGTCGTCCCCACAGAGACCATATGGCCCACGGTCTAAATATTTCCTATCTGGCCCTTTACAGAAAAAAGGTTGTCAACCACTGGCATAGTGCAATGGAAAATAACTTAGTTTCTGCCAAAAGATATTATTATGTCACATGAATAAAATACTGCTACTTTTCTGTTACCTCAGGTTTCCTCACCTATAAAATGAGAGAGTTGCCCTTGGTCACAGTGGTGATCAAGCTAACCCCTCAGGAATGCTGTAGTTGGCTAAGGAGCCATTGTCAAAGCACAGAAGAAAGAAGTCAACAGGGAAGACCTTTGCCCTTCCTATAATCACCCTTCTTCAACCAGAACCATGACTCTGGGATCTGATTTTCTAAAGAACATTTCTGAGAAACAAACTGCAGTACCAAAAATAAAAAACCAGATTTGACCACTCCTGAAAGGGCCTCCCGGGTTGTAGGTAGGCCTCATTCTGCCCTTCAGCTTTCCCATCTTGCCCTCATGCCCACAACAGGGGCAGCTCTCTGGGTTTTCACCCAGGCCTGTCCTAGGTCAGAGCAGGCAGGTTCACTTTCTTCATTGTAAAATCTGTATGTTCATCAGTTAACATTTTTAAGGCCTTTCATTCACAGCTTTGGGTCTATACTTCTTTGGGTAGAACCTTGTGCCTTGAAAATACTGAGAATAAGCTGTTGTTTAGGCTACCTTAGGCTTTAAAATTTCTAAATGCATCAGTAAGAAACAGTGGATAGTCCTTTGAATAGAATGAAAGAGAAGAAAAAGGGACTAAACCATTGAAGTAGTCCCTGAATTTCAATCCTTTTATGCAAAAAAGAAGTGAAAGATTCCATCAACAAAGCTGGGGCAGAGAAATGTATGCATAATACTGAATAGCCATTTATCTATGGTTATTGGTTCCACCCCATTTTTTTTTTTTAACTTTGCACTGATCTTTTGATAGAACCACCAAGTGACTGGTTGTTTGTTTCAATGATATAATAGCCTTCATAAATTCCATTTGTTTCTGGAGATTGTTATTAAAGAATGGAGCAACTTCTGGCTCTTTGTAGATGAGTATCCTCTTATTGGGTGAGAAAAGATACTGAGATACATTTTCTTCCTCCTCTTAGTGATTTTGCATTTAGGAACCCTAGTTATGTTATTTTTACAGACTTCTTTCCACTTAGAGATGGTAAAAATGCAACTTTATGGTTCAAAGAGAAACGCTTAACATGGCTTACAAAAAATATATAGGACTTCTCGGACATCAAATAACTCTTCGAATACTACAGCTTGGTAGGCTAAGTGTAAATGAAATGGTAACATGCTCCAAACATACCTGAATTTAAAAATTAAAAGAGAAAAAGACTCCAGGCAAAATGTACCATGATCTTGAAAAGCCTTACTCATTTTGAAAGTTATTAGAAACATTTTGCTAAACATACAACAACTAGGACTTCTTGTCCCTTTGGAATTGTTCAGTGGGGGGAAAAAGTCTGAATGTGAAGATAACACACAATATTCTTGATGCCATGGTTTTAAACTGAAATAGTCGGTTATGCTTCCTTTCTGATGCTCCCATGTGCTCTTAAACTCTGGCCATGGCAGAAGCAGCTGCATTGCACTGGGGTGTGAAATTATCCTTAAGTGTATTTGGTGGAAGAGTTAAGTTTATTCATTGTCATCACAAAAGTAATTGCAAGGACAGTGAAGCAACTGAGCAGGCCTGGTGGTGTTTGGACAAAATAAGATTTCTTTGTTTATCTCTGTGTAAATATATATTCTGCAACAGTATTTACAATGAAGTTTTTTTATTGAAATTTTTTTATCAAAGATGTAGAGCATTAAGAGAATACAGAATATTCTTTCTTTTCTGAAGATTTTACTTATTTATTTGAGAGAGAGAAGGAGAGCCGGGGGCGGGGGGGCAGAGAGAGTGAGAGAGAGTCTTACGCAGACTCCCCGCTGAGTGCAGAAACACAGGGCTCCATCTCACAATCCTGAGATCATGACGTGAGCTGAAATCAAGAGTCAGATGCTTGACCAACTGAGCCACAGAGGCGCCCCTAGAATATTCTTTCAATTTCACTTTCTCTCTTCCTCCATCCCCCATTCCTTATTTCTAAAAATTGACCAGGGTGCTCCCATTCACAAGGCTTTTCGGAGACCCCTCTTTTAAGCATTCTTCAGAGAATGGCATGATAGTCATTTGAATTGTGGCATAATTTAAGAGCAAATGGAAGTCAGCATGTAGACTGTAACAAATTGTTACGGAACTACCACCATCGTAATTCCAAGAGGCAGAATTCAGTGGTCCTCTGACAGCAGTACAAGGTGGGGTTGACTAGGAGTTTAATACAGAAATTAAAACAATGGATTAGCCTCTTGAATGAAAATTTCCCTTATCTACAAAGCAAGAATAACTACACAGAAGTGAACAGATTCCTCTCGGAGAAGTGGAAAGCCTTTTCATCCCCCTTAGTGAGAGTGTTCTATTTAATAGCATGCTTAAAAAGCACAAGTAGGAGGAGGCCAAGACTGAGGGAAAGGCCCCTTCATCCTGACCCAGTCTTAGGTTCCTGGTTTTCTTTTCTCACCTATGATAATTATAACTGCCCTGGTCCTCTTGATTTTAACTGGCTTTTATTTTGTGTTATATTTTTCTCTTGACACCTTTATTTAAATGTATGTAAATATATGTAAAGTGACTATTTCAAATCTCTGTGCAAAAAGACTATGCACCCAACTGTCCCCCACCAACACACACACACACACATACACACCTGAGTTAGAAATGTGATTAGTACCATTTTGCAGGAAAGAGACCCTGCAAGGTTAACCAACTTGTTTAAGTGGCCCAACCAGTGTTGACCAGTCTGACTTCAAAGCCTATATAATTTCTTCTAAAACGGTTCTTCTAAAACAGCTCCTTTCTATCTGCTAGGTGATACATTGAGGGGCTTCAGACTTCTCTATGATATTTTCAGCTTTTTTTAATAATAAAAACGTGGTGGACAATGTGTGTTCTCCATACACATCCAATACATTTATGTATGGCATGTCACAGATCACCTGGATGAAAAAGTTAAAATGAAGCATTGCCACAGTTTTAGGATCCACATCACATTCCTTTACAGCTCCTTCTCTTCCTAGCAGCCAGATTTTTAAAAAGTAATCCTAAACAAAATCCTCCAATGATTTCCTACTGCCATTCCAAGAAAATCAAAACTCCTTGCCTCACTTCATGAGACTCCACATGATCTACTTTTCCAGCCTGGTCTTTCACCTCTTCCCCCACCCCCAACTCTGCCCCCTCTCAGTAACTCCTAGAGGGGAGGTCCCTCTTCTGGATTTTTTTTTTCTTCTATACCTATAGCAACACTTCAAAACACAGGACAGGTACTCACAAAACAAATACTTTTGAACGAATGAATGCTTACATTACTAATTGTTGAGAGCTTCGAAAAAGAAAAACAACAAAAAACAGGTAGACCTAATAAGTAAATGATGTAATAAATCATGAAAAGGCCAAATCATATTACACTAACGGAATGAATATTTTTCAGCAGTTTAAATTTAAAAGGGTGAAAAAAGTGGGTCTTCCCACACAGTCACTCTGGTATGACATGTTGAAGAAAGATCCTGCTGTAGTCACAATGCAAATATTGCTTTAATTTCTTCAAAATAGCATCATTAGTCACATTAAGTTAAAGTTGTTAATTTCAGTTTGCTTTTATATTTTGAGTTCAACTCGATGCAGCAGTAGCATCTCCTGGGAACTTGCCAGAAATGCATATCCTCAGCCTCCATCCCAGACCTACTGCACCCAAAAACTTAAGGGTGGGACCCAACTAAGTGTATCCTAATAAGTCTCCACCACTCGTGATTCTGACGCCCCCTCACCTTGACATCACTACAGGAGATACTGACTTAGATAATATTAAGACTTTGGCTATACAATAGAGAAACAGCTTCCCCCTGAAAAGGGCTTACTTTACAGTGGCTTTTTATTTCCCTTTATAAAATGTGCTTCCCTTTAATGTGCATCGTATCTTTCTAGTTTTCTTCCTTCCTCCCATTTTCTTCTTCATCTACTTAGGCTACAAAGGTCAATGCCAGTCAAACAGTCCAAATACTGTTTGGCTAAACAGGCTGTGTTCAGAAGATTCCAAATCAAGCAGTAAACTGGGTCATCTAATTCGATTAAACACAAAAGTGAAAAATGAAGTCACTCATTCCACCTGTTTGTCTCTGCTCCCAGCATAAGGAGAAAGGAAGCCTCACTTAGGATTCCACGTCAGACGGTCATACTCTACACAACCATCTCAGAAACGAGGTCTGCAAAGTGCCCCACAAGCTGCTGTGTGGTTTAGGAATCTGTATTTTGAGACTCATACTCCAGCTACCAGGCTGCCATCATCTGTATTGGTTATGCCCTCTAGAACTCTGAAGTCTGTAATTCTCGTAGAACAGGCATCTTTAAAGCCAGGAAGCTTCCAAAGGGAATGAGTTGCATTAAACTTGCAAATTCGTTTATCTTGAATTAGTCTGGGGGAGAAATGGAAATGCAGTTTCCTCACGAAAGATCAGAAAAAGGCCAATTATCCATCTTCAAATTACCATTTAAAATAATAAATTGTTTCCCCACAAATTTCCTCCTTGGCCCCTGAGCATGTTTTCATATTGTCGCAAACAACAACACAGAGGCTCTTCTCTAAAGAAAGACGCCACGCGATGCAACAAGCTCTCCAGGAGAACAGAATAATCGGTCATTTATCTCAGAGGCTGGGTCCTTCAGAAGCAGGGGGGCTTGGCACCGAGGAACGCTTTTCACACCAGGTCTCCTGACAAAATTACCAGCTGGGGGAGGAAAGTGGTTCCTGTTGTGCACTGAGTCACAACACAGCTAGAAAGCTGAAGCAGCCTCTCCAAGGACGCTGCTTTTGTTGGGAAGTCATTGCAGAAGGGGAGGAAGTTGAAAAGAAGAAAGGAAAATTAGATCCGAAAGAAAGTGCATCCTGTCTTCTCCAGACACACTCATATCATGTGGTATGTGTCCCTCTTCTCGGCTCTAACCTGTTCAACTATAAAAAGGCCCTGTGTCCTCGAATTCCAAGGAGAATTTGTGAATCCAAGTGCTAGAAAGCAGCCCTCCGACTAATCTGTTAGAAGAATCAGTGCTTACTTATTTATTGAAACTGCTTAATGTGTTTATCTGTGTTAGGATCACTCTTTCCTTTCTCCGTCTCTAGGACAAGTTACCCAGAAGCCACAAATTCATTTCAGGATTCATGAATTCAAAACCTATTATGAGTTCAAAAGGTTTTCTTTGAACCAAAATCTATAAGAAGTTCAATAATGGTGGAAACCCCATATTCTTTTCTAAGGAAAAAAAGTTGTAACAAACAAGATAATTGCTGGTGGTATTTGTCAGGGGGTAAGATACAGTTCAAGGCTACCCTATGAGATATAAAAACAAATTAGTCACCCATGTCTTAAAGGGTTGCAATGGTCAACACACATTTTCATAGAAAAGAAAAATATCTGAAATTTCTGCCCTTTGATGGTTTATACGTAAACTCAAGAAAGAATGTTTCCTAAGAATCCTAAAAGCCGAAAACTGTTTTTGGTAGTTATTTTAACATGACCAAATCAGAGTCATCCTCCAAAAGTGCAAGTGGCATCATTCACAGCATAGAAAAAGCATAGGCTTTGGGGCCAGCAAAGCTCTAATGATATCTTTGTTGTATGTGTTTGGGTAAGCAACAGTATCTCTCAGTATCTCTCTCTCTGATTGATTCAGCTGATACTTACTTAGTTAAGTGCTTACTACGAGCCATTGCTAGGTTCTTGGCCAATAGAAAGGAACAGCGAGGAGGCTAGTATAGATAGAGGTGAATGAATGAGTAAGGGGAGAGAAGGACAGAGAGCTAAGGCTGGGCCAGGCCATGTGGTAGTACCCTGACACCATCATTCAGCTTTTATTCCTCCCTTGTAGGAATTCCATGAGAAGAGGGACAGAACCACTCTGCCTGCTCTGAGGGGCAGGGAAACCAGTTAGGAGGCTGTTGCAATCTCTGGGTGAGTGATAACGTTATCATGAATGTGGGCGAGTGGTCACTGGATATACTTTGAAGATACAGCCAGTAGAATGTGCTGATGGAGTCGATAATGAGGTGAGAGAAAAAGAGAAGGCAGAGATAACTCCAAGATTTTTGGCCTGAGCAAGTGGAAAAATAAAGCAGTCGTTAACTGAGCCTGTGAAAGGAGGAGGTTAGGATGAGGGAAAAGATGAAATATCAGGAGTCCAGCTTCAACAGATTAAATTTAAAATGCCTGTTAGACATCTAAGTGGATCTGGTACCTAGAGATACAGGAAAAATGTCCAAGGACTAAGTCTAGTGGGACTCCATCATTAGAGATCAGAACAGGAGAAGATAGGAAAAAAAGAGAGAGAGAAAGAGAAGGAATAGCTGAAGAATATGAAAAAAAATTCAGTGTGTTTTTTGGAAGTCAAGGAAGGAAGTTTTTCAAGAAGAGAATAATGTGGGGCGCCTGGGTGGCTCAGTTGGTAAAATGTCTGACTTCAGCTCAGGTCATGATCTCAGGGTCCTTGGATTGAGCCCCCCTTTATCAGGTTCTGTATTTAGCAGGGAGTCTGCTTGTCCCTCTCCCTCTGCCTCTGCCCCTCCCCCACCTCATACACACACACTCTCTCAAATAAATAAAATCTTAAAAAAAAAAAAAAAAAGAAGAATGCACTGTGTTAAATGCTTCTGAGGTCAAGTCAGTGGAGACCAAGAATCAACTACTGGATTTAGCAAGGTGAACACCATCCAACACTGATCTTCAAGGGTCAACCCTTGATAAGAGTGCTTTCAATGAGGTGGGAAAATGATGGGCTGACTGGAATGGTTTCAAGAGAAAAAGAAAGAAATGAGAGTCAGCCAAGTGTAGAAATCCCATTCAAGGAGTTTTGCCAAGGAAACAGTGAGGGGTGCTTGGCTGGCTCAGTTGGTAGAGTATGTGACTCTTGATCTTGGGGTCACAAGTTCAAGTCCCACGTTGGGCCTCAAGCTTACTTAAAAAAAAAAAAAAGGAAACAGTGAAATGGGGTAAGTAGTAAGAGAGGAATGTAGGGTTGAGGGAAGATGTTAAAATTTATCTTAAGATTGGAGAAATAACAGCATGTTGTAGGCTGATGGAAATTATTCAATAGAGAGGGGAAGAATTCCTGATGTGGGAGAGAGAAATGAGAAGGGCTGCACAGATATCTTTGAGTAGCCTTAGCTGGGAAAACACCAGTTACTCAGGGGATTGGCAGAGAAAATAGAGTGTATATACATTGTTACAGAGTGAAAATGGGAGAAATGAGGGCAAGATAGGACAGAGTCATCAGCTGAGTAAAAGAGTGAACGTAGTGAATGAAACAGCATTGCCTGCCAGGCAGCATTCAGGCTCACCAAGGGCCACAATGTTCTCCAGTAACGTCTGACCGCTCATGTGCAGGGGCAGAAGAGGGGATGAGTATTAGCCAAGGAACTTGGTCAAACAGGTACAACAAGGTGAGGGTAGGGCAAGGGAGAAGAGGGTATATGAAAGAGAGTGATCACGATGATTGAGCATTGAATATAAGCTAGATAAAAAAGGAAGGGAAGATATGAGGTGGGTGAAGGATTGCATAAAGGGGGATTGAAGATGGCAGTAGATGCATTAAGGAAGGATAACATATACATATGAGATTAACCCTGGATGTTTTTAGGGAGAACACCTGGTCTGGGGATGTCAGTGGGAACCAAAGAGGGCTCCTCCCTCATCCTTTCATCCACAGAAGATCTCTTTGAGGGAGAAAACAGCAACCCCTTGAGAGGGTTTCATGGTAAAGCACCAGGGAAGATCCAGGTTCCATTTAAAAAAAGAAGGCGAAGGAAACAATCACAGCAGAGACTGAGGAT
Source organism: Mirounga leonina (assembly GCF_011800145.1). Lineage (NCBI taxonomy): Eukaryota > Metazoa > Chordata > Mammalia > Carnivora > Phocidae > Mirounga > Mirounga leonina. The sequence continues at coordinate 14,733,103 of NW_023270854.1, read as the reverse complement.
ACAGGGGATGTTCAGAGGTCAAATGTGAAAGGGGTTCAGAAAGCAGAGACAGATGGGAGATGGGAGTCAGGGAAGTTGGTGCTTGGAGTCATGTGGCTCTTAGATAAGACAAATGAGCTTGCGGCCCTGACCTCACTGAATGTGAAGCAGTCATGATGAGATTAGCCCATGTGGCCCCCCAACCGTCCACCTGCCTGCTGAGGAAGCAAGCATTGAGAAACACGGGAGGGACAGGAGCATTGCCAGGAACAGCACAAGTTATGGGGCCTGCCTGATTCCGGAGAGGTGATTTATACCTAATGGGCACTTGATATGCTAATAACAAACCTAATTCTAGTTAGTGTTTGCACTTGAAAGTAATAAAACACCATTTATTAAAACTTATTCTAAAAATCAAATTTGCCTGAACTATGTGAATTATCATTAGTTTAAAACTAACTTCAGCTCCAATTAAGTTAGATCCACCTCTTTTATAAAAAAGAATATCCCATTTGCTATATAATTCTTTAGCCCTATCTCCTGCATTTTATGAATTTATTCTTTTCATAGAGCTGTCAGCATTATCTACTTGATTGGGCATTAGCAATTTATTGCCGGAGTCCAGCTCCAGCTGGGGTGGGTCTCTTGTAGGAAAGGACGGCGTTGGCGAATGAGGAGACACAGACACAGGATCAGGTTGCAAGCATCTCCTCCTGACAGCTTTGGAGGAACTTTATTTGTATGTTAGGATTTTTTTGTTTTTTCCATACTTTCGTAACATGTGATTATGTTTTTTCACAATTGATTGAGATAATCTTAGATCACTTTTTTGATTACAGACATAGCCTTCTTTTATTTTTCCTTTGTAATGATTAATATGACCTTTATTGATTTCCGCTTATTGACTTTCGCTAAAACTAAAAATCAATACGCAAAGAGAAAGGTGCTAGACAGAGCATGACCGTCTTGCTATTTTGTTCTACAGCGCAGGAAATATAGTGAACTGTGGAACAGCCTGAGCTGTTCCTTTCTTAGAATCTTGCCGCTTCTGAGGCGCCTGGGGGGCCTCGTGGAATTAGTTTCATTATGATTGCTTAGATAGGCGTAACTAAGATGAGTAGTGACTTTATCATGAAACCCCAGAAATATTCCCACAATTATGAAGATTGCCATAAACAAAATGAAAGAGAATAGCAGGAGCCAGCTGTGGAGTCTCCTGTTTTCAGGATCGTCCCCCATACTTGGACTTTGTCAAACAGCATAAGTAGTTGGCTCACGCCAGTTTATTAACACGACGCACATGCAGCACTCAGGAAAAGCGTTCATGCCATCCATATTGGTTAAGAGGATGCGGTTTCCTTTGATTTCTTCCCACCTTATTTTCAATGCTTCTTTCTCACTCTCTGGCTCACTGGCATCCTGCGTACACGTATTGCTGGCCCTTTACTGTCTATTCCGGCAGTTCCCTGCTCAACCCCCCGAACTCTCTGGCTCTTCAACAGACTATTCTGTTAGGTGTTAGAAGACATTAAACCACATTAGAGTAATTGGCTCTAAGCAATGACTGATTTGAAGGTAAAACTGGGTACTTTCATGAAAAGAGAGAAAACTTACTGACTCAAACACACTTTCAATAGAAAAAAATATGTATGTTTTGGGGGCACCTGGGTGGCTCAGTCAGTTAAGCATCCAACTCTTGATTTCGGCTCAGGTTATGATCTCAGGGCTGTGGGATCGAGCCTGGTGTTAGGCTCCACACTCAGTGGGGAGTCTCAGCAGGGAGTCTGCTTGAGGATTCTCTCTCCCTCTGCCCTTCCCCTGCCCCGCTTTCTCTCTCCCTCTCTAAAAAATAAATAAATCTTTTTTTAAAAAATGTATGTTTTTTTAATTGGGAAGACTGTGAAGAATGGCTACTTAATAATGGCCTTGATCTACTCTAAACTAGCACTATTCCAATTTCCATTCCTCACTGCCATATGTCCATCCCATTACACACACACCACACAGACCCCAAGTCAGGAGTTGTGAGGGGCCAACACACCCTTTCCTATACTAGAGCAACCATCAGCTACTAGCTTTTCCTTTTCACAGCTACTTTTTATTAGTAAGAACACTCTTTTTTTTTTTTTTTAAAGCAAGTGCCATCAAACATTTGGCCGTATTAATCTCCCATCTGTAAAACACACTTTACTTGGATTATCAGCAGGGTATGTGTCCTCTGAATTTGTTTTCTGGGGAATGGGAATTTATTCAAGTAAATTAATTTGCAAACAGATACAGATATTGCTGGATGAATGGATTTTCTCTTGGCACTTTGAGGTGTAGCTCTGTGGGTATCTGGGCTATTGGCACTCACTGAAGTCCTCACACTGTTTGCCAGACCCATTCCTATAACGCTGGAAGAAAATGTATGTGACAATTTTGCAGCTCAGAACCCAACTTGGCCATCTAGCTTCCTGTTTTACTATTTGACTATTTAAATGGATTCTGTAAATCTGCTTTCTTAGATTCCTAGATGTGACCATTCATTCGCTTTTCTTATTTTGATCTGTTAATATGATACTTTCACCATCCCCAGGCCTTGCTTTAAATATTCTGAGGGTTCTACCACATGAGAACAGAACTCCTTGAGGTTCAGCAATACACAACAATCCACTTAGAGCTGGCCAATTCTGGAAATTCTTCAAACTCCAGACATTAAGAAAAGACTTCGTTATCATATCCTATTGCTCTGAATACAATAAAACAAAGAGGCACTAAATAGGCTTCCCACAGGCAAGTGATGTGTCTAAATGAACAGTTAGGTAGGGCCTTGATCTATTGATTGAGAAAACAAATGGATATGAGCCTTAATGTCAGTAATTTGCTTTGGTTTTTTACTGATTTGTTTGTTTTTAATTGTACCCTTACTGCACAGTATAGAAACAAATTTCAGCCGAAGGGACTGAGGCAATAAGAAGTGCATATGCATCAATCCGTACAGAGAACTTAGAAAGTGAATGAGATATTACAGAAAGCTTTCCGCCATATGTAAAAATTCTCTTTCATACAATTTTTCCATGCAGACAATAATATTATGATTCTGTGAATATCAACTAGCCCAAAACACTCAGGAGATAACATTGATCATGGTTAGTCCACACAGAGGTGCAAAAGTAAAGACCAGCAAGAACAGTCCTCAGTTTACACAATAAAGGCTGAAAATAAGGAATATGGTGCCTGTTTCTTGAAATGGATTTTACAAGCATCCCTTTTTTGCATTAAGCCTTGGGTGCTCCCAGCTCTGAGTCTCAGTTTTTACCATCTGTAAAAGGAGGAGGTTAGAAACAAATGAACTTGATGTTCTATTTTTATGGTTCAGAGCTCGTTGATGAAATTTGAATTTTATTTTAACACCTTGTGAGATGTTCTCTTAAAAGTCCTAAATTAAAATTTAAATGTGATAACTAATTCACCAATTATTTTATTTTCCCAAAGTAAATGTGCATGCATCTCAATCAAATATTAAAGACCTATAAAAAGAGTATTTTACTAAAAGAATGTTCTTTTGGTAGGTCTTTCATAGTTCAGGAAGAGGTCATCCTTATGCAAAGGGTTCCCGGGGGGGGGGGAGAAAAGAGGCAGACACCCCTGAGTAATCAGAGTAAGTGGAATGAACATGAGAGCCAAGTTGAATACAGAAAGGCCCACTCACAACAGAAGGCAAATTTGCTTTCCCATTAGCTGAAAAACCTGTTAGAGATTTTTCAGGCAGGAGGGGAAAGAATGGTAGGGAAAGGAAATTGTTTCTCCTGGTTTTCTCTCTGCCGGACTCCTGTTCACAGGGAAGAAAATCATTGGGAGTAAAATGCTAGACTCTGCTCTTTCCCTTTTCCTATGTGTAATAGTCCTCCACCCTTTAAGAATACAGATATCTTTGCCTCTTTTTCGAATTTATTAGAAACTCCAGGGAACTTAGAAATGGGTTACTAGTTCGCCCCTTACAAGGCTGAGTCTCAGGTGCCTATAAAGTAGCTGAGCAGCAACAGTGACCGTTTGCTACTCTCTTCTTACCAGTTGGTTCCAACATAATATATTCCAAATGGCCCCTATGGGGGGAAGGAAGCTGAAGGAGGGTGTAAATCAATATGACCAGCAACTCTTTAATAGTGAGAGCTTCTGCAATACTTAATGTTCCCATCCTCATTGGAGGGCAGCTCTTCAGATTCTTGTTAAAGGAAAAGCTGTAATACGCTCCACAAAATGGATTGATTAGTCAATAACCAGATGGTTTGTCTGTGTTTACCTTGGTCATGCTATATTCCTTCCCCAACTGAGATTATTCTTAGGATTCTAAATTATTATTCCTTGCTTATTAAATTTTTAAAAAGAAAGGTTAAGTTTTTTGTTGTTCTATAAACTATGTGTGAAGTTTGGGTGAGTTAACCTACCAATTTCTGTTTTATAGAAAAAAATTTGTGTTTTCTTGTCTTAGTTCTTAACACATTTTGTAAAATGGCCATTAAAGTTGCCCTGGTATAGCTAGTATCCAAAATCTATAAAGAACTCATCAAACTCAACACCCAAAGAACAAAGAATCCAATCAAGAAATGGGCAGAAGACATGAACAGATATTTTTCCAAAGAAGACATCCAAATGGCCAACAGACACATGAAAAAGTGCTCAATATCGCTCGGCATCAGGGAAATCCAAATCAAAACCTCAATGAGATACCAACTCACACCAGTCAGAATGGCTAAAATTAACAAGTCAGGAAACGACAGATGTTGGCGGGGATGCGGAGAAAGGGGAACCCTCCTACACTGTTGGTGGGAATGCAAGCTGGTGCAGCCACTCTGGAAAACTATATGGAGGTTCCTCAAAAAGTTGAAAATAGAGCTACTATATGATCCAGCAATTGCACTACTGGGTATTTACCCCAAAGATACAAAAGTAGGGATTCGAAGGGGTACGTGCACCCCGATGTTTATACCAGCAATGTCCACAATAGCCAAACTGGAAAGAGCCAAGATGTCCATCGACAGATGAATGGATAAAGAAGATGTGGTGTATATATACACAATGGAATATTATGCAGCCATCAAAGGAATGAGATCTTGCCATTTGCAACGACGTGGATGGAACTGGAGGGTATTATGCTGAGTGAAATAAGTCAGAGAAAGACATGTATCATATGATCTCACTGATATGAGGAATTCTTAATCGCAGGAAACAAACTGAGTGTTGTTGGAGTGGGGGGTGGGGTGGGAGGGATGGGGTGACTGGGTGATAGACACTGGGGAGGGTATGTGCTCTGGTAAGCGCTGTGAATTGTGCAAGACTGTTGACTCTCAGATCTGTACCTCTGAAACAAATAATGCAATATATGTTAAGAAAAAAAAAAAAAGAAGAAGAAGAAGGTAGCAGGAGGGGAAGAATGAAGCAGGGGAAATTGGAGGGGTAGATGAACCATGAGAGACGATGGACTCTGAAAAACAAACTGAGGGTTCTAGAGGGGAGGGGGGTGGGAGGATGGGTTAGCCTGGTGGTGGGTATTGAGGAGGGCACATTCTGCATGGAGCACTGGGTGTTACGCACAAACAATGAATCGTGGAACACTACATCTAAAACTAATGATATAATGTATGGGGATTAACATAAGAATAAAAAACAAACAAACAAACAAACAAACAAACAAACAAAAAATAATAAAGTTGCCCTGGTATAGTGTGTACTTACAGAGTAAGAAATAAGCCTCAAGAAGAAGTTACGTGTATTTTACAGGGTTTTTTTTCCTATTTCATGCAGCAGACTCAACCAGGTAAGCTCTATACCTGTGCTGTCCAGGTCAGTAGCCCCTAGTCACATGAAACTCTTTTGACTTAAATGGATAAGAATTAAATAAATTAAAAAATTTAGTTCTGCAGTTGCCCCGGCCACATTTCCACTGTTCAGTAGCCACATGTGGTTAGTGGTTAGGATGCTGCACAGCACAGACACAGAACATTTCCATCTTTGCAGAAAGTTCTATTTGACAGTGTGGGTCTACACAGCTTGAGTTTCTACATACAGCAATGCCTAGAGGGGTTTTTAAACCAAGCCTTCCTAAAAGTTATAAAATATCCTGAAGAAAATTACTGATTTCATTCTATGCACTACAATTAATATATGATTTATTTTCAAAGTTGTCCTTGTTGTTGAGTAAAGTTGCAGTCTGACATCTTTTTTTTTTTTTAAGATTTATTTATTTTAGAGAGGGAGAGAGCGAGAGCATGAGCAGGGGAGGTGCAGAGGGAAAGGGAGAGAGAGAGAATCTCAAGCAGACTTCCTGCTGAGTGTGGAGCCCAACTCGGGGCTCAAACCCAGGAACCTGAGATCATGACCTGAACTGAAATCAAGAGTCAGAGGGTTGACCAACTAAGCCACCCAGGTGTACCACAATTTGCCATCTTATACAATGATAGCTTTAACTGCCTTTCATGGGGTGAATGGTTTTTTATGCCTGCTGGCTAGTGATTTTTCATTTAGCCTTCCCTGCCAGCCAACAATTTAGGTTGCATTCTATCTCAATAGTGGTTTGAGCAATCACTCCAAAATTCTCCTTATTTTCCCTCTAATATTTTATTAAAATGAGAAAATGAAAACAGTAATATTCATCCAAAGATGTGCATGTTTTATCATTGTAATGCAACTGGAACAGCAAGGAAGTTAGATGTACCCAAAGCGGTAAAACTTTGGTTCCAATTGTGTATTTTCCGAAGGACAGAAAGATGTAATTAGGTATGTCCAGGTAGCAAGTATCTAGCTTGAGTTGGATGGTGTGTGAGTCAAGATAGGGCACACTCGGTGGAGTAACACTATAAGGCTTACTCTGGGATCCTAGCAGTGACCATGACTCCGCTCCCTCCATCTCACGACACCACTAACCACTGTGGCTACACGAGAAAAGCTAGAGGATGTCTGAAGCTCATTTCGTCATGCAGAACTCAAGTCTCCTGCCTTCAAACTATGTGCAAGGCAACTCGGCAATGGTTCTTCTCACTGCCCTTGAAGAGGAAATGTGTGTGCTGACATATCACGTTGCTCCTGGCACAGTTTACCCATACAGAAAATTCCCAGACATTTTCCTCTTATTTCCCACTTAGAAGCTCACTCACCCACCTCCCAAAGGGAGAAAACCCATCTAGTCACTGCATCCAGCTTAGAGTCCAGGATGTTAGGACAATTTGTATGATCCTCCATATGGTCTAGATGTGGCTTCTCTAGACCTGGCACTCATTGGGTTAAAGATGGAAAGTCTAGGCTCCCTCCATATTCTCACAGTATAAAATCCTGGAGCAAGGACAGAATTCATCCAAAGGAGAAGAATGTGGACACAAAGCAATTGCTTTGCAATTTGCTTCAGAGCAATTTTTATATCCCTCTGGCAGAATCTGTGATATCTCAGCACCTCAACCATGGAACAGAGAGGTTCCTAATATAGGTAAGCCCGGATTCTGCTTTCGAGAAGGAGCATCCTGGGCCATTGTTCTTAGAAGCTTCTGGCTCATCTTCCGGGAGGCTCCTCCTTATTCATTACCCTGCTTGGCAACACCTCAAGTATGGGGGAGATGGGGACAGAAACATGCCCTACTTGAGGTCTATTTATAGCTTCTGAAATCTGTCTCCTGTTCATGGAAGGCTGGCGGCCCAACAGGTGTTTTAAGTGTTGAACAAAGGTCTTACTAGTGAAGACTCATGGATTCTCTGTCAAAATAGTTCTATCACTAACAATAGGCTTCTAATCCTTTTGCTTCTAGCCAATTCCATGTGCAAGTAACTACAACCAAAATTCTTTCTACACGTGGTTCTCAACACAACAGTGACTACCCTGAGGTCTCACACAAAACGGTGAGAGGGAGTGCCATGTCCTTAACCTGATCTTCTCCGAGCTACTCCATTCAGCTAAGTTTGGCTGGACCTTTGTCACTCAAAGCCTTTTAAAACATTTCCAGAAGCAGTAGCTTTTTCCAAAACTCAAGGCCCTGAACCTCTGGAAGCTCTCTTTTTGTGTCTGCCTGCAAACCACAGAACTCTTTCCTGAACACCTTGCCAGTGCAGCTATCCCCAACGGTACAACTCGAACACAGTTGCGAGCACGCACTGCTGTGGTTCTGTTTTCCAGATTCTTCCCCTAGAGTTATAAGCTGAGAAGGTGCAAAGCCTACCTGTCAATACCAAGTAGGTGATAGTATTTCTTTTTTTTTTTTTTAAAGATTTTATTTATTTATTTGAGAGAGAATGAGATAGAGAGAGAGAGCATGAGAGGGGGGAGGGTCAGAGGGAGAAGCAGATTCCCTGCTGAGCAAGGAGCCCGATGCGGGACCCGATCCTGGGAGTCCAGGATCATGACCTGAGCCGAAGGCAGTCGCTTAAACAACTGAGCCACCCAGGCGCCCAGGTGATAGTATTTCTAAAGTATTTTGCGTAACACGGGCCACTATCTCTTCGATTTCCCGTATCGGTCTCGTTGCTGTTTGTTGTTAATACAACAGTTGTTGTTTTACAGCTGATTTCCCATATCAGTCTTGTTGCTGTTCATTGTTACAGTAACACCTCGTTTCCAGTATCAAATACTTTATCAGTCAGAGTTTGATGAAGTTCAAGAAGTCTTTCTAGGAATTTCAGGTAGGAGCACCATTACTGTAACATTGGAAAGCTGGGGAAATTAAGCTCAGGAGGCCACCTCCAGCAAATCTTCAAGGTATCTGGGTAAGTGCCACCAACAGTGAATACCTTCTTGGCAGGCCTAAGCTGGAGCCTATTCCTGGGATCTATGCTGGCCTCATCCCATGTGCTCCCCTCTATGGTAGGACATCCATCCCTTACTTCAATGTCCACGCTGAAGATTACAGATGGATTACAGATTACACTCTTTTCTCGGTAGTTCTGACAAGGCTGCTTAAAGCTGCAGCTCCGTCTCTTGAGACAGATTTCTCTGTGCTCTTCCCTCAGCAGCATTTACTCTGGAAGCTCAGCATTCAGCTGAACTGGCTGTTTCTCCTGGTCCTGATAAAGGACCCCATTCGAGCAGAGCAATGACATGTCTCTTAAGCAACAGCAGTAGGGACACATCGCTAATGGGCAGTATTATACAGCTTACAATTTCAGAAATGGGTAGTGGAAAAAAGATAATTTGTTGATAATGCCAAGAAACTGTGACTTCAGCAAAATAAACTACTTTCTTTAAATCCTATATGCCTTCTGCTGAACTGTGGCTTTTTGGAGTTCACAGCAACACAATCTCTAGAAAGCCTAGCACTTTCTAGGGATGAAGGACTTATTAACCGAAAAGAGAGTCAGCGATCCAGTCTTTCCTATATTCCAGCCTCTCTGTGACCTTACAGAGGGTTGAGCAAGAGTAAAATACTTGCGGGGGGAGGGGAGGGGAGGGTGTCTCTTCTTATAAAAATTATTTTTAAAAAATGTCAACCAGTAATATGCCACCAAGGAACCCCATACAATCTTGGCTTCCCCATATCCTGGGAAGGTAACAAAATACCCAGTCCTTTTTTTTTTTTTTTTTTTCCTTTTACTGGCTTCATCATCATGGAGGATCCACATGCTATGGTTACAATTCAAGTATGTTTCAATCACAAGTCCTCCTTTGCCACCTTTCTCTGTACAAAGCTATAGACCTTTCTACCTGTTCACAAACATACAAACAAGAGCATCATAGTGACTTTACAGGCAGCCAGAATATTACTAGGGAAATAAAAGATGTGGAATGAACAATGCAACATCATCAGAGACCCCCAGTGGTATTTGACAACCTGCCAGAAGACAGAAGAGACAATGTCCAAGATGGAATTAAAAACCAGAAGCCAGGCATGTTGATCCTCCACAGTAACTGTTCATGCCTCCCAGAAATAAATCTGAATTAACACACATTGTTGATTTTGGTTAGTTTTTTTCCAGAAGTAAATATGGGAAAGGCCTTTTGTCATTATATTCCAACTTTTTTATTTATTTAAAAAATTTTTTTTAATATTTTATCTATTTATTTGTCAGAGAGAGAGAGAGAGAGCACAAGCAAGGGGAGTGGCAGGCAGAGGGAGAAGTAGGCTCCCCGCTGACCAAGAAGCCCGATGTGGGACTCAATCCCAGGACCCTGGGATTACGACCTGAGCCAAAGGCAGATGCTCAACCAACTGAGCCACCCAGGTGTCCCTATTTCAACTTTTTTTAAAGCACCCTAATAATAATCCCCCCTTCTTCAAAATGCAAACCAACAAATTTTTGATAAGAAAAGCAAGGAAATGACATAAGGGATTCCAAAGAATGAAGGGCACAGTGAAAATGAATGAGTCTTTCCCTTTTACCCTCTTTTGTAATATGAGAGCAGAGACACTCAATGAAATTAGTAGGCACTAAATTTAGATCTAATAATAGACCATACTTCATTAGCTGGGTATATGGAATTCTCTGCAGCAAGAGGTCATGAGATGAGTACAGTGGCTGGGTTTTTAAAAAGAGTAGATCATTTTATGTCCATTAATAACTTCCTGAGTTTGGCAAGCAAAGTTAATGAGAAAGGTTATCTGATCACTTGCATCAGAGTGCAAACCAGTTGCTTCAGTTGGCATTAGAAAGAACTGCTTCCCTCTTTTACAGGATACCTTACAACTGAATGAATCTGTCATGTTTCTGTATGTCTTCCTCTGAACCACAGAGTTAAGTCAATACTGGAGAGATGATTCTGTGCCCACTGAATCAATATTCAAGTGCTTAGAGCATATTCAAGTACTTAGAGCATAGACTTAAGACTTATTCTTAAATAATGTAAAATATACATTTATTAAACTATCTAAAATCAATAGGAGTCCTCCTTCTCTTCATCACCTTCCTTCCATAGTTGTGAACAGAGCAATGGGGCCCAAGCTGGAAATTCTGTACAAGTCACTCAGGCAGAATCTCAAAGATACAACTAGTCTCCTTTAGATGCATCAGCATTACCGTGAAGAAGTAGGGGGCAACAGCTGCTTCTTTTGGACTACTTTACATTAATGCAAATCAGAGGGTAGTCAAAATACTTCTGGACACCCCTCTGGGCCGGGCATTGTTTCTGGGTGGAAGAACCACAGATTAAAATCAGCAGCACAAGCACAAAGCCGCACAAGGGAGAAGGCAGATATTTATTTTTTTAATGCCCAAAATGCAGTGTTGCTTTTGCTCTAGTCTCAGAGAAGTGAATGACTAATTCAGATGTAGTTGCTAACCCAGTCCTCTCCGTAACAAGTGGGAGGGATAATTGTTCTTTTTGCCCTGTCTCCACTGGAACCTGAGTTCATCACAGTAAACATCAATGAATGATAAAACTGAAAATAATACTATCCTCTGGCTATAAAGGAAATCCTTTCACTTAACAAGTTAGGTAATTCAAGATGCTTCCAAAAGCAGTCCTGTACTTGTCACTTGTGTTGACAATTGCACAACATCTTGTCCTACTGCGTAAGCAAAAAACAGTGGCTATACCCTACACCCATTATACAGTTACTCATTAAATAAGCAAATCTTTCCACTGAAGTAGAATAAGGACCACGGCAGCAGTTGAGGCCAGAAATGGAACCAGGTTGCAAAAATGTAACAGGAATGGATACACTGTTGAAGGCTTTATACACCCAGCATAGGATTTGGAATTATCCTACAGCTAACAGGTACCATTGAAGGTTTTGAGCTGGGTAATGGCACCATTAAATAGGAGTTCTCAAAACATCACTCTGGTGGGAGTATAGACCTACTCAAGAGGTAGGCAGAAAGATTTATTAAAAAGCTATCTCAGTATCTAGGAAAAATGATGAGTATCTGAAATACAGTAACGTCAATGAAAGAAAAACAAAGTGAGGACTTCAAGAGTCACTTGAGAAATAGCATCTGCAGAATGTTGGAAGTGACTGAATATGGGGAAGGGGTTACAAAGAAGCTCGTAGTGGAACTCCAAGAGATCAGATAATGCCATGTTTTGAGATTGGAAAATGGTTCTCTAACCTGTCTGTATGTCAAAGCCCCCTGTGGAGTTTTAAAAAAAATACAGATGCCCCCGAGCCACCCCTAGACATCATGAAATAGTAGGACTGGAGTAAAAGCCAGGCACTGGCATTTTTTACAAATCTCATAGGTGAGGGTGATGTGGAGCCAGGACTGAGCAGCTACTGACACGGGAAACATAGCAGACATACAGATTTGGCTTCTGAAGGAGAAAGACAACTTTGTTTTTGAACAGACTGCAGTTTAGTTATTTATGGAAATGAAATCCCTTAAGGGTAAATGGGTCTCTTCCATGTTATGTGCCTAGCCCAGTGCCTGGCACATGAGGACATCCCATAAGGGTTTATTTCATTGAAGGAATGAAAATCAGTGGGCAATCAAAAACACAGAAGTAGATCTTAAAGTCAAGAATACACTGAGACACAACATGGCACCTTGGGAAGAGGATGGACTTTGCAAATAGGAGACTCACTGGCTATGTAGCTTTGAGCCAGTTACTCAGTATCTCCGAGATTCAGTTTCCTTAATTTTCAAATGGGGAGAATATGATTGCACTTCCAATGCTTTTGAAAGAATTAAGTCTATATATATGAATAGATGTATAACTGCATATTATAATTAATATATAAGTCACCTAGGGTTGAGCACAAACTCAATAAATGGTAATTATTGATATATCATTATCCTTATATGGACTTGAAATGAATGAGATCTCCTAGGAAAGATTTGTGTGTCAAAGAACAGCAACATAACCCTGAAGTACATGAACAATAAAAGGGCAGGTAGGAAAACAAATAAAAATAATAAGAATTCGTGACAAGAGAGGAGACCCCAGACAAGTAGAGTTTCAGGAAGAAAAGAGTAACCAATAGTGCCAAGTGCAGCAGAGAAGTGGGAATTAGCTGAAAAATGACCATTGTATTTGGCACCTAGTTAGTCACCGGTGACTTTAGTGACTGCAGTTACAATGGAACTAAATGGGTTGAATTGGGAAATACATACTAGTCAAAGAAGTACAGACAGTGGATATGAACTACTTTTTCAACAAATTTAGTGCTCAAGAAAAATACTGAGAGTGATAAGTTAAGCGGGGTGGTGGGGTGGTGGGGGGGGGGCGTGGTCAGAGCTGAAGATACACTGCTAGTTCTTGAGGACCAAAAATATATTGTTGGGTTTTTTAAGGCTGAGTTATCTATTTCCTCCCCCAATATCTAGAGCACTGCCTGCCACATATTAGTTCTACTAACTACAGTTCTTGCATGAGTGAATGAGGAAGATATTCAGGGGAGAGAGAGAAGGACAGAAAGGTGTTAGAGGGTTAAGAAGAAGCGTAGCAACAGAGAATAGCCCAAAAGTAGGAGGAAAGAGGGGGGGAATATGAAGTTCCAGTTTCATCTGTTCCTGCCATATTGGGTTCATTCTGGCCTCTATAGATTTTGCCAGGGACTTTGGTCCCAGAATAAACCCATGATCCCAAGATAGCCTCTTTATGAACCAAGAAAAAAAACTCTTAATATTGCATCATTTCAGAACCCGTTTATTGATCTTCCCACCTTCCTCCCTTTGTGGGCTCCTGCATGCTCCCTGATGGGTTAATCCCCAGATTTGGGCCTACAGCCCTGGAGGTAAGGTTGTGAGCTTTCAATCTTTGTGTTCATAGTTCTGAACAAGGAAGCCTGAGTGATCAAGACCAAAAGGAGACATGCCACATTCCCAGGGCTGCAACCTCAGAAAAAGCCATCAAGATCACAAATGATGTTAGCAAAGGCAGAGAGTCTAGCTTGTTTCTTGTAGCAATTCCTAAACCTGGAGACTCACATGTCCTCTGTGACATGCAAAAGCCTAGGTACAGATGGATAAAAGAAGCCTCCTAAAGGCACCTTTATAATGTAAACAAAATATACACAAGTTAGAATAAACACACACATACACACATGCACATACAAACGTGCACAGAAACATACAAACTTGCCTCACACTCTTCAAACTACCAACTCCTTTCCTGTAACTGAGGGCTCCATCAACCGAGCTTCACCCACACCTGCCCTACCAGCTGCTCCCTTGGTCTAGAAGCATCTGCTCCACCATGTCTGCCTTTTCTATTTCACACTGGCTCAGGGTCTCAATATAGCTTACAGAGCTGACAAATGAATCGATTTAGACTTGGTAATGATTGCAATCAAGTGAAGTGACTGATTCTTCCAGGGAACACAGTTAAAGTAAGTGAGGGAACTGGTCACCCTGAGACATGAGACAACCCTATCATGCACATTTCAAGTATCAGAAGAGAAAGAAGATGCTTGGGGCAGGATATATACATTACATTGGTGCATTACAAAGGCAGAGTCTGATGGAGTCTCCTACTCTTTAGAGATGAGCGAATAAACATGAAGAACACTGTTAGACTATTATAAGCATTCTGCCATGAATGTAAAAAATATAAGAAAAAAATAAAATTTGACCAATTCCCACTAATCCGCAAAATCTTTTTCCTGAGAGAAAGTAAAGAAAGGATTACTACCATGGGATTCTATTAACTCCCTTGTGCTTCCTATCTGTTCTCATCAATCTCTAGAGAGAAAGTGAAGAAAAGGCAAGTATTTGAAACCAGAAAATGTTGGGAATAATTTGCCAAACATTGAGATACTTCTTTAGTAGCATCTTTAATTTTCTCAGGCTTCTTTGGAAACTTTTTTGCTACCATTTGAAAGATTATTAAGGGAAAATGTATACAGAATGAGGTAGGCACCAGAGATGAAAAGATAAGGATCAAAACAAAGTGTTTAAATTCTTTTAAAAATATGAAAAATAAAAAGGCTTTGAAATGTTCACACAAGCTGGGCCAAACATGTTCACAAATATCCTGGCCGCTGCTAAACTAATTATGAGATGGTGTTTTGCTTTGTGTTTAATGAAGTAGCCCTATAATGTTAAAGCATAAAGATGAACATTTTAAGATATTCATTTTGATACAATCAATGATCCATTTCTGCAGAATCTTACCCACCACTGGAGAGCTTTAAAAGTTTCGACGACACATCACAGAGCCAACTAGCTAGAAAGGTCACCCTCCTGCCTTTTCCAGCTCTCCTGTGTATTCACTGCTCTGCGTTTTCGTTTTATTTAGGAACTTATATTTGGCCAAAATTTTTATACTTCAGAAATTTTACACCAATTACTCTCACAAATTCATTTTCCTGAATCTTTAGAATTTCTGCCAAGAGCACTTTAATATCATGGCAGCGTGTTAAAAAGTGAAAGCATTTTTCCTTTTACTACATGACACAAAACAAGCCGTTTGACTCTAAGAAATTGTGACTAATGTCTGCATATATACTCTGCTCCCCACTGTATTCCTCATACCGGAACCACAGAGAGCAAAGCTGGTCAGTGTAGTCATTTTATTTCAATTGAAGCTGAAACTTACCCCTATAATCCTTATATCATCCTCATAATTAACAGTTCACTAAATCATAAAGGATTATATTAAAATAAATAAGTTAAGAGGTGACTATATCTATTATTTTGAAAAGTGAAAAGCTTGTAATAACTAATTCCAAAAGAGCAGTCTATATATTCAAGAAAAGCAGAATATTTATCAAAGAACAAGTGATTGCATTCACACACACACACGCACAACACACTGGTGTGTGTGTGTGTTGTTTTTCCAAATCCAGAAATCAAATACTATTCCTTTAGCTTCCCTTAGTTCTTGCCACTCCAATAATGCTTAACCTTGTCAGTGCAGACCTAAGCCCCAAAAGTATATTGAGGTCATTCTCCACCAAAAGAGTTAAAATAATCAGTAAAGGTATGAGACAGTCAGCTCAGGAAACACTATATAGCAAATGTTTGGGGTCACTTACTTTCCCGGTTAAGGGTGAAACGAGATACCAATTTCACCAGGCAAGAAAAAGGTTCCAATTTGAGTTCCCTAAGCTTCATAGAATCAAAGCCCATTCTCAGTCAACCTTCAGTGTGAGGTTATCAAAGTAACTGCCCCCTGCTTGCTAATCCCATTTCTGGTGGTTTTGTAGCACTGAAGAGTATGACTTCCTTGTTTTCTTCTTCGAGGTTGGTCCTAAACTGATTCTTTAAAGATTTTTTTTTTTTAATTTTTATTTATTTGAGACAGAGAGAATGAGAGAGAGAGAGCACATGAGAGGGGGGAGGGTCAGAGGCAGAAGCAGGCTCCCTGCCGAGCAGGGAGCCCGATGCGGGACTCGATCCAGGGACTCCAGGATCATGACCTGAGCCGAAGGCAGTCGCTTAACCAACTGAGCCACCCAGGCGCCCCTGTCCTAAACTGATTCTAAGGAAGTTGCCCTGCATATTTGTTCCAGCCGAAGACTCCAGTGCATGGGCTCAGGGCCACAGATGCTGTGGAATTTGAGACTTGCCTCGTGTCTCAGCTCTACCAAACATTGACTATGTGGCCTTAAACAAGTTGCTTGACTTCTGACCCTTGTTATCTCATCCTTAAAATGGGGGTAATAACAATTGCACAGTTGTTTTTGGATTAACTTATATAATCTATCTATATATATGCATATATATATATGGTCTTGCCCAGGGTAATACTCAATAAATGGTAGCTATTATTATAAAAATCAGTTGCCCATTTACTACCTGATAAAAGTTTATACCTCAAAAATAGATTAACTTTTGAAAACCAAGCTAAGTCAGTGCTCACACAGTAAAAAATATCTTAATGGCATAAAGATCCCTGAAAGTAATTATCTGAAATTCTCATTCTCTTTTAAATTACCTCTAAGGGGAAAAAAAGAGGAGTGGGGTGATGGTGTTTTCAAACTAGGACCTATGGGCCAAGTCTCCCCTGAACTTGTTTTTGTAAATAAAGTTTTATTGGAACAGTCATTCCAATTCATTCATGTACAACTCGTGGCTGCTTTATTGCCACAAGGGCAGAGCTGAATAGTTGCAACTGAGACTATACGAGTTCCAAAGCCTATGATGTTTCTTCTCCGGCCTCTTACAAAAAAAGCTTGCCAACCCCTGATTTAGAACATAGGTTAAATTACTTCTATTATTAGAGAAAAACTGACTACACTTAATAACTGTAACATTATACCAAGCAGCAATACTGATGTCACTTACTGGGGCGGATGCCCAGACAGACATCTGTGGAGGGACTGGAAAGTGAAGACACTTCCAATCTCCAGAGAAGTCTGGGGAAAAAAAAAAAATCTGGCAGCAAATGATAATATGGGAGGAAGGGAGAGAAAAAGATCGTTACTACAAAGAATAGAAACCAGGTTTTCTTCCCGTGGAAAACTTAATTGCTCCAAACAGGGCCAAGGCTAGGGGGAGACTAAAGACACTCATCTGAGGCACAAAATGTAATGGGGTGGGGACCAAAATCTTGACTCAAGATCAATAATATTTTACAGATTTTAAAAAATCAAAAGTAATGCAAATAAGTCCATGATGAATAAAATATCAGAAATTTAAACAAAGACGAGATCAGTACCGCTGATTATTTTCTTTAGCCTCACGCTCTAATACTGCGCCTCACAGTGCTGGCCCAGCTTGATTCCCTTGTAACTACGCCAACCCATGTCTTCTGCAGCAGGATTCCAAAAGGATGAGCAGTAAAACAACCAGAGAAATTTCAATACAGGTCTTTAGATATGTGGGCAACACAACTCCTGACACAACTTTATTTTTATCTCCCACCATCCTTTCAGACTTTATTCAATGTGGGTGATCTTCAGCTGCCCCAGGAAGCAAGTCTCAGCAGGCTCGTGATCTTTCTGTTCAGTCTTAGGTATGAGGCAGCACTAAGATCTGTTGCAAACACAATCTAAATCAGAAATTAGAATGACCAGTCTCATTAAAAATAAAAATAAACAAAAACTAATTAAGGGCAACAATCCTCTCTTGGCAATTTACCCCTTTCTCAGGCTAGAAGCCTGAGATATAAAGGTGTGCCCTTCTTCTTGACTTCCTTGCCTTGTGATTCAACCCCTGCTCTCAACTCATCCCAGTTTGCTAGTTTGTTTCCTGTAACTATGAGTAGATGGAGGAAGGAGTAGGAAAAGCTACTAAGTCCCTATAAATAACACAGGCTTTGTGCAAGCTTGGCCTCACAGGTTAACTGGGGACCTTGCAGCCCCAATGCAGGTTCCTTGGATATTCCCCTGCTCCCAGTCTCTGACTTCAGTTCACTGGACCCAGGGAGATGTGGAAAGCCAACTTAAGACTCTTTCCTCAGCCCCAAAGGATCCAGAATTTATTTCCAGATTCTCATTGTTGGGAGCCCTTCGTTCTCCTACTTGTACTACTTTACCAGACCCAAGGCAAACCCACCCATCTCTCTCTTCTCTTCATCCACATCTGGTTCATGAAAAACACGTCCTCACTTTTTTTGCCTTGATAGACACCAGGAGAGCAGGGGAACCCACAGCAGCCACCTCTTTCCTGCTGGCACATAAGTGACAGCCCAACCTTGCAGGTCTCCAAACCAGAGGGAACACAGAGGTCCCAAAGGAACTCCCTCCCTAGGCTGGAAGGTGGGCCATCGCATCAGAGCACTGACTATACAAGGAAATCTCTTCCCAAATCCTTTCCTTTTTCCACTCTGACCGATTTTTATATCCTGAAGTCTGGTTGAGGAATCCAAAAATCATGGAACAAGTTGCCCCAAATTTCATCTATAAATTCTCCATCTAGACAGTATGCCTGATGCCCACTTTGGTATCGCGTTGGACCATAGTAAAACCGAGGCACAAATACTTCCATTTTAATACCTGGTGATAAGATATTCCTAGAGGTACAGGGACAGGAAAATAGGCTAGGGTGGTGAGGTTCCAGAAGACTAATTGCCCAGAGAGTTGGCATAATAAATGCAACGACAACAGCCCATGCTCAGTATATCGCGCTTTGAGTGCAGTTGGGGAAACGAGAGCAACAGCTCTCGCTCACCTTCCCACTTAAGGGATGAAATTTTCCTCAGCGGATGACATTAATGATCGGAGTACTGCGCTGTAGAACTTTGGAATTTAAGCTATCCATATGGATATTTTAGAGGTGCTTTTTTGAGTGCTGTAAATCTTAATTCCTAAATGCGTCTTTGAATAACAGATGCTAAAATACGTACAGTGCAAATAAAATTTTCACCGGCCTGCACAATTCTAACAGTCTTCCTTAAGTTTATTAATGCCACCTCTGTGCCTTCTAGACTTCCATTCTCCTTATACTTGCTTCCCACATCATCTGGCCTGCCATCAAACCCGTTCAGAACTGGCCCTCGAACAAATTCCAAGAAAACTATCTGAAGCGACATATGGAACTCTTCTATTTTCTCCTAACTTGTTTTCCCAATGAAACACTTCGGTGTGATCTGAACCCCTTTCCTGATCACAGGGGAGCTTTTAAAAAGTTTCTTATGTGAATTTTCAGGGTCCGTATCACTCATTGCCTACCTTTTATTATTATCATTATTAAAGAGAAAATATTCAGTCCTGTGAGACAAATGCACCATCAAGGAGATAAAAGTGATAGCGGCAAGGATAAGAAATGCAGTATGATTTTTACTTAAGTTCCCTCGACTGGATCCCTTCACACTGCTTTAGCCCTCAAATTAATCTTCTCCATCACTCTTCGCTTTGGAAGAAGCGGTGACATAACACTCGCTGCCTAATGCCCAGTCTCACGGCTCCCTCCTAGCATCTGGGTCCGTACTGCAGGCTTTTCCAGGCTACTCTTCTGTGATCTCCACCTGTCTGCCTGGAGCTCTGGAGAGTTCCACAAGCAATCAGCATGGTCCAGCATGGAGCCCAGCGCAAAGCGCTTAACAAAGCAACCCAGGAACATTCTGGAAATCCTTCTCATTCTGCCATGACACTCAACTATAAGAGCTTTGCTGCTGTTACATCTTGGTCCTTTATTTCTCAATGTCTCTGAAGATCCTTTTGTCAATTCTCCCAACTCTTTATTTCTAACATAAATGAAAACATCACAGAAGGCAAGGACAGTAAAAGCCTTGATTGAGAAAAATATTCCATCTTCAATGTCTGTGTGGCTCTGAGAAATGAGGAAACCTTTTTTAAATATTTTTTTTTAAATATTTTATTTATTCATTTGAGAGAGAGAGAATGAGAGAGAGCACAGGAGAGAGGGGAGGGTCAGAGGGAGAAGCAGACTCCCTGCTGAGCAGGAAGCCCGATGCGGGACTCGATCCAGGGACTCCAGGATCATGACCTGAGCCGAAGGCAGTCGCTTAACCAACTGAGCCACCCAGGCGCCCGAGGAAACCTTTTAAAACAGCTGTGAGGCTATCTGCACTTTCCATTTTGATTTTCTCCACTCAACAAACATGATTAGTAAGAGAGCTCATGAGTTCAGAAGGATCACAAAAGTGGCTAAGGAAAAAGAATATGAAGATGCCTTCAGAGTCTTTCTGCCCCCAACCCTAACCATAGTACCATTAATCTCTTCCCTTTAAGTTAAAAAGGCCTGGAGGCATTATTTATATTTACCTATTTTCAGCCTATACTTTCTGTGAACTCAATTCAGTGACTATATTCAGAAATCATAAAATACCTGGGGGAATAAAAGGAGTCAGTACGATAAACAACAGTTCCAAATACCCAGATGTTTGATGCCGTGCAGATAAGGCAGCCAGGGGGTTTTGCATTCCTACCAGATGCTTTCAAATTATGCATACTGACCTCCAACCTTTGTTTTCAGGTGCTCAGGGACATAATTCTTTGAGGTAGAGAAATTCAGAGTTGTGGTCCTGACACACTCTCTTCCCTTTAGTTACCTACCATTTCTTGGTTAACTAAAATACATCTACAATGCTCTGAAAGTAATTTCTCCCCAAATTATTATATCATTTACAAAATATTTGCAATACAAAAATGGTCTTGTAACTGACAAGCTTCAAAAGAGGAACAAATAAGCCCAGTGTACTTGGGAATTTTCTTTTCAATATCTCCAGCCCTGGTTTCTTGGGGCCGTCCTCCTATTTACCCCAAACAAGGCAGGTCTGTGAAGGCAAAGGTTCTTGTGAGGATCTAAGCGTGCACTGAAGATATGTCGGGCTTACTTGTCAGCTATGTAGTTTGGTATGGGCTGTGTAACATAGCTGGAAAATTGCTGCATTTTATCAAGCTGTTAACTCTGAGGCTTAGTGTTAATCCAGGACTCACTGAAATTTTTCATTTAACCTCTAAGTGCTAATCTTCTTGATATGGGATTGCTCCATTCCCTCCAACGTCTGCGACCTGGATACACAGAGCAAGTCTCATCCACAACTCATGGGCTCCTACTGATGATTACTTTTGTGTGTTCAACCTGCTAAATTCTAATGCTGTAATTCCTTAGCTGTGTTCCCCAAACTATTATGTGATCAACCCAAATGTCAACTGTCCAGAATTTATTAAAGCAATAGTCCGAAATGATGCTTTGAGCAAAAAATGGTAGAGAGCACTGATGTCTCAAATGATTAAAACTAGCTTGCTAGTGTTATTTTGTATTTGTCTGGTCTTCTTTACTTTGGTCAGGTCGTCGCTGAAGATGAGATGCATGAAAAGTGGGATATTCTTCATTCTGTGCTTTATGGATTCACATGAATAGGTGGTTCAGTTGAAGGAAGGTAGTCACAATGATAAAGCAAATAGTACAAATAGAGGGACTTGGTTCTCCAGTTAGAAAAAAAAGAAGGAAAAAGAAAAACTCATTTAATGATGCCAACCCAAGATTTTTGAAAAGTAACAGATCTTTATGGAGGAGTTGGTGGCAGGGGAGTAAAAACATTCTTGTGTGGGGCTGTTGTTTAAGTGCAACAGAAATGCTGTTTACCTTCTTTCTTTTACAAATTCATGGCAATGACCTTAGGGCAGAAATATCAGAATCCATTGCCAGAGGACTGCTTGAGATAGCATGATTGATTAGCACTCCATCAACCCTCTATCTCTTCTCAGATCACATCTAACAGTGTGCTTCTGCCCTTTCTCGTGCCTTTTAATTTTGCTCAGTTGCATTCCAGGCCTTATGGCTGTATGCGTTTATTTATTCTCTCCATGATTTCTTTTTTTATTTTTTTTTCCTATCCTCTTAACCAAACACATTTTTAACATCGTTTAAAACAGAGCGGCTTTTGGGTACAAACTGCACAAAATACTCAATGGTAAATAATGTCCTGATTAACTGATTCTATCCAGGGTTGCTAAACAGTGATGTTTGCTTAGCCATGGCATGGGTTCTCACAGATAAGTGCAAAGATAGCGCCTAACTATAAGCTTGGCGAAAGATTTTTGTGTATTACAGTGTGCCCAAGAATCCACTGTAAGTGTTAGATTTTATGAATGACCTAGGTGTGCCAATGAGAGATCTATGGAGTCAGTTCTAAGGCCTGATAACCCAGCGATGGAAGCAATGATACTTAGTCATGATTAGACCCCCAGGAGAATGTTTCTCTTCTCTAGAGCAGCAGAGAATTGAGTAAAATTGCCCAGGGATACCTACCCAACCTCTTTTTGGAAAAAGCTCTGTCCTACCCCATTCCTTAATGCCGATTCTCACACCCTACTCACCACCAGCTATACTTTTCAACAGTATTAATGGAGAGCTCATTGCCAAGGCTGCGGGTGGTGAAGAAGAAGGGCAGAGGGTACAGCTCACTCATGTCTGGGGCCCGACAGCACATATCCTTGTCCCACCAAGTTGTAACTCAGATTTCGTTTCCCACTGAAGCAATATTAGGACCAATAGGTATGTATAGTTGAAAGAGCACTCCTAGTATAATACCTCCAGTAAATTGTAAGTGACACAGATTTGGTGACTGATCTGCAATTTTAGCCTTCAAGAATTTTATTGTTTTAAATAGGAAACCAGGTTGCCAGTACTAATAACTATCAAAATAAAGCTTTTGTTGGGGAAAGGAAAGTGCATTTGTTGAGTGACTATATTTCAGGCACTATATTTCAAAAAGGCCTTCAATACAGGTATTTTTATCCTCATTTCATAAATAAGAAAATTGAAACTCAGAGACGTTAAGTACATTGCCCAATGTACCATCTCTAATAAGTGCTAGAGTAGAGACTCAAATACAGCAGTTGTTTGTCTACAAACCACATGCTTTTCCAACTCTCCTGGCTGGCAATTTCAGAATACAACTTGTTCACGGATTGGAAATTGCCAATATTTAAAAAAAAAAAAAAGTGTGATCATGGCTTTATTTTGCCATAAACAAAAAATAAAACGAAAAGAACAAATCCACAATCGTGCCAACAGAATAAATCAAACTGTATTCACTTTCCTATATTTCCTTTCAGCCTTGTGTTCAAATTTTGACTCAGCAGCTTAAAACCCACAAGACCTTTGGTAAATTAGTGAATTTCTTGATCCCTCAGTTTCTGCTTCTGTGAAAATGAAGGCAGTAACAGTTCCTTCCCCAGAGTACTGTTCTGAGCATTCAAAAAGCACGTGAAGTGCTTGGGTGGTCCCTGGCATATGACACTAAGTCAGTCAGTGATACGTTATTATTACTTATGATCACAGCAGTGTAACCACCTACTCTTACTCAGTTTCATGGTATGACTGATCTATTTTCCTGTGAGCCTCCTCCAAATAAGTAGCAGGAAGAAAAATGTAAACTTGACAATTATGAGAAGTCTATGCCTAGTCAGTCAGTATCTTTCAGGTAAAAACTGAGTTTGAGATTCCCCTCACGCACACCTCCACCACCGCACCACTCCCCAAGATGGCAGTCACCCATGAGCTCACGTGTCCATGGGGCACTTTGGACTTGGGAGTCCACATGGTGCCTTAGCGATCACTGTTGGTCTCTGCTGTGAAAAGTTTGGCCTGGTTTCTTCTTGGATCCTTTATTAATTTCCTATTGCTGCTGTAACAAATTACTACAAACTTATTGGCTTAAAAACTAAAAAATGCAACTATATTATTTTACAGTTCAGGAGGGCAGAAGTCCTAAAATCAAGGTTTTGGCAAGGCTGTATTCCTTCTGGAGGCATTGGAGGAGAACCTGTTTCCTTGCCCTTTCCAGCTTCTAGAGGCTACCCACAATTCCATGGCTCATGACCACATCACTCTGACCTCTGCTTCCATCATCACATCTCCTCTGACTCTGACACTCCTGCCTCCTTTTCAACCTTCATTAGGGCCCCTGTGATTACGTTGGGCTTAACCAGGATAATTTCCATCTCACGGTCCTTAACTTAGTCACAGCTGCAATGCCCTCCTTTGCCAACAAAGGTAGAATGTTTACAGGTTCCAGGGATTAGGATGCGGACATGCCTAGGTGGGCCATTATTCTACCTACCAAATGCCCCTCATACTGGTGTCCACTAAGCAAGTAGCAGTGCATTTGCGATTTGTTTTTTGCCTCCGACTGAGTATGGTAACCTTTCTCCTATTTTTAACACCACCTTAATCTCACCCTTCTGGGTTCTAGTCACAGCTTTTAAGTAGCTCCTGGTGCAAGTGAACCTCCCATGGATTATGTGTCAAGATCATCTCCACCTCAAGGCAAATACTTTCATGAAAGTCTCTCGCTTTAGCTATTCTCCTATTCTCCCACAGTGCATACTGCACATTCTCTAACTTTGGGGCCCGTTCCATGGCAATGGGAGCTGATGGAGGCTCGAACTCACAACTGCGCCTCTGTGCAAGCTTACCATATCACCCCTCCCATCCTGCTGGGCCTGCATCATGTTGCTGCAAGGTTACTAGGCATGGCGGACTTCTCCTTTTCCCCCACCCCAAGTTCCACAGGGAAAGTAGGACACAAAAGGCTCTTTGCTTTTGGCTTTCTTGTCACTGTTATCTGGTAACACCCACTCCCTCTAAGATTTTAGCCTGGGGGGAAGTGGGGAGGCAATGATGGGATGGCCTCATTATTTCACTTCCCTTAACTCCCTGTCTCCAACTTACCACACTCACAAGACGTGTCCTCCATGTCACTTCCTTTTCTTTCCTGAGGAGTTATTTGCTCTGCTCTGTATCCCAGAGCCAAAATGGGGATGGGGGGGGGGGGCTACTGATAATGAAAAATCAGAAAACACTGTCTTTGCTATAGGGACCATTTTTTATTTTATTTGCATTATTTGCTTCCTCATACTAATGTTTTTTGGTTGGCTAAATAATCTTTGTAATTATTATTTCTAATGACTACATAATAGTTCTTCATAGAAAGAGACTTTTTGAGCACTGCAGTAGTGTGAGGGTTATGCATATTGTACACAGAGTTATTTTTGAATTTCTCCGAATCTTTTTTTCTTAAGGTAAATAACCTTTAATTGGAATTACTGTGTGAAGAATATAAAAGTTTACAATTCTTTTTTTTTTTTTAAGATTTTATTTATTTATTTGAGAGACAGAGAGAGAATGAGAGAGGGGAGGGTCAGAGGGAGAAGCAGACTCCCTGCCGAGTAGGGAGCCCGATGTGGGACTCGATCCCGGGACTCCAGGATCATGACCTGAGCCGAAGGCAGTCGCTTAACCAACTGAGCCACCCAGGTGCCCAAAAGTTTACAATTCTTAAACCATATTTTCATACTGATTTCCAAAAAGCTTATTCCCATTTATACCGCTAGCTGCAGTATGAACATACGTACTTCTCACAGCATGTTTTTTAGCTTATATGATCACTTTTTTAAAATACTGGGATAATAATGATAACAACTAAGCTTACTGAGCCTTATTCTGAGCCAGGTAGTGTGTCAGCAGTTTTCATGTATGGTTAATACATGCACAAAAATACATGAGATGCTCATAGTATCCCTGTGTCATATTTTTACCCCATTTAACAGATGAAAAACCTGAAGCAGGGAGATCAAGTAATTTTTCCAGGTTTGCACAGCCAGAGTATGAGGTAATGTCATAGATGCTTTAAATTTAATTTCTTTGTAGCTTAGTTGGATATTTTTCCATATGTGTGCAAACTAATTATATCTCCGCTTAAGCAAACTCTTAAGGGAGCTTTACTGTTTATTTTTTTAACCAAAGAAATGTGAGCTTTTTATACAATGTATGCTAACCTTTTGGCTGTTATTTCTGTGATAGAAATTTTCAGAGTCTATTATTAATAACTTTTTATGTTTAGTCTACCTGCTATGCTAAAAATATGATTATTCATATCACCTTTTCCTGGTGGTTTTAAAAGAAGGAATATAAGGGGAAATCTTGTAGAATGATTTCTAAAAAAAGTAGCCTACTGGGACTTCCTAATACTCAAAACTACACATAATATCTAAAAGGACATTTCATCACATGTAACATTAACTTTAATTTATATCACCTGGCATGCCATGAGCCATATTTCTTTCAGTGGCTAAGTTGTTGCCAGGTTCTAAATTAGGCCCCTTCTGGAAGCTGCGTTAACTCCTTCAGGATAGCACTGTAACAGTGAGCACAACAGATACTGCCTCAGGAATGGCAGAGAGGTTGGATTTGCCGGAGAGAGCAAGATCTCAGCCAGGGAAAGCCAAGTGCATGGTCACTGGATGCCTGCCATCCTACCAGGCTGCCCGCCCCCTGGGCTGTCCACAGGGGCTGTTTTCGGTTCAGCCATGACTAGCAGCATAGCTGGCTGGCCAGTTGACTCGTCAGCACAGTTTATACCTAAGAGGTAAGTAGAGATAGGAAGCTGACACCTTCCTGATCTGTTTGTGACAGAATGATAAAATGTGTCAAGTTGGCTTATTCTACTACAAAGCTTCTCTGTTTCCTTTGTCCCCTTCTACACCATCAATTGCCCCACCTTTGCTGCTAAGCTTCTAGTACATCCACACACTCCTGCTTAACTCATCACAGACTCCAGAATCGATTCTAGCATCATTTATCCAATCAAAATGTTTATTAAGCGCCTATGTGCTAGCAGTCAAAACTACAGCCGTGATCAAGACGCGGTCCCTGCCCTTTAGGAGCTTACATTTGACATCTTAGTGGGAATTCGGTCCATGCGCTGCCTCCCAAGAGTATTAAGAAGCAAACCTTCTTTCTTGTAAATTAAATTTCATGAATCAGTAGTTAAGACGCTGGTGATAGCTTCAGTGATAAAAGAGCCTTCGTGCTGCCCTCTCAAATCTCTCTCCCTCTCTCCTTTGTCTCTCTTGCTCTCTCTCATCTTATATCCCTACACACATTCTCAATCCCTATATTGAGACCTCACAACTCCCAGCGTTTTCTAATTTGTTACGGAAGGAAAAGTGAATTGAGTGTCAAATTCACCATACTACTTATCCCATGAAGAAAACAATAAAATGCTTTTCCAATGTAAAGTCTGCGTTGCATAAAAATGAGGAATATTTAAATGAAAATAGAGACAGAACACCACTCTGGAAAATATATTTTGAAACTGTACACACTCAGTGAATAACTTCTGACGGCTACAGACCGTTCTAACCTTTATCTTCAGAAGGGAACAATTACTCACAGCCACGTGGCGTATATGAATTATCATTACTCACTTGTGAAAGCAATCATGTAAATACCACTGTAGGCAGTAATGGTCATGCACTATCACTCTACTTTAAATAGAATATTTGTGTTGAAACAGTTAGTAAATTTAAAAAGATATTATTTTTATGCCATAAAGAAACTGTTGCATCACAAGGGAAAGGCAAAAGAAAGAAAAAATAAAAGCAAGCATGAAAGAAGACAGTAGGGAAAGAGACGAAAAATGGAGAAGAAACATAACAAAACTCATACTGGGTGGTTGGGAATGCTAGGTGTTTTTACATCAATTACCCCATCCAGTATTTATTTTTATATCCACGAAATAAGTATTCTTCACCTCTGTGTTAGTGTTCTCCACAGAAACAGAATCAATAGAATAAATGTATGTACGTATACACAGAGAGAGGCAGAGACAGACACCGACATAGAGAGACAGAGAGATTTATTTAAAGGAATTGGTTCATATGGTTGGTAAATCTGAAATCTGAAGGGCAGGCCAGAAAGTGGAAAATCCAGCAAGCTGCTATTGTCTGATGTTTTGAGTTAGAAGGCTAGAAACTCAGGTAGAATTTCTATGTTGAGGTCTGGAGGCAAAATTCCTTCTGCTTCCGAAGACATCAGTCTTTCAAGGTCTTCAACTAACTGGATGAGGCCCACCCACATTATGGAGGGTAATCTGTTTACTCAGAGTATACTGATTGAAACGTTAATCACATCTTAAGAAGACCTTCGCTGCAGCATCTACACTGGTATTTGACCAAAAAGCTTGGCGTAGTAGCCTAGCCAATTTGACACTGAAAATTCATCGTCACACCCTCATTTTTCGAAATGGAAAAATGGAGGCTCAGAGATGCCAGTACCTCATCCAAGGGCACACAGGAATTTCAAAGAAGCAGCAGTGTACAAGCTTTGGAAAAATGTTTGTGAACACATCCCAGCTGCAATAATTACTAGCTGTGGGAACCTGGGGAATTAATTGAGCCTCAGTTCTTCCAACTGTAAAAGGGATTCTTTAGCATACTTTTCCTGGTTGTTGTACAGATTCAGTGAGACAAAGTGTTCGATACTATGCATGGAATAGAAAGAGGCCTGTGATAAGCATGTGCTTCTACTTTACCATCCCTCACAGGGCAGGACCAGACTCAAATTCAAGGTTGGCTGGCTTCAAGCTAGTCTGCTAATTAATAAAACACATATCCCAATGTCAAGAATATAAAATACTAATTTGTTTTACACAGAGTTATCACATGCTGTGTAGTTATGTTATTTCCTTAGCAAACATTGGCGTTTCATCAGGTCTGAGAAGAGAAGGGGGATAGAGGGCGCATACATAGGAGTAATATAAAAAAGTCAGGACGACGAGGTTATTACCCTCAGAGGAGCTTACAATCTAGTCTGGAAGACAAACAGATATTTGCATCACATATCACACGAAGTCCAGAGCTGAGCTGTTCAAGGGCACGTTGCAGCCCTCTCAATAAGGCCTATGCCACGTTCAGATATCCCCTCATCAAAATGATTGACACCAATAAAAAAGAATAACGGGTCCGCTATCATTTCCAGTATTTTTGTGGAAGCACAGCCTCTGCAGGGATATAGGGACCATCTCGGTAAAGTACGGTAAATACAACATACACGGCAAATAAAACTGTTCGGTCATTAGATATGTTCATGATACAATAGCAATAACCCTAAGAAATTACAGCGGTTAATGACAGGCTCACTGTAGCCCTAGTGCCCACTTTTTACTCGGGGGTTAAATAACAAACATTAACCTGCTAGTCATAACCTGTTCTGTTGGGATTATTATTTAGTAAAGCATACTTTTTGGTGTATATATGGATAGGTACAAAGGTATAGCTCTGCAATAAGCAATCTATTTTCTTCATTCTTTAGTTTAAATAATACATGTAACCAGAGCACCCTTCTGTGTTATGTTTTAATCCATTACCTGCATAAAAGAAGAAAAAAAATAATAAAAGCAGTTAACTACAAATTTACGAAGCTCCCTTCCTACAATTCCCTAAAAGGACAGCTTAGCGCTCTCCTCTGTGTTGTGAACATCTTCCTACATCTCGCAGGCCATCACCATATTAATTAATAATCACGACATCTTGGTGTTGATATACAAAGTGGAATTTAATTCACAAATGCTTATGTTCTCTTTGAGCCTAAAACTCTCATTCTTCCTAAGTAAATAACCATTTCAGTGCAATCTTAGGTTCCCCACTCTCGCCTACTCCATACCATCCACCATCCCTCTAGCGAACTCCGAGAGATTATTCAGTTCTTCCCTCCTCTTCAAAGTTTTTTTCTGTCTGTTCTCCCTTCATCCAACTAAATGGTGGCAGATTCCTCCTCCCCAGTGCGTACCCCCTGTGCACTGTGTGTCGTGCATCTGAAACACTCTTTTGTTATGTGGCTGACTCCTCGTAAGCTGTATGTTTCTTGGGGCCAGAGACTGTATTTGATTCATTTTCTATTCCCAATGCCTAGAGTGTATCTGGAACATATTAAGTAACTAATACTATTTGATAAATAAATGAATGAGGGGGAATATCACAGTTGCTCCCAAAAGTGCTTTGACTGCTTCCAGCTAGTAGCTTTTGCACTGGAGAATTCATTGTGATGAATGTGAGTCTCTTGGAATCAGAATATCAGAGACAGAAGAGACTCCAAGAACCATCCAGTGCCTCATCTTACAACTAAGGGAAACTTGACCCTCAAAGTTTACTATTCTAAGATAACACAAATTACAGGTACCAGTTCCAGGACCAGAATTTACATCTCCTAACAATTTGTCAGATACTCCTTGACCCTCTACCATGCTGTCTCTCTTGAAAGTGAAGTAAAGTGCATTTCCTTTCAAAGATGTTGTATATTGACATATCTATTAATTCACAATGGCATCCTCTCACAATCAGTGAGCTTCTTATTATAGCATTAATTCTGCTTTTCCCAAAGGTCATCACTTTTTAAAAAGATGCCTTGAGACAGAGTTTCTTAAAGAGACATACTCAAGACTTTAGGGTCCCTGTTTTATACATAAATATTGAGTGGATACATGTCATTTTTCTCAGTAATAGTAATACGTGTGTAAAATATATATATATTTTATCAATGTAGGTCTTTTTTAAAAACAATAATATGCAGCCTGCTGTACTCAGATTATATTGTGCACTTAGGGGTATCTTTTGTTACTGTCTGTTGTATTAGCCTCAACTGTAAAAACAACAATTTCAATGAAGTAAACTTACCTGCACAGTAGGGATTTTCCAATTTTTGCAAAATGAGTCCTTTATGATTTTTTTACATTTATTTATTTATTTGAGAGAGACGGAGAGTGCACAAGTGGGAGGGGCAGGGGAGAGGGAGAGAGAATCTCAAGCAGACTCCCTGCTAAACACAGAGCCTGACACAGGGCCTTGATCCCAGGACCCTGAGATCATGACCTGAGCCGAAACCAAGAGTCGGACGCTTAACCCACTGCACCACCCCGGCGTCCTTGAGTCCTTTATGATTTAATGGCTAACATAATCATCTCTAAGTCTGGTAATTCCACTCAGGACTTTGATTTCTGTGTGTGCTGGCAAGACCCAACAGCGGCATGCAGGTTCCCCTCAGCAAGAATAGCTAGAGATCACAAGATGATAGATGATAGAATGTCAGTGGAAGGATGCTTTCTTTTAAAATGTTTAAGATGGGCACCTGGGTGGCTCAGATGGTTAAGCGTCTGCCTACGGCTCAGGTCATGATCCCAGGGTCCTGGGATCGAGTCCCGCATCGGGCTCTCTGCTCCTTGGGAGCCTGCTTCTCCCTCTGCCTCTCTCTCTCTCTCTCTCTGTCTCTCATGAATAAATAAATAAAATCTTAAAAAAATAATAAAATAAAATAAAATGTTTAAGACACATTTTAAAATCTGAATTGTCGATTTCAAAAGAGAACACTTTTATGTTTTTTTTATATTTATATTTCTATATTTGTTAAGGTTTAAAAGTATATATCAAGTCAGCTTTAAAACGACAAGGAATGGTTGGCCTTCAAATAATAAATTAAGATGTAGGTTTGGAGTTGTTAGGATGTCAGTCATTCTGACTGACAAGTTTCACTGCTGAATTAAGCTTTAAATTTCTATAAATCTGACTGCCAGTTGGGAATGTTTGATGTAGTCCCCAGTTCTCTATAAAAATGCAATTTCAATAGAGAGTCCAAAATATTGTGTGGTTACTAATGGCGGTGCACACATGCGTCAGATTCGCCACTGGACCACCGCCCACATGTCTCTTCAAGGGATAAGTGACCACTCTTTCACTGACCTCAGGAGATATTTTCATCCTGAAAACAAGCATGCTAAGAAAGCACTCGCATGAAATTGTACTGTGTAGCACAGAAGGTGAAAGACAAAAGAAACCATTAAAAGTATCAACCACAACCCCCAACATATCACAAATACAAGTGAACCAACATATCACTAGTTAGTGGCACAACGGGACCAAAACCAGGTTTCCAAATTCTCTCTACTCTCTCTACTTGGACCTTCTTTTTCAGGTCCATACCCTCATGACAATTCTTTCTTCTAAAAGTCTTAGGTATATTCCCTCTTTAATAATTTAGTAGTATCTGTTTTAAAGTGAATGAAATGTCCATACCATGTACTCAAACACAGAATTCAGAGAAGTAATTCCATGCCATGTTTTGTGAAAGATTTTTGTTGAAACACTTACTATCAGTCTTGAAAAGCAAAATAAGAATAGATTTTACTTTTTCAACACATTTGATGAAATATATTTGTTTGTCCCTCAACAGTGAGGGAGACTATTGAAATGGCTTGACCTTTGGAAGAACCAGAATGCAGGGTAGTGACCATGAAATGAATTCCTGTCAAAGATATATCTCGATGATCTAAAAATTAATGTGCTTGTTTATAAAACAACTAGAAGATAGCCTGTAAATATAAACAGTAGGAGGAGAGGCAAAAGAGTCACAATCCATGTCATCTGTATTGTGCTTTGGGTTTCAGAAAAATAAAAATCCTCAGTAGAAATGTAGAACTATATTTGCATATATGTAAAGCTAACCTAAAATTATTTTACTCGAGAAGCGAGAAGTCCAAGTAAATGTTTTGCATAGATAATTTACAGAGTACACATAACTGGATGATAAACAAAGAAAAAGATGCTCGACCTCACTCCCAGTTAGGCAAAAGTAAAATAAAATACAATTTTTCACCTATCTTACTGCAAAAACTATAAAGATTAGTAATCATTACTGTTGAATATTTTATGGGAAATCAGACATTTACACTTGGAGAGGGTGAACGTATAAACAGACAGAGCTTCTTGGAGAACAATTTAGTATCATCAATCCAAATTTTTAAAATATACATCCCCTCTGACCAAGGAATTACATTTCCAGGGGTTTCTCCTCCAGAATGTGCACAAAGCTGTCTTTAAAAAATGGTCATTACACTGTTGTCAAAGTATAACTTTAAGAATACTCTCAATGGGATGCCTGGGTGGCTCAGCTGTTAAGCGTCTGCCTTTGGCTCAGGTCATGGTCCCAGGGTCCTGGGATCAAGCCCCGCATCGGGCTCCCTGCTCAGTGGGGAGTCTGCTTCTCCCTCTCCTACTCCCCCTGCTTGTGCTCCTGCTCTCACTATCTCACTCTCTGTCAAATAAATAAATAAATTTTTTTTAAAAAAAAAAGAATACTCTAAATGTTTTCCGATAAATACATCATTGTGCATATATGTGGAATACTATGAAGCCAGTAAGAGAAATGAGGAGACCATACCTGTGCAAATGGGCAAAGATCACAAAGATAGGTGAAATAAAAACAGCCACGATAGAATCCCATTTGCATATTTTAAAAACTGCACCTGTATGCCCACATCTATAATTTAAGAGTCATGTTTCTATAAACATAAGTGTATACAGAAGGTCCTAGAAGTATATACAACCAAATGTTAACAGTAATTGCCTTCTAAGGAAGAGAACAGAAACTGAATAAAGGGAAGAAACACATTCACTTTTACTATCATATAAAAATAAATTACCCTCATTTTTTACAAGCATTCATTCATTAAATACACACACACACACATACACACACCCCGATTTAAATTACATTAACCAAGTGCTAACTGATTTTTCCAATTCATACAAGTTATCAGTCATTAGTGCACAAATTATTCATATTTAACAAGCAGGGTCAAATTGTCAGAAGGTGCTTAAGACAAGTTTTCTAACAAGATTTTAAAATATATATATATATATATATATATATATATGTATATATATTCTCTTTGAGTCTGTTTATACAAGTTATAATCTATAAAGGATTTGTGAAGCATAGGGAAGTTTCTATTCAAATTCTGTCACCATTACTAAAAGTTCCAAATACCTAGAGCCAAGGTTAATGGGAATTTACTAAAATGATGCCATTTGCATTTGTGGATATTGGTGAAAGAAAGACTTCAACCTTGCCTGCTTAAAATATTTCAGGCTATGAAGTTTCCTCTAATATGGTTTTAGCCACATCCTACTTTTAAAGATTATTTGAGTCTCCTTTTTGGAATTTTTTTTTATGTCCTAGGCGAAGAGTGGTCAAACTCTTCACAGCTGACCTTTAGTTATTAACCAAAAAAGACTAAAAATGAATTCAACTTAATAGGATAGGGAAAAACAGTAACAATATAAATCAAAGTAAAACTGAAGAAAAGACGTAATTCTAACACAGTATCTGAAAGTTAAAGATTGAAGTCTGTTTTATTCAGACTATAACAACAACAACAAAAATGGCTCTTTGAAAAATTAAAAACATAGTGGAAGACACAACAAAGTGCCAGACAAAAGGAAAGTATTTGCAATGGATGAGCGAAAAGATAAACAGGAATCCTATGTGAAATGAGTGGTGAGGCAGTTCTGCAATACCCCCTCACTCCCCATTGTCTTACCCCTGCCTCAATCCTTTATTTACTTCAACTACTTGGCCCCTGAAAAAGCTGAACTATGTAGCCCTGAGCAAAGAATATGAACAGGAAATTTATAGAAGAAAAATATAAAAGACATAAGTAAATTCAAGAAAACATGTATCATCTCTCACTCAGCTGTTTGGCAAAAATAAAATTACTGACATTAACCAATATTGGTGTGGTGGCAAGGAACAGAGAATTCTTTACTTTATTACATTCATGCCATCTTTTTGGAGGACCTCTGGTGGCCATTAATTAAAAACTTTAAATATGCACCACCTTTGAACCAGAGATCCCACTTTTAGGTATTTACTCACAGAAATCATACAAATTCACAATGATATCACTTGAAGCATTTTTGACGGGAGTAAAAAAATAAAAAATAACTTGAATGTCCACCAAGAAGGGGCTGGTTGGATAAGTTCTGTGTTCTGTGAAATGAAATACTGACTACTATTCAGTCATTAAATAAAATTAAATAGATCTGTGCTACTGTATGGGAAAAAGTTGCAGAAAATGTTCACGATACAGTCTTACCCTAAAGAAACAAAACAATTGGGGCGCCTGGGTGGCTCAGTTGGTTAAGCGACTGCCTTCGGCTCAGGTCATGGTCCCGGAGTCCTGGGATCGAGTCCCACATCGGGCTCCCGGCTCAGCGGGGAGCCTGCTTCTCCCTCTGACCCTCTCCCCTCTCATGCTGTTTCTCTCTCTCTCTCTCTCAAATAAATAAATAAATAAAATATTAAAAAAAAAAAAAAGAAACAAAACAAGACAACTCTATTATGAACACCAAGTAAATGGAATACTGCAGACCACTCAGCTGGTCAGTCACAGTACCTAATCCTGCTGGCTCAGTGAATTTACCAACTATGAATAAATGACTTTCTGGCTGAGGCTATCAGAAAAAAACTACCCCCCAAGTACCTCCCCTTTATGCAAATAAAAGTGCTCTTTAAAAATTCTAAACAGTGTGCACAAATAGTCAATAAACATATGAAAAGGTGATTATTCCACTGGCCATGAGGGAAAAGAAAATTAAAACCATAATGCAATCACATGCACAAGAGCATGGCTAGATGGAAAAGAGAAAACATTTGTAAATGCTGGTGAAGATATTAAGTAACCAGACTCTCATACATGATGGTGGAATATAGTTGACTTAATTTTAGAAAATTGGTTGTGTCTACCAAAATTGACCATTTGCACATATTTATATTTTGGACATAAGAGCATAGAACCAACCAAAATGTGTATTCTTCCAGAAACATACACTAGAATATTCATACCCACACTACTGCAATAGCCCCAAACTGAAAACTATGCAAATGTCCATTTGCCAAGAGTATAGCATATAGTGTTCAAAAGGGAATCTGTTACCAAGCTGAACATTGAACATATAAGTAATTTTGATGATGGCCATAAGGACACAGAGCTGAAAGGTTAAATGTGTATTTCATCCTCTGGATCCTCTTATAACTATGTAGCAGACCAATACGCTTTAAGGAAA
The DNA here is from genome assembly GCF_011800145.1 of Mirounga leonina. Classification (NCBI taxonomy): domain Eukaryota; kingdom Metazoa; phylum Chordata; class Mammalia; order Carnivora; family Phocidae; genus Mirounga; species Mirounga leonina. The sequence continues at coordinate 14,697,191 of NW_023270854.1, read as the reverse complement.
TCCAGAATTGTACTAATAAACAATAAACAACAGAGAAGTTTTCAGGGGGGAAGCAATATAAAAATCATCTCCCTCTTTCATTTTCCATTTCTTTACTGTCTGTTCTACATACAATATGGCAGAGAGAGTCTAAGAACTTTTTTGTCACTTAGTCAACAATATCATGCATCATTTGGCAGACACGGAGTTTTCCAGTGTCTAAGGGAAATAATACGTATGAAGAAATCAGAGCAGTTCTTGGCACACAGCAAATACTCACATTAAACCTGAGTTGCTCTTCTCTTTCCTATGCTAAGATATGGCTGAAATAATGATTTGGGGGATGGTTAGATTAGATTAGATACTGTTATCTTGTCATCTAACTCCGTTTCATCAATCACTGAAAGACGCACTCGGAAAGCTCTTTGCTTTCTTCCGTGGAGGTTTTTGTTTCACTTTATTTCACAAAACTAGTCTCATCCATTGACTTCCAGTAACATCCAGAAAACACCTGGGTTTTGTGTGATGGTTGCACTCCTAGAGAACCCTGGACACTGATTGTGAGCAGCGAACCCATTAGGGAAGTGGCTTTGCACAATCCGTGTATTCTATTTCATGACTTGATTCCATTTAAAGCAACCCATTTTATCTTTCACTGCCTGATGATAATAACCATCTTTATTTTACAATAAGAAATGAATATTGCATTAATTATGGTTACTTAATCATTTTAGAATACTATAAATGTTTCAATAAAAATTGCTATGCTAATCAAAATATTTCCTGTTTCATTAAAACTATGAACTGTCCCTTATGACTGCAAAATGAGCAATAAAGTTTGATAGCATGGTGCAGTCAAGATTGCCCATTGGATAAGGGTGATTTTTCTCAAAATGTGTTATGTGAATGCATTAAATATTTGATGCTTAATAAAAGCAAAATAGCATCCCTTTCCACTAAGCTGCCTCAAATACCAATTACGTAAGAAAGATTTGCTAAACTAATGATTTTCTAAGTAGCTGCAAACGCTTGTTTAATTCCTGATGTGTTCTTTGTTCCTCAGGATGAATGTGAGTTGTTGTTCTCAATATCTGGTGGCATCACTTTTTTAGAGCAAGGATTTACTTAACAAGGCCTTTTATTCTGCCTTGGATTTCATACTGATGCTTCTAACAATGAACTCTCAAGGAACACTGCCTCAGATATGAAAGCATTAACACAAAACCAGGATCCTGTACCTCTCCATTTTAATTATGTGATCTCTGGGCTGCTCTGTCTTAATGATATTTGAGAACATAACAGTATTTGTAAAGGATAGAGCTCCTAGTCTATTGTTGCCTGCAAATATCATCTAGCTTATTCCCTTTAATGATGCACTTTTCCTGGTGTCCACCCCCTTGTGTAATCCTCTCTCCTTTACTGATTCTGGGATTGGCTATGTAACTTTCTTTGGCCAATGGTACATCAGCAAATGCAGTGCAAACAGAAGCTAGTTAAGTGCTTGTGCATTAGGTCTTACCTTTAGGGGGGACTCCTCTGCCATATGGAGAGATCACATGGACGAGAACTAAGATGGGTTGGCTGACAGTCCCATGCAACTGTCAGACATATGAGTGAAGTGGTTCGGAACAGGCCAGGCCCAGCCTATCTGCCAAACAACCACAAATGCATAAATGAGTCCAGCCAACACCATGCGAAGCAGTGATGAAACTCTCTCTGCCTTGCCCAAGTTGCTGACCAGCAGAACTGGGAGCAAATAAATGGTTCCTCTTTCAAACCATTAAAAATCACAAGTATTCCACTCTGTCTTTCCCTATTTCTCTGAGCCAGAATAGAGACATGGGACTGATGAGCAAGGCTCAATTATGTGAAAGACAACAACGCTTGGAGGAGCCTCTCAGGACAGAAATGAAGAGCGTTTTACCTGACCAGGATAGAACAAATAATGGGTGATGGGCAACTCACCCGGGGCCATTGTGACTAATGCCTGTCATCAGACTGGTATACTAATATAACCACTGAAGACTTTGTCAATACGTCAGCCACCTGAAATTAAATCTAACTCGGTGGGAGTGACACCAAATTGTTTTAATTGTTTCTACCCGCTGAATCAGTTCTCAAAATAGAAATCAGGCTTGGAAAGATAGTTATTTTTTTGCCCCCCTAGTTTATACAATGGTTCTTACACAACTATATGTCTTCAAGTGCCTGACTTCCCTAACTAAAAACACAGTTATTAGAGGACATACAATTCTTTGTATTCCCCCATTGTATCAACATATAATTGATCAATTATACATGACCGTTATTGACTGACCTTGGCAGTGCTCAATCTTCTTTGTTCATTATTCCAACCATTTGGCAATTATTTCCTGAGTATCTTCCATGTGCCCAGCAATGAGCTAGACATTGACAGACAAGATAAGCAAGGTCCTCACGGAACATCCATCCTGGAGGAGAAAAACAGACAATTACCCCAAACATCTTAAAAACATGATTATTAAAAGTCGTAAGTGTTCTTTTTTTTTAAAAGATTTTATTTATTTATTTGACACAGAGAGACACAGTGAGAAAGGGAACACAAGCAGGGGGAGTGGGAGATGGACAAGCAGGCTTTCCGCCGAGCAGGGAGCCCCATGTGGGGCTCAATGCGGGGCTCGATCCCAGGACCCTGGAACCATGACCTGACCTGAAGGCAGACGCTTAATGACTGAGCCACCCAGGCGCCCCAAACTCTGAGTGTTCTAAAGGAATGAAACAGGGGCACCTGCACCACTGGATGGCGCAGTCAGTTGAGAGTCAGCTCAGGTCTGATCTCAAGGTCATGAGATCGAGCCCCGCATTGGGCTCTGTGTTCAGCATGGTCTGCTTAGGTTTCTCTCTCTCTCTCTGCCCCTCCCCTCCGTGTGTGCGCACTATCTCTCTGTTTCTCTCTAAAAAAAATAAAATCTTTAAAATAAAATAAAATAATGAAATAAAGTGATTTTAAGAGAGAAAGTGCTAAGAGAAAAGGCTTCTTTAGACAGAGGGTGTCAACAAAGACCTGTCTGAGGACATGATATTTAAGGCCTGAAGAATGAGAGAGAGTCATCCAGGTGTAGTTATCCCAGATGACTAGGTCTAAAAGTTTCTGTGATCATGACTACATGTTAAATGTGGCCTCACTTTTACACACTGTCAGCCAACAGTGAACAAAGCAGGGAAAGACAAGACCCTGAGATGCCTGGGTGCCTCAGCTGGTTAAGCGTCTGCCTTTGGCTCAGGTCATGATCCCAGGGTCTTGGGATCGAATCCCACATCAGGCTCCTTGCTCAGCAGGGAGCTCTGCTTTGCCTGCTCTGCCTGCCGCTTCCCCTGCTTGTGCTCTTTCTCTCTCTCTCTGACAAATAAATAAATAAATAAAATCTAAAAAAAAAAAAGAGAAAGAAAGAAAGTGAAAGAAAGACAAGACCCTACTTCTATAATCAGTGCAACTGACAATTTACTAAAAAATATTTGATATTAAGTAGATCAAATTACCTGGTTGGATTGTGTGGGTTTTTTCTTTTCCACTTTTCAACTAGTTGTGATGAAGTTTTATGAAAATACAAGTCTATCTTTATGTTGCTATGTTACTTCTACCCAGTTGTCTATTTAAAAATGTCACTTACGATAAAGCCAGACCCTATCTCTAAATCAATTCACTTGCATGAATCTTTCCAGTGAGTTTGAGTTGATAATACTGTATATATAGATGTCTACCATGCCATTTTGCAGGTTAAAAAAGTGAAGTAAATTATGAGATGCCTAATCCAGAATGAGAATTGGCACAGCTCTGTTTTGAAGATAAAAAGAAGAGTCTAGAGCTCTTGACTTCTAACATTCAGCTCATCAACCTGAACCTTTTCCTCATATTCTTCTTAAAATTGTTAGTTTCACCCTAGAGAAGGATGTTATATTTATATTTTGGACATAAGAGAGAATTCTTATATAAATTTTTGGCTGAACTAAGTCCATAGAAAAGAAATATCCCAAGTGTAAAAATAGAGTTTGGTGGTAGAAGCAAGCGGTACAGTAATAGCTATTTCACACTTTCAGAAAGTTGATTCCAGCATGGTTTGCAATTACAGGAACAGAGAGACATAAGCTAATTAGTTATTGAGTCCCTATGTTCTTCTTTAAAGAACACCATCGATCTTTGCCCTCAGAAAGTTATTTTTACACAGTCACATGTGCAAGCTAGTGGGTGACAGACCTCCTGTGGGGTCCTACTTTCAGCTTTGGTCTTTGAAATGAAAATAATCATACTTTTATTTACAGAGAGTTCGAGTCTTCCACATAGTCTGGAATATGGCTATAATCATCAAGTGAACCATACTTAATTACCTATGGCTAATTACTTGTATAGCACTCAAATGTATTTAATATTACCATTTCAAAGCCACGTGGGAGGTCTTTTAACTGCACTCCTTTAAATCTTGATAGCATGAGTCCTGTGGCTACAGTTACGTGTATTATTGCCTCCAAAATGCTGATAAGAGAAAAAAATCAGATAAGAAGGCTTAAGAAGAAACCTGTCCGGCCACTGTGAACTTAATGAGAGATTATATCTGTTTTAACACTTAGGATACTTTTGTTCTAGTACAGTTCATTTGAGATCTTGTGTGCTTCTAGTCCAAGTGTGCACTCATTATCTTAAAAATGAGATAAACGTATTTATACGTTCTGCAATTATATAAAATTAAATTTGCTTATACAGAATATTTTAATGCATTAGATTTCTAACCCTTTATTCTATCACAGTACTAAAACTTCAGACTAATATTAAAAGAACGGCAGTTGTTTATTAGAGTGTCCTTGGAAGTGGAGTGAGGTCTCGGATCTGGAGATGAAAGCAGGAATGTCCTGGAGTCTGGTTACCTCCCCTGGTAACCCTGGTTAAGAGAAAGCACAGAGATAAGTCCCCACTGGAAGGAGCCTCCTTGTCCTGGTGTCTGACTTCCGCTGCCTGCTGAGACTTCCAAAGGCGAGAGCAACCACGCCCAGCAGGAAGTGGCCCAAGACATTTTGCCATACCAACTGCGTGGGACTTTAAGAGACGACATTTCAACTGCCAAAACCGCATTTCATAGTGATCCCAGGGCTTGTATCATCTTCGCTCGTCCCATAGAAAGCTCCACTCATTTGCGTTATAGCCCAGATTTGATTCTTCAGTGTTATTAGGGAAGTGTGATGAAGGAAAAGGAGCCCTGGGCTCTCCTTCTCCTAAGGTACTGTTTGTGCACTGACACTCCTTCATATTGGCCATGTTTTATTCAGCTGAATGGGCTTAAAATATAAGGCAGAGGGCTTCCCGTTCTAAAGGGAGGAGATAGGTGTCATATTCCAAAAGCCTTTTCAGCATCGTGCAAACTTGCTACTGTAATAACCCTGCTGTTCCAGGATCTGACAAGATGGACAGGTCAGTCCCATGGATTTTTAGAAATGTCTCTTGAAATAACTTGTTTAATGTGCTTTCCAGGCTGCCCCTAAGCTTACAGGGCCACCACGCCAAATTTCCTCTTTATTTCTACCTCATTTTTAATTGAATCAAGTTTATTAAGCCAAGTTAGAGTGCGGATGACAGACAACACCTCAGTCCAAGAGCTACAAGGTCATCTCTACACAATATGCCAATATTCCCCATCCCAGAATACCACAAGCCCTCTCCTCTTTTCTGGTCACTCCTTTGTTCCACAAAGACACTAATGTTCAACAAAATAAATCTTTGATCGGTTCACACTGATACAAGTGTCAGAAATGGGCAAAAGCATCTAGCATTAGCATTTTCATTACTGGATTTCTAATGTTCCCCCTACTCCAAACCTACTGCACCCACATCCTTTCCCACCTCAGGAGACGGTCTTCCTTTCTTACAGTTGCTCACACCAAAAAACTTTATTCACGTCTCTCTCTCGCTTTGCATGCCAATCCATCAGCAAATCCTTTTACTCTGTCTTCGATAAATACCCGAAATCTGCCTTTGGTATATATCCAAACTCCAGCCACCTCTCACCAACCCCACTGCTACCACCCTAGACAGAGCCTCCATCTTTCTACCCTTGCTCCCTTACACACAAACTGTATAAACTCGAGAATAATCCTCACAAAATATGTCAAATCATGTCACCCCCTCACTCGGATCCCCCATGTGTCTCCCCATTTCACTAAACTAAAATCCCAAATCTTTACAGCTGCTGACAGTCTTCCTCAATACCTCGAAGATCTCCTCCATCCCTCCTGCTCCTCCTCCCTCCCTGCCGTGATGGCCTCTCCTATTCTTCTAACGCACTATGCACCTCTGTCTGAAAGGCTCACCCTCTCCATCACACCTCCCCCAGAAGGCTAACCCCTCACTCATTCAAGTCATTGCTTAAATGTCATTTTCTAAATGAAACCTATTCAAGATGCCCAGTTCAACACTGGAAATGGCACCCAGGCCTTCACCTTAGCATCCTAATCCCCCTTACCCTACTCCTTTTTTTTTTTTCTCCAACACATTTCTTTTCACCATATTTATTGTTTGTCACATTCCACTAAAACATAAGTTCTAGGAGACGAAGATCTTGACTATGAGGGCACAGAAGAGTGCCTGACACAAAGCAGCTATCTCCCCAATAACTGTAGATTGAATTTTCTCCTATGTGGCTCCATCTCAGCCGGAGGGGTCTTACCCCAGTTCCTGCGTGGGGTCTGGGTCTCTTCTCGAGCAAAAGCAACCAGGAGCAATTGCAGCCTTCAACACTTCCATTGAAAGTTAAGATGGACTCCTCCAAATTGAGCACAATCTGTTCAGAGTTCCCAGGAGCTGTCAAAATACATATAAATAACACCCATAAGATTTGGAAACACATGGAATCTCAGAACTAAACATGATCAGTATAGCAGCCTGCAATTTGAGGAGAGTTCTATTATTTTAAAGTCTAGACCAAGAAATCTCACATTTATGTCTGGTGACAATGCTGGTGAGAGATTACTGTCACATATGGAGAGTGCTTCCATTTGTGGGCATGAGGTCATGCGGGATTCCATGCCTGACGACACTCTGCCAGTAAGGCTACTCCCTCGGTCCTGGAACCCAGTGTAGAACTGAGAAGTCTCTATTCTGAACTCTCCTCTTTCCTATGAACAAGGCAAGCCACATGATAGCATTCGAGCCTCTAAATTCCAGGCCCTGATATTCTCTGCGATTCCAATCTTTGGCTCTTTTTTCAGAATTTCTCTACCAGAGTACAAAGTCAGACCAATTCTGCCATTCCCATAACCATAACTCTTATTCAGAAATGTTTTCAGCTTGTAATTTCCAATTACCAAAGTCAAGTCTCCACGTTATGTCCACATTTGGGTCAAATCCCTCTCCGCAGGCTTCAGAATTTGGCATTCCACTCATTTCTTCCTAAGTCTGCCCCCTAAGGAGCCCTGAGAAAAATGCATGATACTCCCTTCCAGCTGCTCTCCCAAACTGCTTTCCTCAGCTTCAAAATTCACTAGGACATGAACAATGTTTCCTATTTTAATGGTAACGCACACATTGCTAGTTTATCCTCTTGTCCAGCTGCTACATCTGGATCTGACCCTGCTTCCCCTGAGGCCCTCAGTCACTCAGAAGTTACCTTACCCCTTCAGCTCGGCTTTATAAACCTTCAACCATTACAGTAGGAAGAGTTCCATCTTCTGAATCTGAATGTCTCCTGACCTGTTTGCTTTCCCACAGTTTCTGTATTGACTTCAATAATCATTTTTTCCCCATTGGTCTTGTTTCTTCTTGAATTCCCAGAAATCCCCTTTCAAAATCAAAGCAACAATTTCTGTGCACATGCCAATAATCGTATTTGGTGGCCAAGAAAGCTTTCATAGTTCCCTCTACCTCTAGGAACTGGGCTTCCTCAGCAGCAAGAAATGACAAATTTTGGTTCTTTTAAAGTCCTCTTTGAACTGTGAATTGTAATAAGTAAATTGGTGATAAAACATCAAGAAAATCCCCCTATTAACAAAAGCTCCCTGTGGTAGACATTCTGGATACCCAAATTTGGATTCTTGTAATAAAAGCTGAAAAACATGTCCACTTCTCATCCCTGGCCAAAACTTAGGAGAACAGAAAAGCAGGGCAGTGAAGGCATCCCAGTCAGCAAATCCAAATCTACACAAAAGGAAAGGTTGCTGGTTCTGGTGTGAGTCCTCTTTGGAAAACAAATTTCCATCCCTTACAAGACTAGATTCTTCCTTAATCCATCTGGGATGTTACCCAGCGGACATGTAGCTGCTCTTACAGAGTCTGTTCAGGCACAGAAAATGAATTCCCATCCCTGCCAACATGAGTCTCTGCCTATCCTTTTTCCAGCACGAGAAGCGTGTTTCCTCCATGTGGAACGTTATCTATAAAATTTACAGCTGTTTCCATAGTTGGAAGTTCCCAGGAGAGTCTGCTTCCCAAATTCCAGTCCTCTATGCATGTACCTGCCTTACTCTGCCCATTTATGGCAGTCATTAGAATCCCGAACTCTCCTGTCAACTATCCCTGCTGCAAATGCTCATGGGGGCTGTGCAGAGGGCGCACAAGCCTACTGACCCTGTTCATTACCATTCAGGTCTTTGATCCCTAGCACCAGTGTGTTTAGCAGGCTGAATTAGACTGGAAGTGAACCACAAGAACTTCTTGACCCATCAAGTTAAAGCCTAGGTAAGAAATAAGCCAGGTAGTCACTTCGATCCCTTCCCCTTAGGTTCATTGGTATTCCTAGCCTTCTGAATCCCATTATTCTGATAATGAGAGAGAGACATGGATACATTGGTAAAAACAGAGTCAACTTTATCATAAATTAATTAAATCAGGCAGTTACTTGGAGCCTCACCTATGTAAGGGTAAGGCTAGATTTCAGATGTAGAATAAGATAAGCATAAACATCCTCAAGAATGCAAATGATTGGGGCATCTGGGTGGCTCAGTCAGTTGGGCATCTGATTCTTGATTTCAGCTCAGGTCCTGATCTCAGGGTCATCGGATCAAGCCCCACGTCAGGCTCCACACTCAGCACAGAGTCTGCTTGTCCTTCTACCTCTGCTCCTCCCCCAATCATGCTCGCTCTAAGATAAATGAAATCTTTAAAAAAAAAAAAAGAATGCAAATTATTGCCCATGAACATGGGTCCACTGCACTCCTCAAGCAGATCTCATGTTAATTATACATGCATGCATTATGTATTTCTGAGGTGAAACACATACCCATCTCTGAATAGACAGTGCAAAAATAATACTAAGCTAGTTATTCAGTTTGCACAGTGTACAGTGAAAACTTACAAGCTTAAGACTAGTGAGAAGAGACAAAGACATAGTACTATTGTGACTTCCTCCAGCACCACGCTTATGTGCCCTTCAGCTACCAACATGGAATGTCTTCCCATCCTTTCCATGTGTGTTGGCTACATCATTCTTCTTCCCATTCCCCAAACCTGAATCTCATGTGTATTCATTATCATGTTTAATGGCATCTCCATGTATATATTCCATTGCCCACACTAGGAACATCAAAATCTCAATTTCTCTCATTCAACAGTTTATGCATTGACCAAACAGTTTTTTCTGAGCACTATTTTAGATACGGAGATATACAGATGGAAGAGAACCAGATCTCTGCCTTCTGGAGTCACACAATCAATTATTGTAACACAACTAAGAAAGGCACTATGGGAGCACAGAGGGAACTTGCTTAACTCCACTAAACAGGACAAAAAAAACTTCCCAGAAGAGACAACATTTGAGGTGATTCCAGAATGAGGAGTTCAACCTACTAACAAAAGGATACCTGCCATTATTGACAGAGGCAAGCATATGGCATGAGCACAGAAGCATAAGACTGCACAAGATGTTGAGGGAACTTAAGTACATCAGTTTGATTTTTGCACAAGTCACAGTGGTGAAAAAGTAGTAGATGAGATAGAAAGGGCAAATGGCAGAGAATGAATGGCCGTAGGCATCATGCTATGGGATCTGAATTTGATCTTATGGGGACTGAAGACTTCTAATGAAATTTTTAACAGTAAAGTGATTGAAAAGAGATGTTTTATAAAAATCACTCTGGTCTCCATATGGAAGGCAGAAGTAGGTTGGTGGAGACTAGACACAGGGCCTGAATTAAGGCAGTGTGAATGGGAAGCCACTGTGAACTGCAGGAGGGGTATTATTAAAAGGTTTATCATAGTCCATATGCAACTGGAGTAACTAATTCTCCTTCTAGAATACTTGACCACTGAGTACTGCAGGAAAGAACAGTCACCCTACAAATGAGCAGATTCCAGAATATCAATTGAACTGATGACCCATATTTCTCTAAAATTCCACCATATAACTTCTTCCCACCACAAATCTACTAATCTTCCTTACTCTGTAGACTTCAACTCTGATTTCCCTCCCGTATCGACGGAAGAACTGCCCCCAACTCCTCAGAAGAGAAAAATCCCTCAACTTGTACTTCAAATCCCACCCTCTGTCACCCATCCATGAACTTCTCTTCTATAGGTTTCTCTTCCACAAGTCTAAGTCTTTCCCCATCTACCGGATCATTGTTTTCAGTCTACAAACATGCTGTAAAAAAATACCATTTTCTTTACATTTCTTCCCCTGAATTCCCCTCTAGGTATGTCCATGTTCTACTTTTCTCCCCTCAAAGTATTCTTTTCAAAAGGTAGTTATATTGTTATCTCTAATTTATCTTACATTTAGTTCTTAAAATTATGAAGTAGGTCACTATATGACAAATGATCTTCCACCATCACCCCTCAGCCCCTCAACCCTTGGGTCTCACCATCCCAATTGCTTACGTGCATCACATACTCAAAAGCCTCCATGTTTTCATTTGTTTTGTTATGCCAGCACAGAATGTCTTTTTCAACCTTCTCTTCCTATGGAAATGTCATTAATCATTCAAAGTGTAGTTTAGAAATCAACTATTCCATAAAGTCTTTCTCAGTTTCTTCAGTCAGATTAATAATTATCCTCTTCACTTGCTGCTTTTACCTCTGTTGTTATGCCCCTATCTATTCTGCCTGGAATTACAGTTTATAATTCAAGGCTCAAGGTCATATTTCAAAATTTATAATTCAAGGTCACAGGTCTGACACCCAAAATAAATGATAAGCTTATAAAAGGAGGACACTTATCTCCATTTCCCCCATAGTAGAATCTAGGACTATGCCAGCTTGTAACAGATGTTTACTTACATGGTTGTTAATTAAGAGTGAATCAAAAGAAAGATGAAGATACATAATAAAATGGTTTTCGCTCAGACTTTTGGATTTAATGACATTAGATTTTCTATACTGAAGTTGTTTTCTTCAAAATGGTTCTAGATTTTTAATACTGTCAAAATACCTGACCAAAATTTATCAAGTCCTTATTTATTACTCAGTTACTATTGGTTAATACTGAGCATAAAAAGAAAGGTGGAGTATGAAATGTTCTTCCAAAGGGAAAAAAGAGAGACAGACAGACTGACTTCCAAATAACCAACTAATGTCTCATCTTCAAGTTGTAAGTCTGTAGTTTTAAATCCAGGACGGTACTAAGGTAATAATTAGTTCAGTCAATTCAGTTATATCTGGTACATTTTAACATAGTATTTATTTCTCAAGATTGATTTTGCTTTATAAGTTTAAATGATGCACAAGTTAGCTTTGAATGTCCAACAAACTACCCCAAATCCAGATGGCTTTAAAAAGTCAGTAATTTATTTAGCTAATGATTCTGTGGGTTGGCAATTTGAGCTGGGCTGGTTCTTCTAACTTAGGCTGGGCTTGTTCATGTGCTTACAATCAGCAACCAGGTCCAAAGAAGGCTGACTGGTTTAGGACGGCCTCAAGTGGGAAGATTCATTTCTGATCCTGTGTCATCTCTCACCTCCAGCACGCTAGCCCTGGCTTATTCCCTGGGAAGCCAGGTAAGAACTGCAGAGAAACTGGAGCTTGCCACGTCTCCTGAGGCCTAGGTGCCGAGCTGACTCATCACTTCTGATACATTCTGTTGGTCAAAGGAAGTCACAAAACCAGCCCAATGTCAAGGAGAGAGGGAACAGACTACCTCTAATAGGAAGCACTGCAAAGTCACATTGCAAAGGTATGACTATAAGGAGGAGTAAAGGCATATCTACTACAAATAGTCAAAACTCCACAAATATATATTGAACATTTAATATGAGATTGTCCTTGACTTCAAGAAATCATAGCTTAGTGTGGAAGATAGACGTTTGCCAGGTAACAGTGTGAAAAGTGGTATATGCTGTTTCCTCTGCTTAGAACTCTCTTTCTCCTTCTATTCTCCTACCAGTCCAAATTGCCTATTTGGCTATTTCCCATGTGACAAATTCTTTCATCTGCATTCATACTGAACTGTCACTTAGAAGGTATGGTACAGTGAAAGGTAAGCCATTCTAATGCCAGAAATTCATTTTAGAAAGTCGTAACAGAAAGAAAATGAAATCAAAATGTTCTTCATTCATTGTCATACATTACATCACAAGAGTTTTATATTTGTGCCATGGTAACACTATCTCCGTTAGAGAACAGATGGAAGGCACAGAGGTTTTAAACAGCAAGGGGTGTTATTTAATCCGATTTGAACATTAGAAAAATCACTTGTCTTGGATTATATGCAGCGATCCATTTAGAAGCAAATACTGTCATCTCAGTGAGAAAATATGGGGATGTTTGAAGACATAAATTGCAAATTTTGAGAGCTATGTATGATGCTGAATCCACACAACATGACTGGCTGATCGGTGGTTGAAAGTGACAAAGCAAAATCCAGCAATAATGACTTCCTGATTTCTAGCTCAGGACACTGAGACCTGACAAGCCCCTGCATGAATGGGAATTTAAAAATATGTGTAGCTTGAGAGAATATAATGAAATCTTTCAGAGAGGGTTAACTTCCAGATTTGGGCACTAGGTATGAGTTAGTGAATTTATGAACAAAATGTGACTTATCACTATCATCACCATGATCCTTTATTGGTGATAAGCAGAGATCTTAAACCTATGCGGCATGAGCTCTTTAGAGAACTTGATACAAACTAAGGACTTTGTCACGAGAAAAAAATATCATGAACCACACAACTTAATAAGTTCACCAGTGGGTCCCCCTCCCCCGCAATGAATCCTAATGTCAAAATTCCCTGTTTGGGAAATCATTATTTTTATATATATGTATATATATTTTTATTTTATTTATTTTTGAGAGAGAGAGAATGACAGAGAGAGAGAGAGAATGAGAGGGGTGAGGGTCAGAGAGAGAAGCAGACTCCCTGCTAAGCAGGGAGCCCAATATGGGACTCGATCCCGGGACTCCAGGATCATGACCTGAGCCGAAGGCAGTCGCTTAACCAACTGAGCCACCCAGGTGCCCCTGTTTGGGAAATTAGATGTGTTAACAATAATCTTAGCTGGATCCCCTCCCAAGTAGAGGACACGTGTGAGTGAAGCATGAGTGAATTAACCCAGTTGGCCTAGTAGTTTTATCATACAATAATATGATTTTTAAGACACTAAAAATATCTGATCCTATGCTTAATTTTTGTCATTTACTTCATTTTTGTTAACACCTTATTTATAATGAGATTTTGACTTAAAGATTTTTGTTTAAAAACGATTTGCCCAAATGCATCTGTAAGAGTGAGCATCTGACTCTGTTTTCATGCTTCATCACCACCAGGCTTCCCTCCTCCCTGAAGAAAGCATTTTTGGAAGTCTGTGGAATGTCCATGCATTGAAAGGTTACACAGGGGTGAAGAAGGTGCTAGCAAACAGGCCAACTTATTATCCTACTTGAACAGAATTCTAAGGTTAAAGATACTAAGGCTTTAATGCTATAAAAATGCAACACTCTAACATACTAAATCCTATCAAGTAATTATTGTATAAATAAAATAATTACTTTTCACATTCATGACCTGGAAATGAGAGTGCAGTATTACAATTTTAAGTTATTCATCAAGAGCAAACAGCCTTGGAAGAATGATAAAATTAACCAAATGTAAACCCACTCTCTAGCAAACAATTCTCTGTTTTTCATACAAAGTCAACAATACTTGGGTATGTTCAAGCAGAATTCACATGAAGTGGATATTGATAATCAGGTCATTAAACAGGTCATCTGGACAGTGAGAACATGGCTTCTATAGTGCCAAAGACATTGGGGATGCTGCTCAGTTCAATATTTTCTAAACCAGCTCACAGATGGGAGCTTTAATGATTGAATCAATGTGTTGAAAGAAGAGCATCCAGTTTTTAAATTATTGCTTAACCCAACATATTTATAATGCTTTTCCTTTTCTGTATATAAACTACCATGATGGCATATCACAATGATAGTCAGGAAGAAAAAAATGTTCATATTCCTCCCTTGTGAATTTCTATGTAAGGAATAATGAAAATACAGTCATTTTTGTTTGCATAGCTATTTCATGTTCCGTTGAATGATCTATAAGGGAGTTACTATATTTATGCTCTTTTTTTCCTTTTACAAAAGAAATTTCTCATCTATAATTACAGTTATATAGTAGAGGACTTTCTTATTGAATTTTCTTTTTTGACAGAATTGATTTCTTTATTGACTCCAGAAGTGAAAACTAGTAAGTAGACTCTGGCATAAAAGGAGTATTTGGCCATATGCTTACATCATTTGCTATAATCTGATCTCAACTGGAATACTAATTGCTTTTGGCTTCCCATACAGATGTAAGGGCACATTCACCAATGGAAAAGTCTGTGACTATTCCAAACAGGTATATAAATCCACCCCAAGAGTCACTTGAATCTTTAACTGAAGAAATTATGCACAGGAAAACCAAACAAGAGATATGTGCTTGGCACAGTTAGGACCATTCTGGCTTGAAGAGAATTAGCACATAGTACCAGGAACTAGATACAGCACTGTTCATGTCTGCTTTTGTTATATGGCTTAGGAATGAAGACAATGAATGACGATGGCTAGGACACTGGTTGGCTAGAAAACAACCCAGGAGGTCCAAATAACTCTGCTCATTTCTGGATGCAGCAGGAGTGCCAAGATTTCTAACAAAGATGCATATTTAGTCATAAAGAAGGCTTGTTTGGAAACTGTAGATGTCTCAGTTTATCTCTGTGATCACTATGAGAAAAATAAAAGGCACCATGAGTACAACATGGAATGTGGAGGGTTACTGTTGTGTCCAAGGAATATGTTCAACTTGGTGAAAGCCAATTCCTCTCCTAGTTTGAAATGAGTTTGGTATCCTTGTCAATTTGGCAGTATCCACTATTTCCCGAGATTGGTGATGATAAGCTTATTTGTAATCATGTGAATTCCTTCCTGCATTTTGACAGACAAGCTTTGAGTTATCTGAGGTGATGAAGGTAATGATTTACCAGTGACATTTTACTGTCTGTTAAAGAAAAAATGGCACCATTCTTACATGATGCAGACATGAAAAAGGTGCAGCCTATTGAAGCCTGTGACAGAAGAGGCCTCGTAATAAATTAAAAATCTGATGTGATACACTGCATTTTGACTATTCATACTGTTATAACTGTAGCATTTCTTTGTCTTTGAACTGGAATAGGCTCTTGGTAATTCTGAGACACTCCAACCTGCAATGTCATATGTTTTTCTCATAATGACAGTTATTAGCAATTGTTAAAATGTTCATTTACTGTTTTGACATGAAGCTCTAGCACACTAATTTTGCTTCAAAAACTTGTCCTGTCAAAAAACTGAAAGCCAGGGCACCTGGGTGGCTCAGTCTGTTAAGCATCTGCCTTCAGCTCAGGTCATGATCCCGGGGTCCTAGGATCTAGTCCCGCGTGGGCCTCCCTCTCCCTCTGCCCCTGCACCTCCCCCGCCAGCTTGTGCTCTCTCTCTCAAATAATATTTTAAAAAATTAAAGCCATTTTTT